>NC_069697.1:0-317844 GCF_023699985.2 Odocoileus virginianus | reverse complement strand
CAAAAGTTAAACGAATGCTGCAACATTTTAATTGCTTGAATATATGGTACTGTGTAATGAAAAAGATGTTTCAGTTCAGTCACTCAGTCATGTCCGACTCTGTGACCCCATGGACTGCAGCACACCAGGCTTCCCTGCCCATCACCAGCTCCCAGAGCTTGCTCAAACTCATGTCCATCAAGTTGGTGATGCCATCCAACCATCTCATCCTCTGTCGTCAACTTCTGCTCCCGCCTTCAATCTTTCCCAGCATCAGGGTCTTTTCCAGTGAGTCAGTTCTTCACATCAGGTGGCCAAAGTATTGGAGTTTCAGCTTGAACATCAATCATTCCAATGAACACTCAGGACTGATCTCCTTTAGGATGGGCTGGTTGGATCTCCTTGCAGTCCAAGGGATTCTCAAGAGTCTTCTCCAGCACCACCGTTCAAAAGATGTTCATCCCACATTTTTCTATTCTGGAGAGAGTCATCAAAAAATTAAGCCAGATATTTCTAGGCTTGCTGTGAGGTTGTTGACTGACCCTGCTACCCCCTAGATATCATGTCAACACTAACACTCACTTTCAGATGATATAAGAGGAACAGAGAGGGAAGGGGGGGTATACTAGTTTTCTATTTCTGCACAACAAATGGCTTAATGGCCACAAACTTAATGACTTAAAACAACATACATTTATTTTCTGATAGTTTCCCTGGGTACAGGTTAGCTGAGTCTTGTGCTCAAAGTCTCACAAGATTGAAATCAAATTGTCAGCCAGACTGTATCCTCATCTGAAGGTTCAACTAGGGAAAGATTTGCTTTCAAGCTGCCTCAGAGTTTGCACAATTCATTTCTGGGAGCTTATGGAACTGGGGCTCCCACTTGTCTTCATTTTAGAACTAGTTCAGCTTCTAGAGGCCACTCTCAGGTCCTTGCCCTGTGGGCCCTGCCATCGGCCCTCTCTCACTTACAATCTCTCTGCCGAGTTTCTTTTAAGTGTTAATCTAACTAGATCAGGTCCATCCAGACATTTCTCTTTTGATGAACTCAATCCATTAACAACACATTGAAGGAGTACTATCCTTTGTTCACAGGTTCCACCCACTCAATGGTGAAGGACCTGGAAGTCTGGCATGCTGCAGTCTCTTGTGTATGTGTGCTAAGTCACTTCAGTCATGTCAGACTCTTTGTGACTCTGTAGATTGTAGTCTGCCAGGCTCCTCTGTACATGGGATTCTCCAGACATGAACACTGGAGTGGGTTGCTATGCCCTCCTCCAGGGGATCTTCCAGACTCAGGGATTGAACCTGTGAATCCTGCCTCCTGCACAGGCAGGCAGATTCTTTATCACTAGCGCCACCTGGTCTTTGGGGTCACAAAGAGTCAAGCATGACTGAGAGACTGAACAACAAAACCTACCCAAAGGAGAATATCCCACAACATGCGTACACAAGAGGCAGAAATCGTGGGGGTTCCTTGAGAATTCTGCCCACCACGGAGAGATGCCAAGATGTGTCTATGGAGCTCTGTAAGCGCAATGAGATACAGGGGAAGAATCTCATTTCTCACTGAAGTCCTACACTGCTGGAGCCCTTGAACCAGAGAAGAGCATGGAAGGGGAGCTCCTGGGAGGAAGTGATACACATTCCCTAAGATTTGTGGGTGTTGGTCCTTTATTGGACCGAAACGTCGATGATGAGTGAAAGAAGGAAAGAGGCTAATATTCCCTGGGTTATGCAGCTGGCTTTTGCGCTCCAGGGAATCAGCCAGAAATATATATATATATATATATATATATATAGAGAGAGAGAGAGAGAGAGAGAGAAAGACAGACATGGGGACCCCAAGCTCTGATGGAGCAAATGTGCTTTAATCAACATGGTGTGGGCATATATATATATACTGTCTTACAAGGTAGTTATTCTCAGCAAAGAAAAAGATTAAAATTCCAGACTTAAAAAACATAAGGCAAGCTTTATTAAAGAGAGAGAGTTGTAAACAATCACTTTTTACCATATGGTTCTTAAGAAGGAAGAGGGTACTTATCACCATATTGAAAAACTAACGAAGGACATGCCTGGATTCCTCAGCCCGGAAAAGGCATGCCTCTCCTCTTAATTCCTTAATATTCAGGAATTAATAAGGACCAGAGGATTCCTGACAGATCCAAAACAGCACGCAGGAAGCCTCCTGTTAAATGCTTCCTGACAGTGGGTATATGTAAAAATTGTTACTTTTTACAACCAGCATATTTTCTGCAATGGCAGAAGACAGAATTTTTGGCAGCAGAGAGACAATAACAGGTGATGATGTGATGCACCTTAGGAGAGTCACCCCATTCCAGTTTCCAGGACTTCCATGGAGTGGGTAAAGAGATGCACCCTTCTGGGAGGTGGGCCGCTGTAACATGGACTAATCCAGGGATATGAAAGGGAGACTAGGCTGCCCCTCCTTGAGGGATCCCAGAGGCTGAGGAAGCTGAGAGAAAGTTGAAATCCTTCCCAGGAGAGCCATGCATAGAATCTCTGTGGAAACTGTTCTATCAGAAGAGCAGAGGTGCTGGACCTGAGCCTAAGTCTTAGGAGGCCTCCCACTCTCAGTAGATGACCAGTGTCTCCAAAAGATCTTTGCTTCTCCTAATTCTCTTTCTGACTTCTCAATCAGGGGAATTGAGCATTGAAATACAGAAGGGAAGGAGTAGCCCAAATCAGACCATTCCTTCACCCCATTGCAGATCTTTCACCCACAGGCTTGGTCTACTAGAAAGGGGAGAATAGTAGGTAGGAAGATTAGAAATGTCATTTAAGCCCATTTAATGGGCTTCCCTGGTGGCTCACATGATAAAGAACCCTGCGTGCAGTGCTGGAGACCCGGGTTCGATCCCTGAGTTGGGAAGATGCCCTGGAGAAGGAAATGGCAACCCACTCCAGTATTCTTGACTGGGGAATTCCTTGGAGAGAAGAGCCTCAGGCTATATATAGTTCATGGAGTTGCAAAGAGTCAGTGACAACTGAGCGACTAACACTTTCACTTTTCACTTTACTTTAAGCCCATATAAGATGAGAATCTTAAACAGATCTGGACTTCTAGTGGAAGATATGACATATTCCCAAGATGTCCTTAAAGAGTAAGTAGGTGACACGGGATAAAGCATAACTGAAAGCAGCAACTAGAGAAAAATAAAAGCATTTCATGTCATAAACTCATTTTAAGGCTATTCAATGATACTATTACAAATATATTTAAAATTTCTCCAAAGCTTCCAGATTTTTTATATTCAAAAATAATTTTTCCCCTATGACTCCCAATTTTCCAAGAAACAAATGGTATCACTAACTTACACAGTAGAGTGAATTAGATCCAGATACATTTCCCAAAAGCAAGCTTTGGTAAGAAGAGTTAGGATGTGTCGACTAAAAAAATACAGTCACAACCTGAAAGTAGAGAGTTCTTTTATTTGGTGGGAATGTTCAGGACTCTGAGCCTGGGAGACAGTATCTCAGTAGCTCTGAAAAGAAAAGTGCTCCAAGGCAGGGGGGAGTTCAGGCTATATATAAATTTGCAACAAAGGGAGCAAGCAGTCAGAACATCAAAATTCAGGTATCGAGTTAAAGAATTTAGCATTCTATGTTTGGGAAGATGCAAGCTTCTGGGCTCACTGAATTCATTCCTTTCATAATCACCTTAGCCATCTGGGGTCAATCCTGCTTCCCTCTTCACCTTGTTCTTACATTCCCCTAACTCCTCAGCTATCATCATGGGGGGTGATAACATCCTCTGGATCGCCATTTGGAGAGCCCTCATTCACATTCGGGCAACAGAAATCACTGATGGCTCTGACGTTTCACGTTTATTAATATGGCAGGAGATAGTCACATTTCACAGATGAAATCAGTGCACAGCATGTATTAGTGAGGTGGTGAAGAAAATGACTAATTAGAGAAATACTCAAAAACCATAGCTGGATGGAAAAAGGATGCATAGTTTGAAATTTTTGCCAGTAACAGGACATTAAAAGGAGGTCCTAATGTTTGTTTCTGAATGCAGCTATAATTTCACGTATGGTATGTTTGGCATTTAAAATAATATGAAGATACATCTGATAATACAAAAGTATTTCCCAAGAAAAAAGAAGCCAAGAAACCAGGGAAACAGCTGATTTTGGACACTCCCCTCTAAAATACGTTGACTCATTATAAGATGAAACTAGTTTCTATGATTCTCCATCATTTGAATATAATTGTGCTGAATATAAATAATTTATATAAAACTTAAGGACAAATGATAAACCATAAGTTGTTATTGTTGCATTGCTAGTCCAACTAATACCCATTGCATTTTGCATTCCCATGGTACATATAAAATGGTATGCTTGAGTGTGGGTGTGCATGTGTGTGTGTGTTTATAAGTCACAACAGCACATTAATCATAGCCTAAACCTTGAGAAAAATTTAACTTTAACTCTAGGCAAGCAGTAGTAAGGGCAAATTAGTATCAGAAGAAACCAGTCTCTTCCAATTTAACAGTAAGAAGTATTAAGTTTAGTCACATTCATATGTTGGAGAAAACCACGTGTTCCAACAGAAGGAAAAATAGGTTACAAAGAACTAACTTGATTTTGCCAGTTTGGCATATGGATAGCCAACACAACAAACAGGACATCTGAAAGTTAAACTAACTTTTAAGACATAACACCATTAAAATCCAATTTTGCTAAAATTCTTTATTTCAAGACAATGTTATGTAAAATTTCAGTCTTTAACAATAAATACTTTAAATATTTGAAACGATTGCTTCAAATATATGAACTATTTTGCTAGGAAGTCCTATGTGCTACATACTTTGTACATGTGCAACAAATTATGGAGTCACCGATGGAAGATGAGTGTAGTGGATGGTGAACCACTAATGAACAATGTGCCCTTGAAAATGCCTTGGCAACACAATTGAGGCTATATGGCATGCATTATATATGATTTTAAGTGTGATTAACAACATTATAATATTTATTCTCTTTCAAGCTCAGGTGTAGTGTTTTATAAAAGAGAATTTGCTATTTTAGATTGTGTCAGTTTTGGAATTTTTTCTATTTTGGATAATTGAGAAAGTGTTAAAAGTATATGTATGTATAAAAATATATTTATATATACACATAAACATAATACTTGAATGCTTGACTGTACAAAAGACATTTGGGGATGGTAAAACACTGGTAGAAGTGGCTGCCTTTCAGATTAGGATGATGTGGTCAGGGACAAAGGTGAGAGAGTATTTTAGTTTGGTTTTCTTTCAAAGAAGATGCTGAGTTAAGAATGTGAGTACAGGTGATCCCTAAGAGATGATGGCAGGAAACACAAGCTACAGGAGTGGAGAAGGTGAGACAGGGAAGTATAAAATTCAGAGTATGGTAATGAGTATATCACCACGGTGGACAAGGGCTCAGTCCCACTGGGAACTCCTTTGGAAACAATGTGAAATGTACTTCAAAATTTTCTCTCTGGATGATCCACCCACTCCCACTCTTAGCCTGCCATCATGGTCAAGAGCACCCCAGGAGTGTTTTCTCCATGCTTGCTGTGCAGAGAAGAGATACTCAGATGCTTGAGGTAGAAGTGGCCATTATCTCTCCAGAGATTCTTTGGGTGCTGGAAGGCTGGGGAGAATGTTTTCACAATCCACCCAGTCCACCCGGCCCTGACTTCCTGCTTCCACTATTTTGCCCAGTTGTCGCTCCCTGTTAGATCCTGCTTCCCATTCCTGATCCTCTATCCACAACCATGCATTTCTTGCACAAGGAAATATATGGAACAGATTTTATTAAAAGTTTGAGATAACAGAGCCTGGAAAACCTTAAATAATTTGGAATTAATTATTAGCATTTCTGTTCTTAAAAGGGCTTCCCAGGTGGCTCAGTGGTAAAGAATCTGCCTGCCAGTGCAGGAGACACAAAAGACGTGGGTTCGACCCCTGGGTCGGGAAGATCCCCTGGAGTAGGAAACAGTGACTCCAGTATTCTTTTTTTTTTTTTAAATTTCCATTTATTTTTATTAGTTGGAAGCTAATTACTTTTCAATATTGTAGTGGGTTTTGTCATACATTGACATGAATCAGCCATGGGTTTACATGTATTCCCCATCCCGATCCCCCCTCCCACCTCCCTCTCTACCCAATCCCTCTGGGTCTTCCCAGTGCACCAGGCCCGAGCACTTGTCTCATGCATCCAACCTGGGCTGGTGATCTGTTTCACTATAGCTAACATACATGTTTCGATGCTGTTCTCTAGACACATCCCACCCTCACCTTCTTGCACAGAGTCCAAAAGTGTTCTGTACATCTGTGTCTCTTTTTCTGTTTTGCATATAGGGCTATCATTACCATCTTTCTAAATTCCATATATATGTGTTAGTATGCTGTAATGTTCATCTTTCTGGTTTACTTCACTCTGTATAATGGGCTCCAGTTTCATCCATCTCATTAGAACTGATTCAAATGAATTCTTTTTAATGGCTGCCACTCCAGTATTCTTGCCTGGAGAATTCCATGGACAGAGGAGCCTGGTGGGTTACAGTCCAAGGGGTTTCAAAGAGTTGGACATAGGTGAGCAACTTTATTCTTTTTCTTTCTGTTCTTAGAAGACTCTTGGGAATCTCCCTTGCATCAAAGCAAGGATTCTTATCATAGTTTCCCACAATGTAGTGTAGCCTTCTCTGCCTCTTCTCTGAAATCCTTACTTTACCCACTCACTGTTTACAGGGTCATATTCCTAAACTTCTTGGGCAGAGCAATTTAACTCTGCTGTTTTCTTACAGATGTTTGTGAAGCTTCATCTTCTACACCCAAGATTAATTACCATGTTATTTTCTTTTCAAAGGCAGTTCTCTCTTAAGAGTAACTTTAGTTCTTACTCTTAAGGTAACAGAGGATGAGATGGTTGGATGGCATCACCGACTTGATGGACATGAGTTTGAGTAAGCTCCAGGAGTTGGTGATGGACAGGGAAGCCCGGCATGCTGCAGTCCATGGGGTTGCAAAGAGTTGTACACTATTGAACGACTGAACTGAACTGAACTTAAGATAACAATTACCTTTTTTTAAAAAAACCCTTGCTATACATGTAAAGTTGAAGCATAGTAAACTGTATTATCTTTTTTTTAAGAATTTTTTTGATGTAGACCATTTTTAAGTCTTTATTAAATTTGCTACAACATTGCTTCTGTTTTATTTTTTGTCTTTTTTGGGCAGCTAAATGTGTGGGATATTAGCTTCCTAACCATGGATGGAACTCATATCCATCGCATTGGAAGGCAAAGTCTTAATCACCAGACCTCCAGGGAAGTCCCTATGTATTATCTTGATTCAGTCTGAGTCCTCTTCTTAGGTCACTGATTCGCTCTTTTCTTCCTACATAGCTTTTGTTGAAATGTCTACCTCTTGCTGACCTTTATGTTTCTTAGACATTTTTTGCTTAACCCAAGAATCACTGTGTAGTGAATGCTCTGTGCTCATATAACTGGTAACGTCTTCTCCCTTGTGAAGGATTAAACTTCTTATAGCAGGAAGAAATTTTTCTAGCTTGTAGTTCTAACTGAAAGCAGCGTCCCTCCTCCACTCAGCAATTTAATCTTCTTCCGCCATTTGGGTCAGACTATGACACTTGCTGAGCTAGAGAAAGTGAGCATCAAAGAACTGATGCTTTTGAACTGTGGTGTTGGAGAAGACTCTTGAGAGTCCCTTGGACTGCAAGGAGATCTAACCAGTCAATCCTAAAGGAAATCAGTCCTGAATATTCATTGAAAGGACTGATGCTGAAGCTGAAGCTCCAATATTTTGGCCACCTGATGCGAAGAACTGACTCATTGAAAAAGACCCTAATGCTGGGAAAGATTGAACGAAGGAGAAGGGGATGACAAAGGATGAGGTGGTTGGATGTCATCATCAACTTGATGGACATGAGTTTGATCAAACTCTGGGAGTGGTGATGGACAGGGAATCCTGGTGTGCTGCAGTCCATGGGGTCTCAAAGAGTCAGACACGACTGAGCAACTGAACTGAAATGATGGCACTTGCTGGGTAATGCCATTAAAACCTCTCCAGGTCAAAGAAGCTCAAAGTGAATGTTGTTCAGTCCTGACTCTTTGCAACCCCCTGGACTATACAGTCCATGGAATTCTCCAGGCCAGAATGCTGGAGTGGGTAGTCTATCCCTTCTCCAGTGGATCTTCCTGACCAGATCTTCAGGAATCAAACTGGGGTCTCCTGCACCACAGGTGGATTCTCTACCAACTGAGTGAACATTACTGTTTAATCATGCACATTCCAATGGCATCCCTTGATTTTCTATAATTATCAGAGGATGCATGAGATATTCTCAAATTGAGTTTGAAAAGACTTATATTTCATGCTGCAAGTCTTCCATCCTGAACTGAGCTGCGCAGGTAACTTTAGGAAAACTTTAGGGAAATAAATATGTTATTTATTGCTTTGGAGCTTTTAATGTTGACATGATCCCTCTTTTACCATGAGGGAATTTGATTAATGGCAAGTCTATAATGGGTAAAAAATCAGAGAAAAAAAAAAAAGGAAAGCAAGATTCTTTCCAACTCCCACCTCCATTCTAATTCCCAGGCCAATATGCACTGTTCATTCAATCATCTTCTTAGGAGGGAGATGAGTTCTGATGAAAATACAACTTCAAGCAATTACTAAGCTCAGCTTTCCTTCTTAATGATCTAACTCATAATTGGTCACAATGATTTCCCAAAAGGTTCTTGCAAATTAACATTCAGTTGAAACAGGCAACTTCTAATAAGTTCTGGAACCAGGTCATGAAGATACAAATTTATCTCCTGGAGAGTTTTAGGTGTCTATACAGCTAAGTTCTTCCATCTTCAGGCATCTTTCAAATTACCATCCTATTATTACTCTTTCCCAGAGGTTTGACATTCTGCTCACAGCCTTGGAGGTCTAATTCTTGCTCTGTCTCTGTCTCAACCCCTCAGTTTTTCTCACGGTCAAATACAAATAATGCTGTCAAGCTGTCTAACATCATTTCAGTGACTCATAACTAGAAATTCTTGTTTTAAAGCACTTCCCAATTATCCAAATGATAGATTATTTTAGAAGAGAAAAAAATAAGCTAGTATATGAAAAATATTGAATACAATGATAAAATGCAAACTTTACCACCTGTTTTAAAATGTCTTAAATCAAGAAATGAGAATTTAAAGTAACTGTTTCCTTAGCCTAAAGACACAGAAAGACCTGTCTATTTATGTTTTAGGAAATAACTGTGTTTTAATGTTTGGGGAGAAAAATACTTGTATTATATCACAGACGTACATGCTTAGGGAACAATTGGAAGACAGAACACAGGAAAAGTGAATCCTTCTCCTCTTTCCTCTTTCTTCCTTCCCCCTCATGCCCACCCTGAGTGATTGTTCACAGCTGAAATGTATAAGATGTTTCCATGTAGTCGGTGGGCTCAAGTAAAGATGATGTCAATAATACTTTATATTTGCATAGCATGTTATGATTTTCAAAATGCTTTCACTTAGATTGTTTCATTTAGAGAGAAGCATTGTACAGATGTTTTGTGGATTTGCAACCATTAAAATTGCCGATTCTGATTAGGCTAACGTTTTAGGTTCTGTTTCATTTACTTCTTTTCTCGTGCCTTCTGGTTTACTATGCTGATATAAAATGTCAGTCATGTTCCAATTACTAGAGCTCTTCCTTAAATGAAATCATAAGAAGGTTTAAGTCAGAAAGAGCTTTGGATAAATTTCATTGTAACCTTCTTATTTTGTAAATGAAACACTGTTTCAGAGAGACTGTGAATTGCCCAGGCTCCATTTTCTGCTCTGAAATCTGGAAGGTTTGCTGATGTAAACTGTGTAGGTCATTTATTTCTATTTTAAATCCTTTCTTTGTTTTAGGAAAGACTTTTCAGAAGGAAATTTATTCAATGTTTACAGTGACTGCTTTCTTTTTTCCTTCTTGTCTAATATTATCAGATATCTTTTTTTGGCCTTTCAGGTCTTTATTTCTTATTTAAAAATTTTTTATTGGAGGATAATTGCTTTAAATGTTGTTGTGGTAATATGTTTTATTTTCATAATTAAATCAAAAGGGCTTTAGACTCCTAATTAGGTTTTGTTTTCACTCTTGTCTCTTTAGATCCTTGTAAGTATCTTGTAAAAGAGGCAAAGCAGATATTGTTAGCCCTATTTTAGAGTTAAGCAATATGATTGGAGAGGACACATGAACTTTGCAAAGTCACATAGCTAGTTGGTGAATTCATAATATTAGAAATCATCTTGTCTGATTTTAGCCTTTTTTTTTTCCTCTCTTTTTGCTACATGTCACTGTTGTTGGCCTTACAATCATTTGGAATCATCAGATTCTCCTGAAGATAGATTTTTGCTTTTTTTCTAAATAGCTTGAAAAAAGGGAATGGTAACTGAATTAGATACAAGTTGAAGGCTATCATATGTGCCCTTACAATCGTTTGGAATAATCAGGTTCTCCTGAAGATAGATTTTTGCTTTTTTTCTAAATAGCTTGAAAAAAGGGAATGGTAACTGAATTAGATACAAGTTGAAGGCTATCATATGTGCATGTATTTGTAAAAATGCTTAACTGTAACATTATGAGTTTCTCTTTACTACATTATTTTCTATTTCTAGCATTTCCAGATTTAGTTATGTGAAAGATTTTTATATGATGTAAATATATTAAATTTTAAATGGAAAATTTTACATTTAAGTCAGATATGCAGTCATAAAATTGGAAAAGATCCTAACTGGAAAGTGGGTGCTATGTATCTACCATATGTCAGAAACTGCTTTTTCAGTGTAAATAACCCATGGCAAATCTGAAAATTCCCTAATATTAGTCCCCTTTTTATACATAATGAAAATGAGGCTTAGAAAAATGAAGTAGCTTGCAAAGAGTTACAGTTCTACATGATCCCAAGTTTGTGTTTTTTCCTGCCATCTCTCTCATCTTTCTCAAAAAGCACAACTGAACTACAAAATCTCAAAGCATATAGAAGGCTAATTATTTCAGTCAATTCTGAAAAAAAAACAAAACAAAAAAACAAACTTCTTTTTGACTGAATAGACCTGTTAAGATATCTTTGTCTATTAAAATTCCTAAACATCTTATGCCACCAAAACACAAAATATTCTAGAATGTATGGCTAATACTACATAGTGGCCTTTCAGACTAATATTTGTCCTATTTTTAAAAATTGAGTTATAGAAAACATTCTTTCCTTAATGCCTAGTTTATCTTTATTAACTTATTAAATAATAATAATGAGAATTTTTATCATAATAGATGAACTAAGCCAACTGTAACTGAGACTTGAAAAGATATCACAAACTGTTATTTGTACATTTGGAGTTTCACCAACTCTATTGGTTTTAACTTTGTGAAATGTGTAGGTTCTAAAAAAGAAATTTTGTTTTAAATTTACTGTCACTAAAATCATGAGACAGCAGTGTACTCTTCTAAAAAGCATTGAATATTATTACAAATAGCAGACAACCTAAATTCTTAGACACACTGTTTTTGTTATGAAATCTTGAGGTTTAATATTTATTGTATTTTAAGTTTAATGTTATTATCAGGATGTGTTTTTTAAAGACATGTAAAAATGAATTCTTTCCATTTAAAACTGTTTATAAACATAAAAGTGTAAAATAAGGCATAGGTAAAGAAAAATACTTTTATGTACTTTTATGTACTTTATGTACAGTATACATGTACAGTATACATGTACAGTAATAAATACATACATTTAGGTAAACATAATGTATACATTTGTATACATTGTATACATAAATGTATACAGTACATACAATATAAATATACAGTATAATGAGTAATTATTAAGTGGACGTTCATAGAATAATGAAACAGGTTGGGATATAAACACTACCAGCATCTCCAGAGTGGAGTTCCACTTCTATATACCCATTGTCCATTCTTTTGAGAATTTCTGCTTTCATTTAATAGCTTATCAATAATTCTATTCTCATTATTTTGTATTTCTCTAGTTTATTTATTTTCATTGATTTATACTATTAATTTCATTGAAATTTTACCACTGACTTATTTATCCTTTGTATTGTTGACGGATATTTATGTTATTTCCAGTTTGTTGCTATTACAAGTCAATGCTGATATAAATCTTCTTGTGCCTCTCTTCAGGGACATATATTTCTCTAGGGTATATAAGCATGGTTAGAATTTTTGTTGTGAAGCACGTGTATGTTTAAATTTAATGAAAGTTGTTGCCAATTTTTCAAAATATAACAAAGTTAGTGGAAGTGATGGCATTCCAGTTGAGCTATTTCAAATCCTAAAAGATGATGCTGTGAAAGTTCTGCACTCAATATGCCAGCAAATCTGGAAAACTCAGCAGTGGCCACAGGACTAGAAAAGGCCAGTTTTCATTCCAATCCTAAAGAAAGGCAATCCCAAAGAATGCTCAAACTACCGCACAATTGCGCTCATCTCACACACTAGTAAAGTAATGCTCAAAATTCTCCAAGTCGGGCTTCAGCAGTACGTGAACTGTGAACTTCTAGATGTTCAAGCTGGATTTAGAAAAGGCAGAGGAACAAGAGATCAAATTTCCATTTGCTGGATCATCGAAAAGGCAAGAGAGTTCCAGAAAAACATCTATTTCTGCTTTATTGACTATGCCAAAGCCTTTGCCTGTGTGGATCACAACAAACTGTGGAAAATTCTGAAAGAGATGGACATACCAGACCACCTGACCTGCCTCTTGAGAAACCTGTATGCAGGTCAAGAAGCAACAGTTAGAGCTGGACATGGAACAACAAACTGGTTCCAAATAGGGAAAGAAGTACATCAAGGCTGTATATTGTCACCCTGCTTATTTAACTTATATGCAGAGTACATCATGAGAAACGCTGGGCTGGAGGAAGCACAAGCTGGAATCAAGACTGCTGGGGGAATATCAATAACCTCAGATATGCAGATGACACCACACTTATGGCAGAAAGTGAAGAAGAACTAAACAGCCTCTTGAAAGTGAAAGAGGAGAGTGAAAAATTTGGCTTAAAACTCAACATTCAGAAAACTAAGATCATGGTATCGGGTCCCATCACTTCATGGCAAATAGATGGGGAAACAGTGAAACAGTGACAGACTTTATTTTTGGGGGCTCCAAAATCACTGCAGATGGTGACTGCAACCATGAAACTAAAAGACTCTTGAAAAAAAAAAAAGACTCTTGCTCCTTGGAAGAAAAGTTATGACCAACCTAAACAGCATATTAAAAAGCAGAGACACTACATTGCCAACAAAGTTCCATCTAGTCAAGTCTATGATTTTTCCAGGGGTCATGCATGGATGTGAGAGTTGGACTGTAAAGAAAGCTGAGTGCTAAAGAATTGATGCTTTTGAACTGTGGTGTTGTCTTGCGAGTCCCTTGGACAGCAAGAAGATCCAACCAGTCTATCCTAAAAGAAATCAGTCCTGAATATTCATTGGAGGGGCTGATGCTGAAGCTGAAACTCCAATACTTTGGCCACCTGATGTGAAGTACTGATTCATCTGAAAAGACCCTGATTCTGGGTAAGATTGAAGGTGGGAGGAAAAGGGGATGACAGAAGATGACATGGTTGGGTGGCATCACTGACTCAATGGACATGAGTTTGAGTAAACTCCAGGAGTTGGTGGTGGACAGTGAAGCCTGGTGTGCTGCAGTCCATGGGGTTGCAAAGAGTCGGACATGACTGAGCAACTGAACTGAACTGAACAGGGAATTAGAGTTCCTGTTATTCCATATTTTTTAAAATACTTAGTATATTCTACCACTACTATATGGAGTAGCTGGTATCTCATTTTAGTTTCAATTTAATGTTTTCTAGAAATTAACAAAATTAACATTTTGTAATTGTTTATTGGTCATTTGACTTCTCTGTTTTGTTTCATGAGTGCTCAGAATTTTTCTTTCATTATCCTATTTTATTTTTCTTACTTGTAGAAGTTCTCTATTCAGTTTATAAGTCCTTTATCAGTTGTATATATTGAAAATTGTATCTCCCAGTCTGTATCTTTTTTTTCATTTTCTTTTTGTTGTCTTTTGAAAAATACAAGTTTCTTATTTAAGGTAGCTGAACTCTTAATGAGAACAGAACAGCCTAAACATAAAAACTCGACAGGAATATTACAAGAAACAAAATTATTAACAAATCTTTCTCAAGAACATAAATGCAAAAATTATTAAAAAAATTAACACAACTTCCTGTGAGATATATGTATATACATACGGATGCATACAAATACACATTCAGTCACCTGATGATGGCAAAAGTGGCAATGCACTGCAAAGGGGGAAAAATGACCTTTTCAAAAATAGTACTGAGTCAACTGGGTTTACCAACAGTGGGAAAAATTTCCTGATGTCTATCTTACACTCATAACAGGATAGCTTACAAATCATAAGAGAAAATATAAAAACTGACTCTTTTTATAGACTATGTAATTATCTATATTAGAAAATCCTTAGAAATTTTTATAAAAAAAAAGCCCATGGAATTATTTGGTAAGTTCAGCAAGGTCAAGGATCTAAGTTTAATACATAAAAATTAAACAAAAGCAAATAAGATAAAATAAAAATTAAATAAACAAAATTGAATTATTGAAAATACTGTTTATGATGGCCAACAAAAAGGAAATAATTTGGGAAAAATTTAACCAAAAATGTTCAATGCTTATACAGTGAAAGCTATAACATATTGCTGAGAGAAATTGAACAATAAATGGAGACACAATCTTCATGGATCAGATGACTCGATATTGTTAGGTGAACAGTTCTCCCCTATACAGTTGACACAGTCCCGTAGAAAGTCTCAGCCTACTTGACTGCCAAATTGAAAAGTTACTTCTAAAATGTACACAGGAATTCAAAGTACCTATAAGAGTGAAAAGAGTATGGAAGATGAGCACAATTGGGAGACTTATACCTGATAGCAAGACTGACTTAGGTGAAAGTTATCAGAATAACATAGTATGGGCTTAAAGATGGGATATATATGTGCATAGAATAAAACAGAGTCCAGAAACAGACTTACAAATATATGATCAACTGATCTACCAAGAGGCCTGCATGATTCAGTGTAGGCAGTGAGAGTCTTTTAAATATGAATCTCAGCACAATTATGCTACTGAAAGGAGTCAGATGTAGTAGACTGATAGATTTAATTTATATTCTGTATGTTTAATTACACAGAATTCTAGAAAAGCAAAGCCATAATGATGAACGGTAGGCTGCTAGGGGCTAAGAGTAGTTTTGCTGTGAAGAGGCACAAGAGAACTCATGGAGGATAATAGTTTTCTATAGCTTGATTGTGATGGGTGTTTCAAAAACTGTATTTATCAAAACACAGATTCATGCAGTTAAAATTGGTGAATTTTGATTTTATCTCAATAAAGCAGATTAAAAATAGTTTTTTAAAGCTTGTGAAAACAAATGTTTTCTCTATGGAGATGGGAAATAATGTAACTAAACAACATATTAAGACTCCTTAGGGAAGTGTTGCTTTCCTCTGAAAGAAAGAGGTAGCAGTGTGGAAATGAGAAGCACCAGAACTGGCAACTTTCTGGATCTCCAACACAGTGCTACTTTCTCTCTGTCACATATCTGTTACTTGTTAAAGACATACTTGTTAAAATTATTTTTGGTTATTTCAGACAAGCAATGCACAAATGAAATTAGTTGGAGGATAAGATGATTCTTTGTGTTTACTTAATTATAGTTGCCCAAGATGTAGGTTACTATTTGGGGCTTTGCTGATGGCTCAGTGGGTAAAGAATCTGCCTGCAATGCAGGGACATACCCCTGGGTCAGGAAGATTCCAGAGAAGGAAATGGCAACCAACTCCAGTATTCTTGCCTGGGCAACCCCACAGGTAGAGGAACCTGGTGGGCTACAGTCCAAGGGGCCACAAAGCCAAACAGAACTGAGCAGACGCAGTTAACCAAGATAAAGATCATTATTTGTTTTAAATAGCCCTCATGCCATTTCATTGGTAATAGAGATGAGGAAATCGTCTGTAGATTTCATACTATGTTTAAATTCAAGTCAAAGAAAGAGGTGCCGTTAGTATTACTAGGTTTTATAGTGTGGAAACAAGTCTCAGTCTGTACTGAGTATCTGTGCAAATCCCATGGAGTGATTTTTTATGAGTCAGTCTTTGTTGCAACACCTGAATCTATTTTTCCTTTTTTCCTAGAATTTATACACATTGTCAGTAATGGTATGTGCTAGGAAGGAGAGAAAGAAGGAAGGAAGGAGGGAAGAAAAGGAGAAAGAAGGTAAGAAAATCTAAAATACCTAGTATTGAATAAAGACTTCAGGGTGTCAGGAATTGTGTGCCTGTAGTTTGAGTAAATGATCACCAGATAGCACTTTCACATATCTGGTAGTGGAGAATGTGTCATAAATTTCCAGCCAGTACTATGAATTGTGACTCAAGTTTTCTTAAATAAACTTGTTATTGGTAGAATACAATTATGTAACTTAGTAACTTGCTCTTGTGTACCAGAAGTAGTACACAACTACTATTTGAACATGCAAGTTCATGCTCAAAACCAAGTATTTTATTCAATTTTTACTTCTTTTAAGCATGCTCCAACTATATTCAAGATGCTGTAGGCAACAGGAAGATGAATAAAGCTTATGCGGGGGTTCTGAGAGAGATCAAGGTATAGATAAATGCCAGTGTTAAAAACACTACAATTATAGTGGTACAAATAAAGTCCCATAAAGTCTATAGAAGATATTAATTCTTAGTGCTAAGATCAAGAAAGGTTCCACTGGTGTTGATGAAATAAAAAGTTCTCTGATTTTCTTTGTCTTGAAGTTAAATTGTGGTGGGCTGCCAGGGTCTCTTCGTTACAAACCTTCTCTTGAATGAGGTAATGAGTGCTTAGCAGCTGGGTCAGTGCCAGACACAACATGAACGCTTTATAGACAGACATCCATCTCCTCTTCCCTGGCCAGTACAGACAAACTTGGCTTGGGTTGTACCAGGGAGAGTTCTCGACTACTGAAAACTTCCATGAAGGAATCAAAACTCATCTATTCTTTTTTTAAACTGCAGTATAGTTGATAATACTTCTTATAACACAACTTATAATGTTGTGTTATTTTCAGGTATATAGCAAAGTCGTTCAGTATACATGCATACATTCAGATTCTTTTCCATTATAGGCTGCTTTAAAAAAAAATTATACTTTCATTTGAGTCATCAGGAGAAAGATTAACTTGTGATCCAAGTCAAATGGTCAAAATCATAACAGGCCAGAAAGATTTGACCCTAAGTACAAGCCCACAAAGGAGAGGAACATAACAGACCAAGGAAAGACCTCCACCCCACGTAGAAAAATGAATGGAAGGCTTCACACACACACACACAGAGATGAAATGCTTGGGCCCTGAGACAAATTTCACAATGGCTATTTCTGTTTCTTTTTAAATACAGGTTTGTGGGGTGGTATTTTTCCCAGCTATTAAGAAGAAGGCCCCAAGTGCATATGTGGGTGGAGGGGAAGGTGGAAATTAAGCAATAAAACAGTTTTCCCTGGAGGGACACAAGGAAGAAAACAGGAAGCAATATTGAGAGAATTTACTTTTCTCACATTGGGCTTCTTGTCTTTTATTATTGGTCCAGTAAATTTATAGTCACAGTCTAGCTTTGCTGCATCTTCTTTCCTAGGATTAGGTTGGCTAAAAAATTCTCTGTGAACTGTAAGAAAAGACCAGGGACTTGGCCTAGCCCTCAGGTTCTGAGCATGTCTAGAGATGGATGGTTCTGGAAAAGAATAAAGATTCCCAGGAATAAAGCACCCAGTTTGGGTGCTTCAGCACTAGTGTGGCAGTCCCTCCTCTCCCTGGGAGTATGTAAGAAAAGGGCCCTTACTTGTAGGATGGGAGGCGCAGAGGGCTGGCAGCAAGATTACAGTGGAATCCATTTAAAGTTATTACAAGATATTGAGTATAGTTCCATGTGCATACAGTAGGTCTTTGTTGTTTATTTCACATATAGCAGTGTGTATGTGCTAATCCTAAACTTCTAATTTATTCTCCCTGCTTCCCTCTTTGGTATCCATAAGTTTGCTATGTCAGTAAGTCTATTTCTGTTTCATAAATAACTTCATTTGCAATAATTTCTTTAGATTCCACATATAAGTGATATTACAAGGTATTTGTCTTTTTCTGTCTGGCTTACTTCTCTTGGCATGATAATCTCTAGGCCCATCCATGTTGCTGAAAATGACAATATTTCATTCTTCTTATGGCTGAAAACTCTATTCTTGAAACCAGTTTAACACTACTCTTCTTTACCTGGAACATCCCTTCTTCTTTATGCCCCTTCCCTCCACCCACCCCATTCAACTGTGTGTGTGCTATGCCAAGTTGCTTCAGTCGTGTCCAACTCTTTGCAACCCTGTGGACTGTAGCCCACCAGGCTCCTCTGTCTGTGGGATTCTCCAGGCAAGAGTACTGGAGTGGGTTGTGATGCCCTTCTCCAGGGAATCTTCCTGACCTAAGGATCAAACCCACATTTCTTACATCTCCTTCATTACAGGCGGGTTCTTTACCACTAGTGCCACCTGGGAAGCACCCCTTCACCCCATCCAACATGTTGTATATTTAATGGCAAGAATCATTATCTTCCAGCTTGTGTTGTTCAGTTACCAAGTCATGTCTGACTCTTTGCAAACCCATGGACTGTAGCACATTAGGCTTCCCTGTCTCTCACCATCTCCAGGAGTTTGTCCAAGTTCATGTCTTGTTACTAACATGAACAGTATTGCTCCTATTAATTTATTTAGTTCAGTCAATTTAGTTCAGTCCCTAAGTCTTGTCTGACTCTTTGCAACCCCAGATATGCAGCATGCTCAGCCTCCCTGTCCATCACTAACTCCTGGAGCTTGCTCAAACTCATGTCCATTGAGTTGGTGATGCCATCCAACCATCTCATCCTCTGTCATCCCCTTGTCCTCCTGTCTTCAATCTTTCCCAGCATCAGGGTCTTTTCCAATGAGTCAGTTCTTCACATCAGGTGTCCAAAGTATTGGAGTTTCAGCTTCAGCATCAGTCCTTCCAATGAATATTCAGGACTGATTTCCTTTAGACTTGACTGGTTAGATCTCCTTGTAGTCCAAGGGACTCTCAAGAGTCTTCTCCAGTACCACAATTTGAAAGCATCAGTTCTTTGGCACTCAGCCTTCCTTATTTCTTATTCTTTATTTCTTCCTTATTTCCAGCTAAGAAATAACAAATATTTATTGAAAGCCTATATGAACTAGGACCAGTTATGAATGTTTTATGTTATCTCAGGATTTAAGTGTGATAAAATTAAATTCTCTCACATACATTCATACAAGAATGATGTGTTTTATTAGAGAGAGGTAGCATGACATAGAATAGAGGTCAAGCCTTTAAGCCCTGGAATCAGACTACTTGATTTAAATCTTAGCTCTCATGCATGCTATCTTTGTGTCTGCAAGCAAGTTATCTTCCTTTTTTGTGCCTCAGTTTTCTTATTTGTAAATGGTCATGATAATAGCATTGTTGTAGACTGTGGCAAATTGTATTTTCCCAAGATGGCTAGAACAACATTTCCCATTTCACAGGTCCTTACAGTGTAAATTTATTATTTCCCCTCCAAGAGTTGGAATCTGTATCTCCCCCCCTGACACTGGGAAGGACTCTGTGACTGCTTCATTCAATAAAGTATGAGAGAAATGAAGTTATATGACTTTCAAGGCTGGGTCATAAACAGCTATACAACTTTGCCTGGCTTTCTTTTTGGATGCTCACTCTTAGAACCCAGACACCATGCGGAAGCCTAAACATGTAGGTGTTCCAGCACACAGCCCTAGATGAGGTCTCAGCCAATAACTACTGTAAGTGAGGAAGTCTTTGAAATGACTTCTGCCCAGACATGGTCTGATAGCAAATGAATGAGAGATCCTGAGAACTACCAGCTGAGCCAAGTCAACCCCTCAAACCATGAGAGATAATAATAAAATAATTACTGCTCTATTCCACTAAATTTGGGGGTGATTTATTATGAAGCAATAGGTAAAGGTTACAAATCAGCTGGGATTTTAGCAGGAACTGCTAAAGGTGGCCTTTTCATGTAACCTGGACTTCCTTACAGCATGGTAGCTGGATTTCAAGAACACATATCTCAAAAATCTTAGAAGCTGTATTATGTCACTTCCACTGTTGTCACAGGCTCACTCAGATTCACAGGAAAGGAACATAGATCCCATTTCTCAATGTGTGTGTGCTAAGTCCCTTCACTCATGTCCAGCTCTTTGTGACCCTATGGACCATAGCCCACCAGAATCCTCTATCCATGGGATTCTCCAGGCAAGAATACTGGAGTGGGTTGCCATGCCCTCCTGCAGGGGATCTTCTTGACCCAGGGATCAACTCGTATCTTTTAGATCTCCTCCATTGGCAGGCAGGTTCTTCACCACTAGTGCCACCTGTATGGAATGTATGTAAATATCACGTTGTAAGAAGAGGATGTAGAATGATAAATCTAATTGTAGTCATCTTGAAAAAGCATAATATCCATATGGAATATACATACATTTATCTGGCATGTTTATAATAATGCCTGGCACGATTTTATGAATATTCCTATGGTTCTTATTGCTCCAAAAATATAGAATAGTGGTAAGAATGGAAAGTAATTTGAATAGAGGTAAGTCAGTGAAAGTGAAAGTTGTTCAGTCGCGTCTCTCTCTTTACAACCCCATGGACTGAATGTAGCCTGTGAGGCTCCACTGTCCATGGAATTCTCCAGGCAAGAACATTGGCGTGGTTAGCTATTCCCTTCTCCAGGGTATCTTCCCAACCCAGGTATAAAACCCTGGACTCCTGCACTGCAGGCATATTCTTTACCATCTGAGACATCAGGGAAGCCCTCTAGAGGTAAGTCAACCAGTGATTAAAACAAAATTAGATATGAACTTGCCCCAGACATCCCAGGAAACAGTCTGTCTCCATATTTGGCCCTTTTCTGTGCCCTGATCCCCACTCCCCCTTTATAAGAGTAACACTGTTATGAAGTTCATAGGCACATATCTAGAACTTTTTCTCTGTACTTACATTTGTAAAATTACACAGTTTTGGTTTTCATTGTACTTTTCCCAAACTATCATATTGTAATTTACTAATTTGCAGTCTTCTTTTTAGTTTGTTTTGATCTTTTGTTTTCTTTGCTTACTTAATGATAACTTAAGACATGTGTCATGCTAGAATATAAAAATTTGCTTCATTCTATAGTTTCCCTCTCCCCAGTAATCATCAACTTCTTTCCAGTTCTTCATTCTGTAAACAAAGCTAGAGTTTGCACGTTTTCACATTTAAAAGAGCCTCCCAAGTTGTTTACCCAAATGGCTGTGCTGATTCACACTCCCATCTGCTCTGCAAAGACCACATTGTTGCCTTACATCCTTGTTGACAGTGGATATTACTAAAATTTTGCGTTTTGCCTCCCTGTGAGATCAAAAGCTGATAAATCATTTTAATTTACATTTTTCTTACTATCAGAAATGTAGAATGTATTTTTTAATGTTTATTGGTCAGTTAAGTCTTCTTTTCTGTGTAGAAGAGAAGAAGAAAAATAGAAATAGAGGAAAACAACAGAAAAGGGAAGACTAGTGATCTCTTCAAGAAAATTAGAGATACCAAGGGAATCTTTCATGCAAAGATGGGTTCAATAAAGGACAGAAATGGTATGGACCTAACAGAAGCAGAAGATATCAAGAAGAGGTGACAAGAACGCACAGAACTGTACAAAAAAGATCTTCATGACCCAAATAATCACATTGGTGTGATCACTCACCTAGAGCCAGACATCTTGGAATGCGAAGTCAAGTAGGCCTGAGAAAGCATCACTATGAACAAAGCTAGTGGAGGTGATGGAACTCCAGTTGAGCTATTTCAAATCCTGAAAGATGATGCTGAGAAAGTGCTGCACTCAAAATGCCAGCAAATTTGGAACACTCAGCAGTGGCCATAGGACTGGAAAAGGTCAGTTTTCATTCCAATCCCAAAGAAAGGCAATCCCAAAGAATGCTTAAATTACCACACAATTGCACTCATCTCACACGCTAGTAAAGTAATGCTCAAAATTCTCCAAGCCAGGCTTCAGCAATATGTGAACCGTGAACTGCCAGATGTTCAAGCTGGTTTTAGAAAAGGCAGAGGAGCCAGAGATCAAATTGCCAACATTTGCCGGATCATTGAAAAAGCAAGAGAGTTCCAGAAAAACATCTATTTCTGCTTTATTGACTATGCCAAAGTCTTTGACTGTGTGGATCACAACAAACTGTGGAAAATTCTGAAAGACATGGGAATACCAGACCACCTGACCTGCCTCTTGAGAAACCTATATGCAGGACAGGAAGCAACAGTTAGAACTGGACATGGAAAAACAGACTGGTTCCAAATAGGAAAAGGAGTAAGTCAAGGCTGTATATTGTCACCCTGCTTATTTGACTTATATGCAAAGTACATCATGAGAAATGCTGGGCTGGAAGAAGCACAAGTTGGAATCAAGATTGCCAGGAGAAATATCAATAACCTCAGATATGCAGATGACACCACACTTGTGGCAGATAGTGAAGAGGAACTAAAAAGCTTCTTGATGAAAGTGAAAGGGGAGAGTGAAAAAGTTGGCTTAAAGCTTAACATTCAGAAAACTGAGATCATGGCATCTGGTGCCATCACTTCATGGGAAATAGATGGGGAAACGGTGGAAAACAGTGTCAGACTTTATTTGGGGGGGGGGCTCCAAAATCACTGCAGATGGTGATTGCAGCCATGAAATTAAAAGACGCTTACTCCTTGGAAGGAAAGTTATGACCAATCTAGATAGCATATTAAAAAGCAGAGACATTACTTTGTCAACAAAGGTCCGTCTAGTCAAGGCTATGGTTTTTCCAGTGGTCACGTATGGATGTGAGAGTTGGACTGTGAAGAAAGCTGAGTGCCGAAAAATTGATGCTTTTGAACTGTGGTGTTGGAGAAGACTCTTGAGAGTCCCTTGGACTGCAAGGAGATCTAAGCAGTCCATCCTAAAGGAGATCAGTCCTGGGTGTTCATTGGAAGGACTGATGCTGAAGCTGAAACTCCAATACTTTGGCCACTTCATGCAAAGAGTTGACTCATTGAAAAATACTCTGATGCTTGGAGGGGTTGGGGGCAGGAGGAGAAGGGGACGACAGAGGATGAGATGGCTGGATGGCATCACCGACTGATGGACATGAGTTTGAATAAACTCTGGGAGTTGGTGATGGACAGGGAGGCCTGGCGTGCTGCGTTTCATGGGGTCGCAAAGAGTCGGAGACGAGTGAGCGACTGAACTGAGCTGGACTGAAGTCTCCTCTTATTATCTGTTTATATCCCTTGCCCGTTTTTCTGTTGGCTTGTTTGTCTCTAGCTTATTGATTTTGATGAGTATATACACAAAAGTTACATGATACACTAACATTTTCCCGATGTTAATTGCTTATCTCTTGTACATGTCGCTAATAAATATGAGGTCGCAAGGTAATGATTACTCTTTCACTGTGCTTTTAGTTTCAGTTTAGACAAACTTGTTAACCTTTTCCTCTGTGACATTTGCTCTTTGTGTTTTAAGGCCTTCTTTCCCCCTATACCATAAACACACCCCACCATATTTATTACTAATATGCAATATTTTCATTTAGGTTTTTAGATGAGCTGAAATTTATTTCATTTAATGATCTGAGATAAGACTCTGCTTCTCTACCTTTTCATTTACCCAAAACATTGAGTTCTTCATCATTTCCTGCTGGTTTGTTATCCTGACCTTCATCATACATTAAATTACTTCACATACCTGAGTAAAATTCTGGATTTTCCATATTTCCAGAATGAAAAGTTCAGAATTTTACTCAAGTATATATGATTAATCCATTTTGCCTCATATTATATGTGATGCTTTATCACTATTTTAATTTTAGGTCTATACTTCTGATATCTAGTTGAATACATTGCACAGTTGCTTTTTTATTTTTAAGATTGTCCTGGTTTTTCTTAAGCACTTCCTGCTCTATATTAATTTTAAAATCACTTTATCAAGTCCCATGAAATTCTTCTGGTTATGATTTTACTTAATTTGTAGATTAATTTGAGTTGTTAAAATATTTAGAATATTGAGCATTCCTATCAATAAATATGGTTTATTTTCCACTTAATTTTTCTTTAGTTTCATTGGTAACATACTAGAGATTATCATAATGTATTACATAATTTTAAACTTATAATTTAATAAAGTTTTTATTTCTGTTTTAAAATGAAATCTTCTAAAAACATTTATGTAATCTATTCATGTGTGTGAGTATGAGATCTAAGGCTACTAATTTTTGTTTGCTAATTTTCTATCTGGTTACCTTACTGAATTCTAGTATACACAGTTCTAGGTAAATGGCTTAGTTTCTTTTCAATATATATATTTACAAACATTTTTATTCCAATTAATATATGATTTATTTCTTAGGTATTTCCACCTACAGAGATTTGAATTGAGATTTTATTTCTTTTTATTTATCTAATTGAAAGTGAAAGTCACTCAGTTTTGTCTGACTCTTTGTGACCCCATGAACCAAAGCCTGCCAGGCTCCTCTGTCCATGGAATTCTCCAGGCAAGAACACTGGAGCAGGTAGCCATTCCCTTCTCCAGAAGATCTTCCCAACCCAGAGACAGAACCCAAGTCTCCCTCACTGCAGGCAGATTCTTTACCATTTGAGACATTTAGATGAATTTATCGTATTTATCAAAATCTTCTGCAAATAAACAGTTATTGCTTTCATAGTCAGAAAACACCCAATAAGTATTGTTTCTAAGAATTTGGCTTTAGTGGCATTTCATTTTTCTCAAGTATCCCTAACTTTTAAAAATGCATATTGGAAAAGATAATTAAATATTTAGCTTAAAAATTTAGTTCACCGTCTTTTACTACTTCGTTGAAAATTTTTTATATTTTATTTCATCTGTTCAGTTCACTTCAGTTCAGTTCAGTCACTCAGTCGTGTCTGACTCCTTGCGACCCCATGAATTGCAGCATGCCAGCCCTCCCTGTCCATCACCAACTCCTGGAGTTTACTCAAACTCATGTCTGTCGAGTCGGTGATGCCATCCAGCCATCTCATCCCCTGTTGTCCCCTTCTCCTCCCGCCCACAATCCCTCCCAGCATCAGGGTCTTTTCCAATGAGTCAACTGTTTGCATGAGGTAGCCAAAGTATTGGAGTTTCAGCTTCAGCATCTGTCCTTCCAATGAACACCCAGGACTGATCTCCTTTAGGATAGACTGGTTGGATCTCCTTTCAGTCCAAGGGATTCTCAAGAGTCTTCTCCAACACCACAGTTCAAAAGCATCAATTCTTCTGCATTCAGCTTTCTTTATAGTCCAACTCTCACATCCATACGTGACCACTGGAAAAGCCATAGCCTTGACTAGAAGCACCTTTGTTGCCAAAGTAATGTCTCTGCTTTTTAATATACTACCTAGGTTGGTCATAACTTTCCTTCCAAGGAGTAAGCGTCTTTTAATTTCATGGCTGCAGTCACCATCTGCAGTGATTTTGGAGCCCCTCCCCCAAATAAAGTCTGACTGTTTTCCACCATTTCCCCATCTATTTCCCATGAAGTGATGGCACCAGATGCCATGGTCTTAGTTTTCTGAATGTTGAGCTTTAAGCCAACTTTTTCACTCTCCTCTTTCACTTTCATCAAGAGGCTTTTTAGTTCCTCTTCACTTTCTGCCATAAGTGTGGTGTCATCTGCATATCTGAGGTTACTGATATTTCTCCTGGCAATCTTGATTCCAACTTGTGCTTCTTCCAGCCCAGAGTTTCTCATGATGTACTCTGCATATAAGTTAAATAAGCAGGGTTTCTTTTAGAAAAACATTAAACCTTAGCATTTGTTCTATGGATCTATTTAAATCTACCTTATTTTATGTTCATATTAAAAAATATATTAAAAAGCAGAGACATTACTTTGCCAACAACGATACATCTAGTCAGAGCTATGGTTTTTCCAGTAGTCATGTATGGATGTGAGAGTTGGACTATAAAGAAAGCTGAGTGCTGAAGAATTGATGCTTTGAACTGTGGTGTTGGGGAAGACTCTTGAGAGTTTCTTGGACTGCAAGGAGACCCAACCAGTCTATCCTGAAGGAGATCAGTCCTGAATATTCATTGGAAGGAGTGATGCTGTAGTTGAAACTCCAATACTTTTGCCACCTGATGTGAAGCACTGATTCATTTGAAAAGACCCTGATGCTGGGAAAGATTGAGGCCAGGAGGAGAAGGGGAGGTGGTTGGATGGCATCACTGACTCAATGGACATGGGTTTGGATAAGCTCCAGGAGTTGGCGATGGACAGAGATGCCTGGCGTGCTGCAGTCCATGGGGTCGCAGAGAGTCGGACATGACTGAGTGACTGAACTGTTTTATGTTCACCATATTTACTCTGGGTTTTTGAACACAAAAATGGAGCTTATAGCTCCATCTGGATTCTGAGTATGGTCGTAATACCTCTCCTTCCTGAGATTTAACTAGTCAAGATAACTTTTCTTGAAACTTATCAGCAGCACTGAAAAACATTATATTTACATGAAGTTTGGTCTTATTTATTTGCCTTTGCATCACTCTACCTAATTGCTCCCTTGTGTGCTTCATGTCAACCATTAAGTTCAGTGATTTACTTTAGCAAATTGTTTATGAGGAGTTATCAATTTCATTCTCCACATTTCCACATTTACTCTGGTTTATTTTCTTGTCATTGTGTATGAGAAGTTTGTGTGTGTGTCTGTCTGTCTGTATATGATATGCATGAATGTATGTGTACACAAAGATTTAGCTCACACACACATGCACATACATTATCAGTATTTTTCAAGTGGGCTTTCATGATTTCTCAGAGAACATCTGGAATCAGTTTCCTGTAACATGACTTCCAAATATACTGTGATACATATTTGAAGAGGAGAGTCAATATTTCACTTTTAATTAAAAAGAATATTCTCAGAGTATTTTAATAATCCAACACTAACTTTGGATATTTCAGTAGGCATAAGTGATTGCTGACAATCCATGCTTCCTTCATTACTGGTGCTATGTTATTCTATAACATGAAGTCATTTGATAGTTGTTTCTGTGAGAATGGCATCTATGGATAAATTTTACTTGTACTGAGTATGTATCTGTTGTATGATTTGGGGCATTGATAAGGGGAAAGGAAATAAAGTGTGACTGGACAGTTAACCTGTGAGAACTCTTTGTCTTTCTTTTTCTGTGTCTTGCACATTCTCATTCTTATTTTCTAAATCCTTGCAGTGGTGAGATATTTGCCATATCTGAAATGGTTAGATATATCAAGTCCAGTCCCAAGAGAGTAATGATTTCTATTGGTAATTATGATTGTGATTCTGAGAGTTGCCTTTAGAGAGGTGGTATTTTGGCTTACAAAGCATAGGCTGGGAAAAATGACATTTCTCCCGATGTTACCCTTGAAAATAAAAATCTGTGCTAAACCTCCAATAAACAGGCTGTTCTGTAAACATTAATAGCAATTAAGAGCCATTACAGTTTGTTTTCCCTAATAGTTATTTAACTTTGATATATTTTCCAGTTAATCTTACTTGAAATATATGAGATCATTTCCAATTATTTTGTATCATTTCACATGCTATTCAGGTCCTTCTACACTCCTAATGACCATCTTTGAGAGCACAATTCTATAGAATGTCTTTTAAAAAGTTGACTTTAAAGTAGAAAAAAAACAAACAAACTAATAAAAAAGATTTCCAAACTTGAATTCATTTTTCTCCAACTCTCTCTGCATAGAGAAAGTAATAAATTTTGCTCAATGGAGTGTATTGGATGTAATTTTCTATGCAGACTATTAACCTGTGTTGTTCCAGGTTGAATAGAAGATTATAATTTTTGGCAAAGTTCTTGTCCTACTTTTACACATAGTATTGCAGGTGTTGATTTTTATTCACATGATTAACACATAAATTAAGTTGTGTAACTTCCTATTTAAATAACAAAAGAACGGTGACTTTTTCTGAAGTCTTCTAGTATGGATTCAAATCAGCTACAGTGTACACATAGAACCCCTCCTCTTGTGCTCCACACTGCACTGTTCTAATTATTATAGCTTTATAATTATTCTAAATACCTGAACAGTAAGCAGTCACAGCATCTTCTTTCAGTGTCATTTAGATATTATATATTGCTTTCGTATAAATTTTAGAATCATATTATCACTTTTACCAAAGAGTACCTAATGAGATTTTGATTAAAAATGCATAAAACTTACAGATCTATTTGGAAATAATGGAAATCTTTATTTTATTATTTTATTTTATCCGGATGGAAAGACCAGGGCTTCCGTTGTGGCTCAGCTGGTAAAGAATCCACCTGCAATGTGGGAGACCTCAGTTTGATCCCTGGGTTGGGAAGATATCCTGGGGAAGGGAAAGGCTACCCACTCCAGTATTCTGGCCTGGAGAATCCCACGGACTGTATAGTCCATGGGGGTCACAAAGAGTTGGACACGACTGAATGACTTTCACTTCAACTTTAATTTATTTAGTCTCCTAGCTAATCAACATGGGATATCTATCCATTTTTAAAAATCCCTTTAAAAATCTTTCAAAGTTTATAAAGTTTTTTCAGGAAGACTTTGCATATCTACATTATATTTGGTAGCTATTTTATGTTTTTGTGACTGATGCATTTAAAAAATTTCAATATCTAATTCTTCCATTATTGCAGATATATAGAAATACAGTAATTTTCTACATTTATTCCCCCCCAAACTTGGTAACTATTTTATTAAGTTTAATAATTTATTGTTTAGATTTTCTATCTACACAATCTTATTGAACGTAGATGTTGATGCTTCTGCTCCTCAAGGTTTTGGACTTGGAATAACTACACTACCAACTTTGCTGGGTCTCCAGCTTGTGGATGGGAGATTGTGGACTTCTCAGCCTCCATAACAGTGTGAGTCAATTTCTATAATAAATCTCCCCTTGTATACATTGATATCCAGGGTGGCTCAGTGGTAAATAATCCACCTGCCAATGCAGGAGATGTGGGTTCGATCCCTGGGGTAGAAAGATCCCCTGGAAGAAGAAATATCAACCCACTCTAGTATTCTTGCTTGGGAAATTCCATGGACAGAGGAGCTTGGCAGGCTACTGTCCATAGGGTCTCAAAGACTCAGACACAACTGAGTGACTGAGCATGCCTGCAATGTGTTTACATCCAGTTGATTCTGTTTTTCTGGAGAATCCTGACTAATCTAGAAGCATGTTCTTTCCCAGAGACTCCAGGTCAGAGTCCAGCCCAGACTACATCTAGATTACAGTCCTGGTAGATCCTGAGCAGAGAAATAGTCAAGCCTCCTCAGACTTCTGGCATACAGAACTACAAGATAATTCATGAGTGCTGTTTGAGCAGCTAAGTTTGTGGCAATTTGTTACATACCAGTGGAAAATTCCCTGGAGGAGGGCATGGCAACCCACTCCAGGATTCTTGCCTAGAATCTCCATAGACGGAGGAGCCCGGCATGACTGAGTGACTAAGCACAATGGAAAACTCACACACTTACTTTTGTTTCCTGATTTCTAATTAAATCACATCGTGGCTAGATACTATGACTGTTATAAACTTTTTGACATCTGTTAAGGGGTATCTTCTGGCCCAGTGTGTGGTCAACTTTTGTAAGTTTTTTTTCTCTTCTTGAAACAATCATTATTAACTGTGTTACATGAATGGGTTTCAGAGTGTCTGTGGACTGACTGAAATTATATGGATTATATTGTTCAGTTCAGTTCAGTTCAGTCGCTCAGTCATCTCCGACTCATTGCGACCCCATGAATCGCAGCACGCCAGGCCTCCCTGTCCATCATCAACTCCCAGAGTTTACTCAAACTCATGCCCATCAAGTTGGTGATGCCATCCAGCCATCTCATCCCCTGTTGTCCCCTTCTCCTCCTGCCCCCAATCCTTCCCAGCATCAGGGTATTTTCCAGTGAGTCAACTCTTTACATGAGGTGGCCAAAGTATTGGAGTTTCAGCTACAGCATCAGTCCTTCCAATGAACACCCAGGACTTATCTCCTTTAGGATGGACTGGTTAGATCTTCTTGCAGTCTAAGGGACTCTCAAGACCTTTCTTCAACACCACAGTTCAAAAGCATCAATTTTTCAGCACTCAGCTTTCTTCACAGTCCAACTCTCACATCCATATGTGACCACTGGAAAAACTATAGCCTAGACTAGATGGACTTTTGTTGGCAAAGTAATGTCTCTGCTTTTCAATATGCCATCTAGGTTGTTCATAACTTTCCTTCCAAGGAGTAAGCATCTTTTAATTTCATGGCTGCAATCACCATCTGCAGTGACTTTGGAACCCCCCAAAAAATTAAAGTCTGACACTGTTTCCACTGTCTCCCCATCTGTTTCCTATGAAGTGATGGAACCAGATGCCATGATCTTAGTTTTCTGAATGTTAAGCTTTAAGCCAATGTTTTCACTCTCCTCTTTCACTTTCATCAAGAGGCTTTTTAGTTCCTCTTCACTTTCTGCCATAAGGGTGGTGTCATCTGCATATCTGAGATTATTGATATTTCTCCCGGCAATCTTGATTGCAGCTTGTGCTTTATCTAGCCCAACATTTCTCATGATGTACTCTACATATAAGTTAAATAAGCAGGGTGACAATATACAGCCTTGACTTACTCCTTTTCCTATTTGGAACCAGTCTGTTTTTCCATGTCCAGTTCTAACTGTTGCTTCCTGTCCTGCGTATAGGTTTCTCAAGAGGCAGGTCAGGTGGTCTGGTATTCCCATGTCTTTCAGAGTTTTCCACAGTTTATTGTGACCCACACAGTCAAAGACGTTGGCATAGTCAATAAAGCAGAAAAAGATGTTTTTCTGGAACTCTCTTGCTTTTTAAATGATCTGGAAAATGTTGGCAATTTGATCTCTGGTTCCTCTGCCTTTTCTAAAACCAGCTTGAACATCTGGCAGTTCACAGTTCGCATATTGCTGAAGCCTGGCTTGGAGAATTTTGAGCATTACTTTACTAGCGTGTGAGATGAGTGCAATTGTGCGGTAGTTTGAGCATTCTTTGGGATTGCCTTTCTCTGGGATTGAAATGAAATTTATATTGTTACACGTGCTCATATCCTTTTGCAAAAGTTTAAGTCCTCATCTGGAGAAGGAAATGGCACCCCACTCCAGTACTGTTGCCTGGAAAATCCCATGGATGGAGGAGCCTTGTAGGCTACAGTCCATGGGGTTGCAAAGAGTCAGACACAACTGAGTAACTTCACTTCACTCACTCCTTACTTTATCACTGGAGAAGGAAATGGCAATCCACTCCAGTATTCTTGCCTGGAGAATCCCATGGACAGATGAGCTTGGCAGGCCATGGTCCATGGGGTGCAGAGAGTCAGATATGACTGATGTGACTGAGCACACAATTCCTCATCAGATTCATCTAAAGACAAGGCTCAGACCCAAAGCTAAAGAAGAGTAGTTCTTAAAATAATAATGCAAACATGTAAGTAAATAAATGAATGTGTCCATGCTATTTTATTCAGTTTAACATGAATGAACTGTAAATTATGCTTAACATGAAGCACAACTGAAGAATGAATAGAAAAATGACTAATATTTTTACATGGAGAAGGAAAGCATTGAGAATTTGAAATTATTTACTCTGCAAATGAGAAGTGCCTTGGAATCATTCATGGAATTTTTATGAATGTAGCTGCACTCTTAATATTCTGATTTAGTAAGTTTATGGTAAAGCCAAAGAATATGAATTTTTTCTAAGCATCTCAGATGTTGAGACAGCTACTTCATGAACACAGTCTGAAATATATTGGCATGAAACCTGTAAATGTGTATAAAGAACGTGGTAGCCATCTCAAGCTCTACAATGGCAGAGGAATGCATTTACCTCTCCCTTTGGCTTTGAAGCAAGACTTGGGTTCATGTCCTTATTCTAAAGGCTTGCTGATACACATTACTGGATTGATTCAGTTCAGTTCAGTCTCTCAGTCATGTCTGACTCTTTGGAACCCTGTGGACTGCAGCACACCAGGCTTCCCTGTCCATCACCAACTCCTGGAGATTGCTCAAACTCATGTCCATCGAGTCGGTGATGCCATCCAACCATCTTATCCTCTGTCTTCCCCTTCTCCTCCTGCCTTAATCTTTCCCAGCACCAGGGTCTTTTTCAAGGAGTCAGTTCTTCTTCTTCTTTTTTTTTATTTGTTTTTGTTAGTTGGAGGCTAATTACTTTACAATAATGTAGTGGGTTTTGCCATACGTTGACATGAATCAGCCATAAATTTACATGTGTTCCCCATCCCGATCCCCCCTCCCGCCTCCCTCCCCATCCCATCCCTCTGGGTCTTCCCAGTACACCAGCCCTGAGCACTTGTCTCATGCATCCAACCTGGGCTGGTGATGTCTTTCACCCTTGATACTGTTTCAATGCTATTCTCTCAGGACATCCCACCCTCGCCTTCTCCCACAGAGTCCCAAAGTCTGTTCTGTACATCTGTATCTCTTTTTCTGTTTTGCATATAGGGTTATCATTACCATATTTTAAAATTCCATATGTATGCATTTGTATACTGTATTGGTCTTTATCTTTCTGGCTTACTTCACTCTGTATAATGGGCTCCAGTTTCATCCATCTCATTAGAACTGATTCAAATGGATTCTTTTTAATGGCTGAGTAATATTCCATTGTGTATATGTACCACAGCTTCCTTATCCATTCATCTGCTGATGGGCATCTAGGTTGCTTCCATGTCCTGGCAATTACAAACAGTGCTGCGATGAACATTGGGGTGCATGTGTCTCTTCCAGATCTGGTTTCCCCGTGTGTATGCCCAGGAGTTGGATTGCTGGGTTATATGGCATTTCTATTTCCAGTTTTTTAAGGAATCTTAAAGGAGTCAGTTCTTTGCATCAGGTGGCCAAAGTATTGGATTTTCAGCTTCAACATCAGTCCTTTGGATGAATATTCAGAACTGATTTCCTTTAGGATTGACTGGTTTGATCTCCTTGCAGTCCAACGGACTCTCAAGGCTCTTCTCCAACACCACAGTTCAAAAGCATCAGGTCTTTGGCACTCAGCTTTCTTTATAATCCAGCTTCCCTTGTGGCTCAGCTGGTAAAGAATCTGTCTGCAATGCAGAAGATCTGGGTTTGATCCCTGGGTTGGGAGATGATCCCCCGGAGAAGGGAAAGTCTACCCACTTCAGTATTCTAACCTGGAGAATTCCATGGACTGGATAGTCTCTGGGGTTACAAAGAGTCAGACACGATTGAGCAACTTTCACTTTTACTTACTTTCTCATATCCATACATGACTACTGGAAAAAACCATAGCTTTGACTAGATGGACCTTTGTCGGCAAAGTAACGTCTCTGCTTTTTATATGCTGTCAAGGTTTGCCATAGCTTTTCTTCCAAGGAGCAAGCGTCTTTAAATTTCATGGCTGCAGTCACCATCTGCAGTGATTTTGGAGCCCCCCAAAATAAAGTCTCTTGCTGTTTTGATTGCTGACTGTTTGATTACTTTTTTTCAAACCTCAATGTTTTTTTCTTTACAACATGCATAATACCTACCTTGCAAGATAATTGTAAAGATTAGTGACTTACATATTATGTAGCACATAATAGGCACTTTAATAATTATTCTTACTATTTATAATTTCATGCTATAAATACTAATGATAATATATGGTGCTTTATCATTCTATAATACATTTTTGCCTATAATGACTATTTAATTTTTATCCAGCCTTGTGAAGCAGATTTTTTTTTCATTCTTCATATTAACAAACTGATGTTCAGGCAGATTAGTGACTTTCTCTAAAGTCAAGGAGCTTGGGGTCAATACGCTGGTAGGAAAACCCCAATATTTTGACTCCATGTCCAAAATTTTTCATTAGACCAGGCAATTTATTTGAAATAAATGCTTACCATTGTATTATTTTATCAAATATAGCTAATATTTAGAGTTTGCCACATATATAAATTACACTTAAAAACAATGTCATTGGTGAAATATAATTCCTATATAATAATTTATTTGGTAAATAAAGAAGATATTGTTTCTGTTCAGTGTATTTGCCAATGTAAAACAATATGGTTTATTGTCCAAAGTACAATTTTTAAAATTATAACAGGACATGATTGTTCTACTCACCATTTTTCATGTGTATGTGTGTATATTCATCTTTGAATAACAGAGAAGTAAGATTTGTTCTTTCTACCCTAGCAGTGTTTAAATGAATCTGGACCTTATTTGTTTGGATACCATATTCACCACCATCTTTACATTGGTTTCATTTGCACCATTGCTTAGTAGGAGCTAAAAGCAAAAATGCTTCTCAGAAGTTAATATGCACTTAAATAGACCCAGAGCCTTTGCATTTTATATTCTTAGATCTCCAGGAAAGTTGTTAATAATGATCAAATGCCATATGAATGTTACTGAATGAATATGCCCATGTTTAGGCTGTGACCAATTAAATACACTGAAATAGCAAACTGAAAGTAAAAATTGGAGTCAATCAAAAGATTTGAGTTCACTCCCCACTTAACTGACTGGTTGTTCTAGTGTCACATAAACACAGTCTTAGTTTATTCCTTTGTGCTGATGGAGTTGACATGAGTAAAACTTAATTTAAAAACCTAAGAAAGTCTTGAAGTTTCTTTGACAGTTATTGGAAGTTTTTCAACTTTCCCTCTCTTTCTGAGCTGTTGCGTTAGTGACCATGGTTTTGACTCACTGACAGTTGGAGAAACTTGAGAAAAAATTCTGCAGGCTGTTGCTTCTTCTCTGTTAGAGCTATCTTCATCGGGCTGTTGGCAATATCATTTGGCTTAAGACTATGGTGAGGCTTAAAATGAGTATCATTTATTTTCAGACTGGCTAACACTTTTGCTTTGATATATTTGTTGGGGAAAATGTGCAGGTTCTGTTGGAGTTAAGAGTTGTACCTTAAACAAAAATGTTTGCTTGTTTTTTTCAGTGAAAAGAAACATGAGAGGCTTCATGGGGAATTAATCAAATTAATTTTAATCAAAGAACTTGATTCAAAAATGTTTGCTATTGTAACAGAGGGAGTTGTTTTTTCTTTTCCTGCCTTTGCAAAATATATTTTCTCATGTGTACTACTATTGTTATTGTTCAGTCATTCAATCGTATCTGACTCTTTGAGACCCCATGGACTGCAGCACGCCAGGCTTCCCTGTCCTTCATCATCTCCTGGAGCTTGCTCAAACTCCTGTCCATTGAGTCAGTGATGCCATCCAATCATCTCATCCTCTGTCATCCCCTTGTCCTGCCTTCAGTCTTTCCCAGCATTAGGGTCTTTTCTGATGAATCAACTCTTTGCATCAGGTGGCAAAATATTGTGTACCATAGCCTGCTTTATTGCTAAGAATATTTCAAAAGTTTAGTCTTTAAAATTGTAGACATAAATGCATCCACCAACCAGCCCAAATAATTTCTTGGATGCAGTAGCTTTTCTTTCTTGACTGAAGAAATAAGATAAGTTATAAAAGATAACAATTATTTGGCCACTGTTACTAAGAGAACCCAGGAGAGCTAAAGGGTTTATGAGAACAACATCCTATAATAGATTTCTGGAAGGTGCCTTTGTGAAATCCCACTGGTTGGTGAGTTCTTAGGAGGTTGACTGAATGCACATCTAACCTTAGTGGTGGCTAACCCTACTCAGGTTGGGTCTTTTACTTCATACCAATCCTTCACAGACACACCATGAAAAATAAAATGTTTTATTCCTTCTGAATTGACAGATGCTTTCAGTTTTGCATTAACACTGGACTTTTTAAACTGAAAGGCTTAGGAAAATCTACTTTGCTCATGTGGTATTTTTTTAATTTATTTTTTAATTGGAGGAAGATTGCTTTAAAATGTTGTGTGTTTCTGCAAAGCAGCCATAATTATTTTATATGTCACCTCCTTCCTGAGCCTCCCTCCCCTCCCCATTAGGTCATCACAGAGCCCCACACTGGTCTCCCTGTATATACAGAAACTTATCACCAGCTGTCTATGCTACAGAGCACATGTAGTGTTGAAGAAAAAGAGAGGGTGGTTGTGATTTGCTCAAGGTCATGCAACTAGAGATAGAGACAAAACTTAAACCCAAATCTGCACAGGTGCTCTTTTTTCCAAGTGACAGAGCCAAAATCAGTGCTTTTCATCATCAGAGAGGAAGGGGAAAAAAGAGAGATCTCTTTCCAAAGTGAATCCTTTCTTTTCCTGACTGTGATCTGAGATATCATAAATAGGATATGTTTGATTATTGATCCTGAATCATCTATATGCATTTGTTTTAAAAATGGTAATTTTTATTATATTAAAGTGTGTATAACTGCATGGTCACACTACGATTCATTGAGAATTTAGGACAGGTATTTATTGGAAAGTAAATAAATTTACTGCTCTTAAATGTATCCATTTATCTGCAGCAGTAAATTTCATACATGTCCAAATACTATCTTTCTACTAAATAAGATTTGAAAGTTTTAAAGTAATGTCAACTGAACTGATAAGACTAATGGCTGACAGGAGTAGCCAGATAGCATGATTACATGGTCACTATGTAAACCATACATTTCAGATTCCCTGGCACCACTCTTTTGGAGTGGTCCGATCCAAAGAAAGGAGCTTTGAAAGGATATAGAACTGAAAAGAGTGAGCCTGAGAGTACTTACACAGAAATGAATTTTTATCTTCTACCCTGGGGAGCAGAAAGAGATGGACAAAGACAGGTAAAGACAAAGACAGGGAAAGAATCACGTGTATGATCAGGGAATGGCCTTTTGTGCTCTGATGGAGTTTGCAGCGGGGTGCCTAGGAGACCCTCCCTATAGAGGGGCTTGAGGGAGTTTCCATTGTCCTGTTCTGAAAGGTTGCCCAACCATATGTAAATTCCCATAGGCAATCCCAAGGCCATTGTGGAGTTAGCTTCATTGCAAATGTAGCAAGAACAACCAGAAGAAAACATTTGATACTGAAAACAGTTTTAAAACAGGGTGGTTGGAGGGATTCCTGTGTGGTTCAGTGGTTAAGAATCTGCCTTGCAGTGCAGGGGACGTGGGTTCAACATCTGGTCAGGGGACTAGCTTAGCTAGTTCCACGAGCTTAGCTAGCTGCCACAAGGCAGCTAAGCCAGTGTGGCTCGAATAGAAAGTCCATGTGCTACATTCAGGATGCAACCAAACAAATAAGTAAAATAATTGCATATTAAAAAGGAGAGGGGATTTGAGGGAGGAGAAAGGAACAGGAAGAAAAAGGAGGAAAAGGAAAGGAAAGGAGGGGGAGAGAGAGATCAGTATCAATTTGTAGAGTATGTCAATCTCAAGAGTTAAAGCCCTAAGCCACATGTTCTTGACTCTTGAAACACTATCTGTTACCTCAGTTTGAAACTATTGGGTTGGCCAAAAAGTTCATTTGGGTTTCCTGTAATATTGTATGGAAAAACCCAAATGAACTTTTTTGCCAACCCAATAATTTATTAAAAAAAATTAGAAGTAATTTTTTAAGGAAAAAAGGGACACATATTTAGAAAAGTTCTCTCCTTCTAGGAACTTTACATGGTTGGGTATTCTGGAATACAAAGCAAGCTACAAAGTTCTTGTCTGAGCATGTAAATGTAATGCCTTAATCCTAACAGACTCACGCTATCAGCCAACCTCCCAGCTTTTTGATATTATAACAGGTTAGAAGAAAGTTCTTTTTAAAAAAACTGCTGCAATGAATCTGCTAATTGCTCAGGGATGTAGTCAGTAACAAAGCAAGCAGAAAGAAGCAACCTTGCTTACAAGTGACTATTAGTTCTTCCTTGATTTAGATATGAGGTTTAGTAACCAACTCCAGTTTGCCATGCTCTCTATTTAAAGGGCTACCATGTAACAGAAAACTGATTTGGCAAACTGAACAGAACAGTGTTCTGGGTTCAATCATTTTGTGGGTCAGTTAGCTTTGTTGTGCTCTAAATTCTAATCATTTCCCCTTGTATACTGTTGGTTGGAAACAGAAAATAGACCAATATGTAAAAAATCAAATCCATCCCTACTACTAGAAAAACAAACACACATCCTCAAAAGGTATATTCTACCTTGGTTGATGGTTGGTTGGTAGCATTGTCTTCCTATACAAAGATTAACAAAAATAAAGTGACCTCTCACAAAAATCTCAGAAGTTAAAATCAAAATGTATCTAGACCATTGTTTTCTTAAATAGAATATACATCCAGACCATGTGTATCATAGTTAGTGGACGAACTCACAGGAAGATACATTAGATTCAGTTCAACATATTTTTTACTGTTTCCACAGGAGCAACAGGAGACAATATTTATAGCTTCTCTACTGGTAGTGGAGCCTCACAAGTTGGCTTCAATCAAGCATCCCCCCTGCCCCCCCGCCAAGATTCTTTTTTAACTCTAAGTCTTCATAAATCCATACATATACAGCTTTAATTTGGATTCAAAACAGGTTCTTGGATGAAGAATGTCATGCATTTTTGTATAGTTGTATTAGTAACCTTCAGCTAAAGATAGAATGTGAAACTTCTTTTAAGTGGAACAAACGGTAAGCAGGTATAGTTTTATTTTAAGAGCTATAGTTAATTAACATGTCTACTTCCCCAAGGGATTACTAAGCATGTTGGGTTACCAGTCTATGAAGCATTTACCCAAAAATGGTCAAAGTATAGGGAACCTCTTAGATCTGTGTTGAAATATATATGACACTACAACGTGTTGAAATGTTGTGATTGATCTCATTGAACTCAGTAGGCCATAAGGAAGAGCCAATTTCAAAATGATTAATGAAGGGCAGAGTAAAACTTAGGAAGCTTCAGAAAGAGATTCTCTAGCGCAGCCATTATCTCTGGTTCTCTTATAAAACTGAGTAAAGTAAATCAAACTCCTCAGCTTCCCAAGGTTCAGATCTAATGAGTGACATAGCATTATATTTAGTGATGCAGCCATGTGCAACTTAAATATCTCAAAGAAGAGCTCAATCTTTTAGCAGGAAGACAGAAAACACATTTCAGATTTGAAATACTAAGTCCTGAGACTTTTCAGATGAAATACTAAGCTCTGAACATTTTCAAATGGATGTTGGCATAAGGTTTATTGATGAGGGAAAGACAGCCTTCACTCTCAGCAGAATGGACTATTTTCAGTTCAATTGCTGAACTATTGATTGAGTAACTGAATGTCAAATCAAATTTTGTTGCTATAACAACCAAACTGGCCCATTAAAAGTTGATCCTGGTCAGTAATAAAATCTGCTGTTCAGAGTATGACTGTTTTGAATGTCCCCAAAAGTAATCCCATTAGGAGACTACTGAGTTGGTGCCATCAGGCCTTAGGATGTTGAGAAAGGACATACTGAGGCCCTTAGTTTCTTTCTTAGGTGTGGAATGACACAAAAACAATTTATATATTTGTTTTCTACTTTTGTTCTCTAATTTTGGCATTCTGAGGGACACTTCAAAAGTGAACACTTTTGGTTAAATTTGAAACAAATAAAGAAAAGCCAGTGATAAATGGACTTTACTTGCTCCAGTCATATTCAGAAGGTTACATTTATTTACAAATATCAAAGCTGCAAGAGGAAACATTAAAAAAATAGATACAAATGACAATGCTTAAATCTGATAGTAATCAAAGAAATGAAAATTAAAATGATAATAGGGATCCTGTGTGTCAGAAAATCAAGCAGCTGTGGCAGCTGCCATGGGGTTGGTATTGTAAGTGTGTACAGTCATTTTGAAAAACAATCTGACAATAAATTTTAAGAACCAGAAATATTTTGCTATCATTGAAAATTATTTTCCTAAGGAAATAGTTCACAAGAAGAAAAAGGTTAAAGTTGTGAAAAAGTCTAGTTGACTCACCGTTGTAAGAATGTGGGAGGACTGAAATGGCTGATCTCAGAGGAATGGACAGATAAGGTGCCAGTTTTTGATAGACTATTACTAAGTAGCCATGAAAAGTTTTAAATATGGAGACAGTGGAGCTATATGAACAATGTTCAATGAAAAAAAGGAGTATAAAATCTCTATATTCATAATTACAATATATGGTATATGTTTATATATGGACAGAAAGTAAAGTGAAACAGAGGAAATAAAAATCAGTTGTGTTTGAGTGGAAAAAAATTGGAATCATATAGATGGAGTCCTAAATAAGAGCAAATATATTTCTTTGGAAATCACTAGGTATATGGTATGGTAATGAAGTTAACACACTCAATGAACCAAAACTGTTATAATGTAAACATTGGAGCATTTTAATTTGAGACTTAGAGAACAGTGAGAAGCATAAACTTAAAAGTGTTTTTTATCACTATGCTTTTGTTTTCAACCCCCTCTTTTCCCCAAATTATGAAAGCCACACAAAATACACGAAAAAGCAAAAAGAATAATGCGTAATTTATCACCCTATGACTTTATTCCAGCACTACTACCATGCATACTGTCTAGTGACTGTATACCAAGTAGTCCGAATTTGTAGAGCCAATCTCTATGATTAGGCAATTTCTGTTTTCCATCACCTACTGGCAGCTAGCATGCCTTTGTGTTTGTTAAGTCACTTCAGTTGTGTCCAACTCTTTGTGATCCTAGGGACTGTAGTCCACCAAGCTCCTCAGCCATGGCATTCTCCAGGCAAGAATACTGGAGTGGGTTGCCATGCCCTTCTCCAGGGGATCTTCCCTTCCCCGGGATCGAACCTGCATCTCTTACATCTCCTGCTTTGGTAAGCAGGTTCTTTAGTGCTTGTGCCACCTAGGAAGCTCCACTAGCAGCTATAGCTGCTGCCATCTATTGATTCAGCAACCAGTACTATAGTACTACTAGTTGTAGGGCTAATATGAAGTCACTGATGAGAGAGAAAGATGTCTTAGTCCCATTTTTATAGAAATGATGTCCAAACTTAACCTAGCTAATAAACAGTAGGGCTGGAAACCCAAAGCAATTCTTTCTGACAGCAGACCACATGCTCTTCAACCCCGAAGTGTCTGTTAAGCAATACCACTCTCAAAGCAGGGCAACTGCCATGGCCCAGAAGGGCATCAAACTTCAGCTCTCCTTCTCCCAAAGCAAATTCCTCTGTCGTGGCTGGGACTGGCCAACCAGGCGGTGCCAGCAGGTGGACGCCTTGCCCAGGCCTGGTCCACACGTGCCTCAGCCTCCTTGCTTCCTTCTCTGGTGCTCTCTGCCACCCTCAGCCATGTGTTCTGAGGTGTTCTAATACTCATATGCACAAGTTGAGGTTGTCTCTTAATGGGCCTGTGATTGTAGCAGAGTGACTGACTGCAGATCATTGCTGCTGGCCGAAGTGATACTTTTCTTTCACAGGATCATAAGAGATTCTGAAAATAACACTGGAATGTCAGCCCATAGTCCTCCTGAAAGCCACTCTGATCCTAAGAAGTGTTATTATTTCTTACCATGACTGAGGCAGTCATATAAATTTTAGACAATCCCATTATCTTAGCATCCAAGATATGAAATGGATGCTTTTCAGAAACAGTTGAGCGCCCATCAGCATGCACTGAATTATCCTCCTTTTACTTCCTGATAGTCCCCTGGTGTGCCTTGACCCAGACTTCCCCAAAAAGAACACTCCTTCCACTGTCTTCACCCATGAGGCAACTGCCAACTGCTTTCTTCTGTCTCCATCAGGCAGACCAGGATTAGAATCCTAATTCCGTCCCATTCCAGTCATACCAGTCCCCTACCAATTCTTCACTTCCTTGTCCATAAAATGAATACATCAACATTAATTCACAGAGTTTGTAAAAATTGTTTAACCTTTCCTCCTGAACAGAAGCTGGGATTCAGCCATTCTCAATCTGCCCTTTCTATACCCTTGAATTCCTTATTTATCTTCTGTTCTACTCACCATGCACATTTCTAGCCCTCACTGGCCACCACCATCTGGTTTCCATGTTTCCATTCCAATACTGCTAATTACAGTATTATGCTGGCTACTACAAGCTCATGCTACATGATCTGTGTTCTGTGATTTCAGTCTGCTTTGTCCTCACTACAAGTTTTATTTCTCTGAAATTGCTATAGTAACCTCCCCAAATTGACATACTTTTAAAGATCCCAATTGCATGCCCACCTTCTTTACTTTCATCAGATGATCTGGCCTCTTGTTACAAAGAGGATAACACACTGTGGGTGTGACAACATAAATAAATGCTGTAATAATCTCTTTAAAGCATTCCTGTTAGAACTATTATTTCTCTCCTGAAAATCATTCAGCTTATATCTTCACATGCAAAGCAAAATCATAATCATGATTTTGATTTGATTTGATATTCTTTTTCTGAACCCTGCATTTCAAACCATCTGGACAGGAACCCCAAGCCCCTTTCTATTCCACCTTATATTATGATCATTTCTTTTTTAAAATTTATTTTCAATTGGGGGACAGTAGCTTTACATTATTGTGTTGGTTTATGTGTTGGTTACATCAACATGAATCAGGTGTATTTGCAACACAGCAATGGAGATGCAGACGTGGAGATCAGATCTGTGGACACAGTCGGGGAGGTGAGGGTGGGCCGGATTGAGAGAGTAGCATGGAAATGACACCATTTCTTTTTTAGAATGTCATTCCCCTGCACTTTTTGTGTATTAAAATTCTACCCATCCTTCAGTATCACAATTAAAATTTCACATGCTCTATAAAAAATGCTGTTTTATGATTATTCCAGCTCACTTTCCTATTTTAAAACATATGGCTCTTTGTTCTACTTTTAGGGTGCATTCCACTGTTTATTATGTCATTTGACTACATTACATCCGTCCTCTGAGAATATAAGCTTCTTAGGAAAATACAACCAGGAGTTGACTTATATTTATAGATGCTTAGGAAGCCATTGTTGATGTAGTTCACAGCCAATGAAGGGGACAGGTTTAAAGGACCCCATCTACTCTTTTCTCTCTCTCTGTCTTTGGAGTCTCTTTGAAGTGAAAGAAGCCTCTATCCAGAGAAAAGCTCCTCAGGGAGCTGGGTCAGATGAGCATCAGGTTCTGTGTGCTCCAGGAGGGATCTTTGGAATGGGAGAGACAAAGCTGAGAGCAGAGGATGCACTTGAAATGTGGTCCAGGTAGCTTTGCTGTCTCCTATTGCCAAACAGTGTCAATGACCCTGTAACTTTCTCTGGGGCGGAGAAATCACTTCAGTCCCAACCTTTGGGTTTAATAGATTATAACCCTGCCAAGAAAAGCTGCTTCCACCTGAAACTTGAGCCATGGTGATCTCAAGGTGAGTATCTAGCAAACTGAGAATGCAAATCCTAGTCACCTTGTGCTCATATCACACTCTTTTCCTTAAAGAGCTTGGGTTAAACCCAGAAAGAATGGAGGGCCAGAAAAGAAGACAAAATAAACATTGGTTCAAAATGTGTTTGTGTGTGTACATGTATGTATATACACATATATATCACCCTTAATACCAGCGGCACCATCTAGGGAACAAGACTTTTTGTCTTTTATTAGATCTCATCTTATGTATAGGGATTCTTTGGCACAAGCATAATCTTTCATTACAATATTGGGCAAAGCCTGACAAGAAAAATAAAGCCTAAGTTCTTAAGAAAAATGCTATAAAATCTTGGATTTCTCATTGCATGTTTCTTAGCTACAGCATTAATCCTAAACAGTTTTTAGAATCTTCTCTCCATTGAAAATAGATGGAACTCTGAATACATCATTTTCAAATATCCTATTTACAGTCAGAAAGGTGCGTCTTTCCTCCTCTTTCTATGAAACAGTGACATCTACTGCTCAGTAGGGCAAATCCTGGAGGGTGTCCTAAGGCTAGACTGACCTGTGATTCAGCTATTTTGCCTTTGGAGTCAGAGGCAGGACCACGATCGCTATCTCGGCTACCTCTCCCTTCTGAGGAGGCCTCTCCTTAACACTATCATGTTTGAACTTCTGCACAAATTGCATTCTCTTGTTTAATAAATCTATTAGAAAACCTTTCCTCATAGTGAACTCAAACTTGTTTCCTTTAAAAAAAAAAGTATTTATTTATTTGACTGCATCAGGTTTAGTTGTAACACCCAGGATCTTTGCTACATCATGTGTGCGGGGCTCTGACTCCCTCTAGTTGCGGCACTCAGGCTCAGTGGTTGCCACGTGTAGGCTTTGTTGCCCTACTAGGGATTGAAACTGTGTCCCCTGTATTGCAAAGCAGGTTCTTATTTCTTTTTAACATGTAACTTTCTCTTAACCTTATCCTTGTGTGTGTGTGTGTGTCTGTGTGTGCACTCAGTTGCTCAGTTACATCCAACTCTTTGAGACCCCAGGGACTGTCGCTTGTTGGGCTTCCAGGCAAGAAAGCTGGAGTGGGCTGCCATCTCCTCCTCCAGGACATCTTCCTGACCCAGGGATAAAAACCAGGTCTCTTGCATCTCCTGCATGGGCAGGTGGTTTCTTTACCACTGCGCCAACTGGGAAGTCCCTTATCCTTGTAGTAGTGTTCAATAGGTAAATTCCTTTTCCATGTGACAGCCCTAAAGACAGATTCGATATTCCATCAGTTTTCTTTTTGCATCTAAGTAATCTCCCTCCCTTCAGCTCTCCTGGATATTATTTTAAGCCCCTCTCTACATTTTTTTCCTAGTCTGTATGTGTACTTTTGTTGATTCACATACATCAGAAAAATAAAAGTGTGCAAGCCACAAAAGGTCTGCTGTTGTTGTTGTTAAGTCACTAAGTTGTGTCCAACTCTGCTGTGACTCCAGGAACTGTAGCCCACCAGACTCCTCTGTTCATGGGATTTTCCAGGCAAGAACACTGAAGTGGTTTGCCATTTCCTTCTGCAGGGTATCTTCATGACCCAGGGATTGAACCTGTCTCTCGCATTGCAGGCAGATTCTTTACCACTGAACTATAAAAGGTCTGTCATTATACAAATGTATGACTTCATCCTTAGTTAAATGGCAGCAATGGAGTAGTGGGTAAGGGAGTGGAATTTGAAGAAAGACTTGGGTTCAATCCCGGCTCCCCTACCTAAGCTATTAGTCATATGCAAATTATCCAGCCACTCCAAGCCTTTATTTACCACTTAGTAGGTTTGCTCCAAGGCTTAAAATGAAATTCAATGAGGCGTTGTGTGAAGAGCACTTAGCACAGCTCTTCAGTGAGTATGCAATAAATGGAAGCCTTCTTGGTATTAACCAGCTGCTACTAGACTATATAAACAAACATGAGAAAAGCTGAGGGGAAATGGGAAGTGAGAAGCAAAAGAGGAAATAGAAGAAATAAGGAATGCACAGCATGTTTTAAATTAACTACAAAATGTAAAGTTCCTTAAAGTCTGAGCCAATTTTATGCACATCCTATGTGCCAAGCTCATATCCAGTGTCTGGCATATTAAAGCAGATTAGTAAGTGTTTTCTGGATGAATTAATTTCATACAGATCAAAATATACTATACAGCAAAGGAGAAAAACATCATAAAGTTAGTATTATAGCAACATTTCCTATATGAAATGTGATACAGTATAAAAAGCCCAAATATAGCAGATGTTGAGCCATAGCTAGTTTGCATGGTACATTTAATAACCTGAAAGGAACTATTCATTCAGCAATTTTTATTCATTTGGAAACTGTTGGATCCATATTGCACACATACATCAAACCCTTTTCTACATAAACACTATCAACAAAAATTCATTTCAGTGACTACCTATATTTAAACATAGGTGCTAAGAATATAAAGTATAAATTATCATTTCTTCCCTAGAGTAGTTTAAAGTATAGTTAAGGAAATAATTAAAGCACATAAAATGTTCATGAAAAATACAAAGAATAAAAGAGTTGTCCAGCCAGTAGTAGCCAGACCATTCTAGCAGATGTCTCACATCATAGCTCATAACTAATGGAGTCATTTTCCATTATACATGAGTCAAGCCCACCAATTTGGGAGGTTTATTATTCCCACTGTAAGTCAGGTAAAGTGCTGAAAGAAGGAAAGTAAAAAGGGAATTTTGAAAGTATGTGAATGAACTTGGAGACTTTTCTTAGTGCAGTTGCTGACCATGTGGGACTCAGAAAGTTAAAGTGCTTCAGTGGTCTCAGGGAAAGTAAGCTGGATTCCACAGTGAGTCCCAGGTAAAAGAATTAAGTTTTCTTTTTTATGTTTTCAGTGTGACCTTTGTTTGGTTTCACCATTTGCCTAATGAAGTGAAGACTGTGCTGTCTGAATAACAGAATCATCATGAAAACTATATGAAATAATGCAGTAGAAAGGTCTCTGAAAATCTTGCTCTGCAAATGAAGATTGACATTATCCCTTGTTACTATTCTCTTTTTAAGAGAAGCACATTCTCCTGCCTGTCCAAAGAGGTCATTCATGAGTAGGTTTAGTCTCACACCTCTCCTTGAGTCATCTAAACAAAATAATCAGTACTTTACTTTGAAAAAAAAAAAATGAGCCTTAAGTAAAGACATATAGAATGAATTAGTACACCTAAAATAAGTGCCTGGAGTGGCAAATTGGCTGGTCAGTCTTACTAGGTGATGTGGATTTTGATCTAATTTGGCTACAACAATCAATATTGATCATGAAATTGCTTAAATGAATAATGCAGGTAGATATGTGGCAGTTTAGTTCTGCAGTGTTACACAGGGTGGGTTTTAAATGATGAACACATGTATAAACACAGAAAAGCTTTTTACTGACTATAACAAATTCCTGGAATTCCATGTCCAATATTCTCTCATAAAAGTTCAGTTCAGTCACTCAGTCATGTCCACCCCTTTGCGACCCCATGGACTGCAACATGCCACGCTTCCCTGTCCATCACCAACTCCTGGAGCTTGTTCAAACTCATCTCCATCAAGTCAGTGATGTTATCCAATCATCTCATCCTTTGTCTTCCCCTTCTTCTGCCTTCAATCTTTCCCAGCATCAGGGTCTTTCCAAGGACTCAGTTCTTCACATCAGGTGGGCAAAGTATTGGAGCTTCAGTTTCAGCACCAGTCCTTTTGATGAATATTCGGGACTGATTTCCTTTAGGATTGGTTGGTTGGATCTCGTTGCAGTCCAAGGGACTCTCAAGAGTGTTCTCCAACACCACAGTTCAAAAGCATCAATTCTTTAGTGCTCAGCCTTTTTTATGGTCCAACTCTCACATTCATACATGACTAGTGGAAAAACCGTAGCTTTGACTAGATGGACCTTTGTTGGCAAAGTAATGTCTCTGCTTTAATATGCTGCCTAGGTTGGTCATAGCTTTTCTTCCAAGGAGCAAGTATCTTTTAATTTCATGGGTATAGTCACCATCTGCAGTGATTTTGGAGCCCAAGGTTTCATAAAAGTAGACCTTTGTAAAAGGAAAATGACTCTGGTTGTTTGGGACCACCAGCCTGTGCAAATAAATAATCAATATTAGAATTGCCCCTACCTGTTTAGAGATAAGCCCAATGCCTTCTCTTCAGTTTTCCTGGTTTTTGCACATAGATCCAGGAATACCTGACAGGAAGGCCACTTGCGTTCCCCTGCCCTGGTATATCCATGGCTTGTTACCTGCAGACTACGTGAGGGAGGCCTTAGGCATGCCCATGGCTGCCCTACACACAGCATGAGTTTGCTGGGGCTGCCTCCCTGATAGCCTCTGGGTACCAGTGATGCGCACAGAAGGGGGAAAGGCTCAACCTTCACTGAGGAACACATAGCAGTTCTGCTTGTGCCAGAGTCCTTCATGAAAGAGACTAGCTTCTGTCCCTAATCACAGTCACACTGTATCCTCAGAACTCTAGGATAGAAGAAACATCTGTGGAAAAAACATAGCTTTGACTAGATGGACCTTTGTTGGCAAAGTAATGTCTCTGCTTTTTAATATGCTGTCTAGGTTGGTCATAGCTTTTCTTTTAATAAAGTACTAGGCCTTAAGTCCCTGTTTAGGATCATCAAGAAAACCCTGTTAAGGAATTGCTCACATAATAGGTAGAATCTTATCAAGATTACTGGAAGTATGCATCTATAAAGTGCATTTTACTATGTAGCTCAACTGATCTTTGATATAGGAGCAAAGGCAATATAATGGTGAACCAATAGTCTTTTCAACAAATGATGCTATAACAAATGAACATTCACATGCAAAGGAGAAAAAAAAAGAGAATCTAGGCACAGGCTTTACATCCTTCACAAGAATTACTTCAAGATGGATCACAGACCTAAATGTAAAATGCAAGACTGTAAAAATCCTAGAATAACACAGGAAAAAAACCTAGGTGGTATTGGGTATGGCGATAACTTTTTAGATACAACACAAAAGACAGGACCCATGAAGAAAAGAATTGATCACCTAGACTTCATTAAAATTAAAAATGTCTGCCCTGTGAAAGATGTTGTCAAGAGAATAAAAAGAAAGGGTATAGACTGGGAGACAATATTTGCAAATGACTTCTCTGATAAAGGACTGTTATTCAAAATATGCAAAGAACTCAAATTCAACAATAAAGACCCAAACAATGGGGATGACAGTCTCATGCATTCAGTCTTTCTGCTCCTGGCCCACCTCTTGTGTGCACAAGGATGGGCCTTGGGCCTGGAACACTTCCTTAGGAAGAGTTAAAGTGCCCACAGCAGGCTGTGCCAGGTTTATCACCTTCTGTGGAAATAGCTTTCCTTGTTTTAGTCTCAATGAGTACTCTGTCTTTGTTTAAGAGTATGCATCATATGACACCTGGCCAACCCCACTGCTCTGTCTGTTCTCCAAGCAAGAATGAATGGAGTTCCTTGCATTTGCAGCAAGTGAGGGGGAAAATGCTGGCCATGGGGTACTGATGCCCACTACAGAAGCTGATCTAGCTTTGCCTCTTTTCTGTCTAAATAAAGTTTGGCTCCTAAATAAAGGAACACATCTAAATAAAGTGCTTGACAGTATGGTATTTTTCTTAGTCACTCTGATAAACAAGATGCAATGGGCAGAATTGTCTGGAATTTTACTCCAGTTGGTTAACACGGTTAAGTTTTCTATTCTCCATGGAGTTGGAGTGGTAACCTGTACATGATACTCAGCTCAGTGCAGTCCCATTAAAAATGGGGCAAACACCTTAACAGATACCTCACCAAGGAAGATAAATAAATGGCAAATAAAAATGTGAAAAGATGCAAATTAAAATAACAGGGGAGCGAAGGACCCCAGGCAAGGGATCCCTCTGATTCACCTGAATGGGCAGAGCTACAGAGAAAGACTTGTTAAAAAGGCCTTCTGATCTCCAGCTACAAGAGGCTTGAAAAAAGACTCTGATCGGGCCATAACTCCTGCCGCGGAGGCAGTCTGTGTCCCTGCACACTTGGCCCCGCCAGGGTCCCACAAAGCCAAACAGCTGCACCACTTTCATGCTCAACTCTCACTGGGGCAGAGCTGCCACCGGCAAAAAAAAAAATCTTGTGTTTATGAGTGCAGGGTCTCTTCAGTCCAGTCTGACTCTTTGTGACCCTGTAGACTGTGGCCTGCAAGGCTTCTCTGTCAGAGAAGGAGAACCCAGGCAAGAATACTGAGCGTATTGGCCAGTACTGGTTGCCATACCTTCTAGAGCACTATATTTCCTATTACCTACCTGCCAACCCCCCTGGGTACCTGGAGCTGCCAGAACCCCTGCGACCCATGCAGCTGCACCGTCTCGACACAGGGCCCTCACAGGGCCAATCCAAGCTCCCCAGGGCAGCCTCAGGAGCAAACCCCACTGGGTGACCCCAATGCAGGGGTGGAAATAAAACCACAATTGAGACCCAGGGGCAGTGTGCCTAGGGAAGAAGACCCAAAACCTCCCCACCCACCTTACAACCTGCAGATTAAATCCACATGGTCAACTAAACAGACTCTGTGTCTATGGAATATGTAAAATGCCATTGAGAGCTGCCACAAAAGAAAACACACTAGCTCTGATAGCTGTGGACATTGGAGGCAAGAACACACTGCAGTAGGACCAGGTTAGACTCTGAGCTGCCCCCACAGCAGGTCCAGAGAGCAATCAGTACAGTGTTGGAGGGCGTCCTAGGGAGGGAAGGTGGACTATGATTCCCAGTGAGGGAAGGAATCCTAACAGCAGTGACTCGAGAAAAACACTTATTATTCTTATTTTCCTTATTCTGTAGATTCTTTTGGATTTTTTTTCCCCCTCCCCCCCTTTATCTTCCCCTCTGGTGTAGTTGTCAATTTTATTTGTACTAAGAATTCAAATTAAGCTTTTTAGTTTTTTTTTTTTTTTCTTTTTCCTCAGTCACATTTTTTAATTGTCATAAACCTCTGTCTCTACAATGGGCTTTTGCAGTTCTGTGAAATTTTCTTCTTTCCTTTTTTAAAAAATTTTAATTTTTAAACCTATTATTATTTTTTCTACATCTATTCCTTTGTTTGTTTTTCCTACTGTTCTTTTCCCCTTTCAGTTAGTCTTTAACATATATAAATTTTCTTTATCTACTTGTATTTAACTTTGCATATCTATTCTTTCTTTTCATTCTCTCCTTTCCTCTCAACATATTTATTAGTTTAATTTTTATTGCTATATTGCCCAATTAACACCTTGCTTTAGTTTTGTTTTCCAGTTTATACTTTAATTAGTTTTGTTCTGGTAAATATAATTTTTGATTTCCTTTGTTCACTGGGTCAACCTATTGTACTTGATTTCTGTTGGACTATTTTGATTTTGCTTATGGGTGTATATGTGTATATTCAGTCACTCGTTCTGTTGTTGTTATAAACCTCTGCCTCTACATTGGGCTTTAACAGTTCTATGGAGTTTTCCTTTGTTTCCCCCTTTTTCACTCTTCTTCTGTTTTTTTTTTTTCTCTTTTCCCTTTTTTAAATTTTATTTTTTTTTCATAGTCTCAAACTGAAACTCTGTATTCATTTATTTATTTTTTTCCCCCCATTTATTTTTATTAGTTGGAGGCTAATTACTTTACATCATTACAGTAGTTTTTGTCATACATTGAAATGAATTAGCCATGGATTTACATGTATTCCCCATCCCAGTCCCCCCTCCCGCATCCCTCTCCACCCGATCCCTCTGGGTCTTCCCAGTGCACCAGGCCCGAGCACTTGTCTCATGTATCCAACCTGGGCTGGTGATCTGTTTCACCCTAGATAATATACATGTTTCAATGCTGTTCTCTTGAAACATCCCACCCTCGCCTTCTCCCAGAGTCCACAAGTCAGTTCTATACGTCTGAGTCTCTTTTTCTCTTTTGCATATAGGGTTATCGTTACCATCTTTCTAAAGTCCATATATATGTGTTAGTACACTGTAATGGTCTTTATCTTTCTGGCTTACTTCGCTCTGTATAATGGGCTCCAATTTCATCCATCTCATTAGAACTGATTCAAATGAATTCTTTTTAATGGCTGAGTAATACAACAAAAAGAATAAAATACTTCGGAGTATATCTACCTAAAGAAACAAAAGACCTATACATAGAAAACTATAAAACACTGATGAAAGAAATCAAAGAGGACACAAACAGATGGAAAAATATACCATGTTCATGGATTGGAAGAAGCAATATTGTCAAAATGGCTATACTACCCAAAGCAATCTATAGATTCAATGCAATCCCTATCAAACTACCAACAGTATCTTTCACAGAACTAGAACAAATAATTTCACAATTTGTATGGAAATACAAAAAACCTCGAATAGCCAAAGTAATCCTGAGAAAGAAGAATGGAACTGGAGGAATCAACCTGCCTGACTTCAGACTCTACTACAAAGCCACAGTCATCAAGACAGTATGGTACTGGCACAAAGACAGAAATATAGATCAATGGAACAGAATAGAAAGCCCAGAGATAAATCCATGAACCTATGGTCACCTTATCTTCAACAAAGGAGGCAAGGATATACAATGGAAAAAAGATAACCTCTTTAACAAGTGGTGCTGGGAAAACTGGTCAACCACCTGTAAAAGAATCTTTTTTAAATTTTAAATTTCAATTTTTTAAACCTATAATATTTTTTCTGCATTTATTCCTTCACTTGCCTTTCCCACTGTTCTTTTCTTTTCTAAAAATTTTAATTTATTTATTTTAATTGGAGGCTAATTACTCTATAATATTGTAGTGGTTTTGCCATGCATTGGTATGAATCAGCCACGGGTGTATATGTGTCCCCCATCTGAACCTCCCTCCCACCTCCTTCTCCATCCCATCCCTCTGGGTCATCCCAGTGCAGCAGCCCTGAGTACTCTGTCTCATGCATTGAACCTAGACTGGTAATCTGTTTCACATATCATAATATACATGTTTTAATGCTATTCTCTCAAATCATCGCACCCTCACCTTTTCCCAGAGTCCAAAGGACTGTTCTATACATCTGTGTCTCTTTTGCTGTCCCCCATATAGGGTTATCATTACCATCTTTCTAAATTCCATATATATATACATTAGCATACTGTATTGGTGTTTTTCTTTCTTACTTACTTCACTCTGTATAATAGGCTCCAGTTTCATCCATCTAGTTAGAACTGATTCAAATGTATTCTTTTTAACCACTGAGTAATATTCCAATTGTGTATATTACCACCACTTTCTTGTCCATTCATCTGCTGATGGACATCTGGGTTGCTTCCATGTCCTGGCTATTATAAACAGTGCTGTGATGAACATTGGGGTACACATGTCTCTTTTGTTCTGGTTTCCTCAGTGTGTATGCCCAGCAGTGGGATTGCTGGGTCATATGGCAGTTCTATTTCCAGTTTTTTAAGGAATCTCCACACTGTTCTCCATAGTGGCTGTACTAGTTTGCATTCCCACCAACAGTGTAAGAGGGTTCCCTTTTCTTCACACCCTCTCCAGCATTTATTGCTTGTAGGCTTTTGGATAGCAGCCATTCTGACTGGCATGAAATGGTACTTCTTTGTGGCTTTGATTTGCATTTCTCTGATAGTGAGTGATGTTGAGCATCTTTTAATGTGTTTGTTAGCCATCTGTATGTCTTCTTTGGATAAATACCTGTATAGTTCTTTGGTGCATTTTTTGATTGGGGTGTTTATTTTTCTGGAATTGAGCTGCAGGGGTTGCTTGTATATTTTTGAGATTAATTCTTTGTCAGTTGCTTCATTTGCTATTATTTTCTCCCATTCTAAAGGCTGTCTTTTCACCTTGCTTATAGTTTCCTTCGTTGTGCAAAAGCTTTTAAGTTTAATTAGGTCTGATTTGTTTACTTTTGCTTTTATTTCCACTACTCTGGGAGGTGGGTCATAGAGGATCTTGCTGTAATTTATGTCAGAGAGTGTTTTGCCTATGTTTTCCTCTGGGAGTTTTACAGTTTCTGGTCTTATGTTTAGATCTTTAATCCATTTTGAGTTTATTTTTGTTTATGGTGTTAGGAAGTGTTCTAGTTTCATTCTTTTACATGTGGTTGACCAGTTTCCCATCAACTACTCATTGAAGAGATTGTGTTTTCTCCATTCTATATTCTTGCCTCCTTTGTCAAAGATAAGGTGTCCATAGGTGCGTGGATTTATCTCTGGGCTTTATATTTTGTTCCATTGATCTATGTTTCTGTCTTTGTGCCAGTACCATACTGTCTTGATGACTGTGGCTTTGTAGTAGAGCCTGAAGTCAGGCAGGTTGATTCCTCCAGTTCCATTCTTCTATCTCAAGAAGAATGCTTTGACTATTCGAGGTGTTTTGTATTTCCATACAAATTGTGAAATTATTTGTTCTAGTTCTCTGAAAAATGCCGTTGATAGTTTGATAGGGTTTGCATTGAATCTATAGATTGCTTTGGGTAGTATACTCATTTTCACAATATTGATTCTTCCAATCCATGAACACGGCATATTTCTCCATCTATTTGTGTCCTCCTTGATTTCTTTCACCAGTGTTTTATAGTTTTCTATATATAGGTCTTTTGTTTCTTTAGGAAGATTTATTCCTAAGTTTTTTCTTCTTTTCATTGCAATGGTGAATGGAAGTGTTTCCTTAATTTCACTGTTTTCTCATTGTCAGTGTAAAGGGATGCAAGGGATTTCTGTGTGTTAATTTTATATCCTGCAACTTTACTATATTCATTGATTAGCTCTAGTAATTTTCTGGTAGAGTCTTTAGGGTTTTCTATGGAGAGGATCATGTCGTCTGCAAACAGTGAGACTTTTACTTCTTCCTTTCCTATCTGGATTCCTTTTATTTCCTTTTCTGCTCTGATTGATGTAGCCAAAACTTCCAAAACTATGTTGAATAATAGTAGTGAGGCTCCCTTGTCTTGTTCCTGACTTTAGGGAATATGCTTTCAATTTTTCACCATTGAGGATAATGTTTGCTGTGGGTTTGTCATATATAGCTTTTATTATGTTGAGGTATGTTCCTTCTATTCTTGCATTCTGGAGGGTTTTTTTTTAAATCATAAATGGATGTTGAATTTTATCAAAGGCTTTCTCTGCATCTATTGAGATAACCATATGGTTTTTATCTTTCACTTTGTTAATGTGGTGTATCACATTGATTGATTTGCAGATATTAAAGAATCCTTGCATCCCTGGGATAAAGCCCACTTGGTCATGATGTATGATCTTTTTAATATGTTGTTGGATTCTGTTTGCTAGAATTTTGTTAAGGATTTTTGCATCTATGTTCATCAGTGATACTGGCCTGTAGTTTTCTTTTTTTGTGGCATCTTTGTCTGGTTTTGGTATTAGGATGATGGTGGCCTCACAGAATGAGCTTGGAAGTTTACTTTCCTCTGCAATTTTCTGGAAGAGTTTGAGTAAGATAGGTGTTAGCTCTTCTCTAAATTTTTGGTAGAATTCAGCTGTGAAGCCATCTGGTCCTGGGCTTTTGTTTGCTGGAAAATTTCTGATTATAGTTTCAATTTCTGTGCTTGTGATGGGTCTGTTAAGATCTTCTATTTCTTCCTGGTTCAGTTCTGGAAAGTTGTACTTTTCTAAGAGTTAATCCATTGTTGTCCATAAAAGTTGACCATTTTATTGGCATATAGCTGCTGGTAGTAATCTTTTATGATCCTTTGTATTTCTGTGTTGTCTGTTGTGATCTCTCCATTTTCATTTCTAATTTTGTTGATTTGATTCTTCTTTCGTTTCTTGATGAGTCTGGGTAATGGTTTGTTAATTTTATTTATCATCTCAAAGAACCAGCTTATAGCTTTGTTGATTTTTGCTATGGTCTCTTTTGTTTCTTTTGCATTTATTTCTGCCCTAATTTTCAAGATTTATTTCCTTCTAGTAACCCTGGGGTTCTTCATTTCTTCTTTTTCTAGTTGCTTTAGGTGTAGAGTTAGGTTATTTATTTGACTTTTTTCTTGTTTCTTGAGGTGAGAAACCTTCTCCATTAGCAATGCTTTTACAGTGTCCAATCGGTTTTCGGTTGTAGTGTTTCCATTTTCATTTGTTTCTATGTATATTTTGATTTCTTTTTTGATTTCTTTTGTGATTTGTTGGTTATTCAGAAGCGTGTTGTTTAGCCTCCATATGTTGGAATTTTTAATAGCTTTTCTCCTGTAATTGACATCTAATCTTACTGCATTGTGGTCAGAAAAGATGCTTGGAATGATTTCATTTTAAGAAAAAATTTACCAAGGCAACATCTATGGCCCAGGATGTGATCTATCCTGGAAAATGTTCCATGTGCACTTGATAGAAAGGTGAAATTCATTGTTTTGGGGTAAAATGTCCTATATATATCAATTAGGTCTAGCTGGTCCATTGTATCATTTAAAGTTTGTGTTTCCTTGTTAATTTCCTGTTTAGTTGATCTATCCATAGGTGTGAGTGGGGTATTAAAGTCTCCCACTATTATTGTGTTATTGTTAATTTCCCCTTTCATACTCGTTAGCATTTGCCTTACATATTGCGGTGCTCCTATGTTGGGTGCATATATATTTGTAATTGTTATATCTTCTTCTTGGATTGATCCTTTGATCATTATGCAATGTCCTTCTGTGTCTCTTTTCACAGCCTTTATTTTGAAGTCTATTTTATCTGATATGAGTATTGCTACTCCTGCTTTTTTTTGGTCTCTATTTGTGTAGAATATCTTTTTCCAGCCCTTCACTTTCAGTCTGTATGTGTCCCTTGTTTTGAGGTGGGTCTCTTGTAGACAGAATATATAGGGGTCTTGTTTTTGTATCCATTCAGCCAGTATTTGTCTTTTTGTTAAGGCATTCAACCCATTTACATTTAAGGTAATTATTGATAAGTATGAACCCGTTGCCATTTACTTTATTGTTTTGGGTTCGAGTTTATACACCTTTTCTGTGTTTCCTGTCTAGAGAACATCCTTTAGCATTTGTTGGAGAGCTGGTTTGGTGGTGCTGACTTCTCTCAACTTTTGCTTGTCTGTAAAGCTTTTGACTTCTCCTTCATATTTGAATGAGATCCTTGCTGGGCACAGTAATCTGGGTTGTAGGTTCTTTACTCTTTCATCACTTTAAGTATGTCCTGCCATTCCCTTCTGGCCTAGAGTTTCTATTGAAAGATCAGCTGTTATCCTTATGGGAATCCCCTTGTGTGTTATTTGTTGTTTTTCCCTTGTTGTTTTTAATATTTTCTCTTTGTGTTTGATCTTTTTAAACTTGATTAATATGGGGTGTTTCACCTTGGGTTTATCCTGTTTGGGACTCTCTGGGTTTCTTGGACTTACGTGATTATTTCCTTCACCATTTTAGGGAAGATTTCAACTATTATCTCCTCATGTATTTTCTCATGGTCTTTCTTTTTGTCTTCTTCTCGTGGGACTCCTATGATTAGAATATTGGGGCGTTTAACATTGTCCCAGAGGTCCCTGAGGTTGTCCTCATTTGTTTTAATTCTTTTTTCTTTTTCCTCTCTGCTTCATTTATTTCTACCATTCTATCTTCTACCTCACTTATCCTACCTTCTGCCTCTACTATTCTACTGTTGGTTCCCTCCAGAGTGCTTTTGATCTCAGCTATTGCATTATCATTATATATGACTCTTTTTCATTTCTTCTAGTTCCTTGTTAAACATTTCTTGCATCTTCTCAATCCTTTTCTCCAAGCTATTTATCTGTAACTCCATTTTGTTTTCAAGATTTTGAATCATTTTTACTACCATTATTCTGAATTCTTTTTCAGGTAGACTCCCTGTCTCCTCTTCTTTTGTTTGGTTTGGTGGGCATTTATCATGTTCCTTTACCTGCTGAGTATTTCTCTGCCTTTTCATCTTCTTTAGATTGCTGTGTTTGGGGTGGCCTTTCTGTATGCTGGAAGTTTGTGGTTTCTCTTTATTGTGGAGGTTCCTCGCTGTGGGTGGGGTTGGACGGGTGGCTTGTCAAGGTTTCCTGGTTAGGGTAGCTTGTGTCAGTCTTCTGGTGGGTGGAGCTGGATTTCTTCTCTCTGGAGTGCAATGAAGTGTCCAGTAGTGAGTTTTGAGATGTCTGTGGGTTTGGTGTGACTTTGGGAAACCTGTATATTGAAGCTCAGGGCTATGTTCCTGCATTGCTGGAGAATTTGCATGGTATATCTTGCTCTGAAACTTGTTGGCTTTTGGGTGGTGCTTGGTTTCAGTGTAGGTATGGAGGCTTTTGGATGAGCTCTTATCAATTAATGCTCCCTGGAGTCAGGAGTTCTGTGGTGTTCTCAGGTTTTGGACTTAAGCCTCCTGCCTCTGGTTCAGTCTTATTCTTACAGTAACCTCAAGACTTCTCCCTCTGTTTTTTTTCCAGCAACAAATCCTGATGCAGAGACTTGAAGGAAGAGGTCTTTAAACCAATTTATTTTGGTTTCTTGAAGACTTGACTCCCAGAAAAACACTTGTTTCTAAAAATCCAATATAGACTTGAAGAGTTGCTTCAAAAGAGGATTCCTAGGTGCTGCCCTGCAGGAGACCACAGCAGACCCGCACATGGAATCTGAGAAACACCTTGGTGTCTCTCCAACTGTTCTTTTCTCCTTGCAGTTAATCATTAATGTATATAAATCTTCATTTACCTCTATTTAATTTTGCTTATCTATTCTTTCTTTCTTTTCCTCTCAATATATTTGTTGGTTTTTTTCATTGTTTTATTCCCCACTTAGCACCTTGCTTTAGTTTTGTTTTCCAGTTTGTGCTTAAGTTAGTTTTGTTCTTAACTGGTAAATATAATATTTGATTTCTTTTGTTCACTGGATCAGTCTACTGTACTTTACTTTTGTTGGACTGCTTTCACTTTGCTCATGGGTATATATGCATATGTGTATATTTCATTGTTTTAATTATTAATTGCCTGATTTTGTAACTGCTAGTTGTCTGGGGTTCATCTTGGTTTCTCATTTTTAGATATTTGTTTTACTCTGCCTTAATGCCATAACAAATCACTTGTGGAATCTTTGTTCCTGACCTGAGGTCAAACTCTGAGCCTTTGAAGTGGAAGTACTGACTCAAAAACCCTAGACCACTAGAGAACTAACCTTAGGGAGTATCAAATAGAGAGAACTCACACAAAGGAAGCCACTTGAATACAAGACCCAGCATCACCAAACACCAGTAGCACCGTGTGCAGGATGCCTCATCTAAACAACAAACAAAACAAAAATACAAACCCAATCAGCAGCAGACAGGATCACCACCTCACTCAACCTTACCCATCAGAGGAAAAACAAACAAACAAAAACTCAGCACAAACCACTGGACAAATCTTAGGAGAGCATAAACCAAAGGGAAGAAAGTATTCAACCTTTTTCAAGGAAAGAATTCAACTTTTCTTGAAGCCTGGGAAAAGGAGACCTGAAACACAATCACTTAAAAAAAAGAAAGAAAGAAAGAAAAGGCAGAGAAATACTGCACAAATGAAGGAACAAACTAGAAACACATAAGTCCAAATAAATGAAGATGAAATAGGCAAACTACCTGGAAAAGGATTCAGAATAATGATAGTAAAGATGATTAAAAACCCCTGAAAACAGAGTGGAGAAAAGGCAAGAATCAATTAACAAAGACCTAGAAGAATTAAAGAATGAGAATACAGAGACAAACAACACAATTACTGAAATTAAAAATACTCTAGAAGGAATCAATACCAGAATATCTGGTATCTTCCAGGAGTGAGCTGGAGGATAAAATGATGAAAATGACTTCTGAGGAGCAGAATAAAGTAAAAAGAATGAAAAGAGCTGAGGGTAGTCTCAGAGACCTCTGAGATCATATGAAACACACCAAAATTTAAATTATAGGAGTCTCAGAAGAAGAAGAGAAAAAGAAAGGACATGAGAAAAAATTTGAAGAGATTATACTTGAAAATTTCCTCAGCATGGAAAAGGAAACAGCCAAGTAAGTCCAAGAGGCACAAAAAGTCCCATACAGGATAAATCTAAAGAGAAACATGCCAAGACACTTACTAATCAAACTAAGAAAAACTAAACACAAAGAAAGAAAATGAAAATCAGCAAGGGAGAAGCAGCAAGTAACATACAAGGGAAACCCCATATGCTTAACAGCTGATTTTTCAGCAGAAACTCTGCAGGCCAGAAGGGAATGGCTGGATATATTTAAAGTACTGAAAGGGAAAAATCTACAATCAAGATTACTGTACCCAGCAAGGGTCAAAACTGATGGAGAAATCAAAAATTTTCAGACAAGCAAAAGTTAAGAGAATTCAGTACCACCAAACCATCTTTACAACAAATGTTAAACAGACTTATATAGTCAAAAAATACAAGAGAAGAAAAAAGATCTATAAAATCAACCCCAAACAATGAGAAAATGGCCATAGGAACATATATATCAACAATTACTTTACATGCAAATGGATTAAATGCTCCAAGCAAAAGACACAGACTGGCTAAATGGATACAAAAACAAGACCCATATATATGCTGTCTATAAGAAACCCACTTCAGAACTCAAGATACATATAGGCTGAAAGTGAGAGGATGGAAAAATATATTCCAGGCAAACGGGAAGCAAAAGGAAGCTGAAGCAATCCTTATATCAGACAAAATAGATCTTAAAATAAAGAAGATTACGAGAGATAAGGAAGGACAGTACATAATGATCGAGGGATCAATCCAAGAGGAAGACATAACATTTGTAACTGTCTATGCACCCAACATAGAAGCACCTCAATATATAAGACAAACACTAACAGACATAAAAGGAGAAACTGACAGTAACACAATAATAGTAGGAGACTTTAACACCCCACTCACACCAATGGACAGATCATCAAAACAAAATTAATAAGGAAACATAAGTCTTAAGTGATACATTAGATGAGATGGATCTCACTTATATCTTCAGGATATTCCATCCAAATGCAGAAGAATACACCTTCTTCTCAAGTGCACATGGAACATTCTCCAGGATAGACCACATCTTGGATTACAAATCAAATCTCAGTGAATTTAAGAAAATTGAAATTGTATCAAGCATCTCCTCTGACCACAATGCTATGAGACTAGATATCAATAACCAGAAAAAACCTGTGAGAAACACAAACACATGGAGATTAAATAACACATTTCTAAATAACCATCAGGTTACTGAAGAAATAAAAAAATTCTAGAAACAAATGACAATAAGAACACATGACAACTCAAAACCTATGGGATGCAGCAAAAGCAGTTCTAAGAGGGAAGTTTATAGCAATACAATCCTACCTCAAGAAACAAGAAAAACATCGAATAGAAAAACTAACTTTACACCTAAAGCAACTGGAAAAAGAAGAAGGAAAAAAACCCCAAAATTAGTAGAAGGAAAGAAATCATAAAGATCTGAGCAGAAATAAATGAAAAAGAAATGAAAGAAACAATAGTAAATATTAATAAAACTAAAAGCTGGTTCTTTGAGAAGATAAACAAAACTGACAGACCCTTAACCAGACTCAACAAGGAAAAAAAGAGAGGAGAGTCAAATCAACAAAATTAGAAATGAAAAAGGAGAGGTTACAACAGACAATGCAGAAATACAAAGGATTATAAGACACTATTATGAACAACTATATGGCAATAAAATAGATACCCTGGAAGAAATGGACAGATTCTTAGAAAAGTTCAATCTTCCAAGACTGAACCCGGAAGAAATAGAAATTATGAACAAACCAACTACAAGCACTGAAAGTGAAGCTGTAATAAAAAATCTCCCCCAAAAACAAAAGCCCAGGACCAGATGGCTTCACAGAAGAATTCTGTCAAACATTTAGAGAAGAGCTAATGCCTATCCTTCTAAAACTCTTTCAAAAAATTGCAGAGGAAGGAACACTTCCAAATTCATTCTATGAAGTCACCATCACCCTAATATGAAAACCAGACAAAGACAACACACAAAAAAGAAAACTACAGGCCAATATCACTGATGAACATAGATGTAAAAACCTCAATAAAATTTTAGCAAACAGAATTTAGCAACACATCTAAAAGCTTATACACCATGATCAAGTTGTGTTTATTCCAGGGATGCAAGGATTCTTCAACATATGGAAATCAATCAATGTGATACACCATATTAACAAAATGAAAGATGAAAACCATATGATCATCTCAATAGATGCAGAAAACACCTTTGACAAAATCCATCACTTATTTATGATTAAAACTCTTCAAAAAATGCACATAGAAGGAACCTACCTCAACATAGTAAATCCCATATATGGTAAGTCTACAGCAAACATTATTCTCAATGGTGAAAAACTGGAAACATTCTCCATAATATCAGGAAAAAGACAAGGGTGTCCACTTTTGCCACTATTATTCAACATAGTTCTGGAAGTCCTAGCTACAGCAATCAGAGAAGAAAAAGGAATAAAAGGAATCCAGATTGGAAAAGAAGAAGTAAAACTCTCACTGTTTCCAGATGACATGATACTGTACATAGTTAGTTAGTCAGTTCAGTCTCTCAGTCGTGTCCAACTCTTTGCGTAGAAAACCCTAAAGATAGTATCAGAAAATTACTAAAGCTAATCAGTGAATTTAGCAAAGTTGAGGAATATAAAATCATTACACAGAAATAACTTGCATTTCTATATACAATGAAAAATCAGAAAGAGCAATTAAGGAATCAATCACATTCACAATTGCAACAAAAAGAATTAAATATCCAGTAATAAACTTACCTAAGGAGATGAAAGAACTGTACACAGAAAACTATATGACACTAATGAAAGAAATCTAAGTGAAGTGATGTGAAGTGAAGTGAAAATTGCGACCCCATGGACTCCATATTCCATGGGATTCTTTGGGCCAGAGTACTGGAGTGGGAAATCTTTCCCTTCTCCAGGGGATCTTCCCAACCCAGGGGTCAAACCCCGGTCTCTCGCATTGCAGGCAGATTCTTCATCAGCTGAGCCATAAGGGAAGTCCAAGAATACTGGAGTGGGTAGTGCATCCCTTCTCCAGCAGATCTTCCCAATCCAGGGATAGAACTAGGGTCTTCTCCATTGCAGGCAGTTCAGTTCAATTTAGTCACTCAGTCCTGTCCAACTCTTTGTGACCCTATGAACCGCAGCACACCAGGCCTCCCTGTCCATCACCAACTCCCAGAGTTTACCCAAACTCATGTCCATTGAGTAGGTAATGCCATCCAACCATCTCATCCTCTGTCATCCCCTTCTCCTCCTGCCCTCAATCTTTCCAGCATCAGAGTCTTTTCAAATGAGTCAGCCCTTCGCATGAGGTGACCAAAGTATTGCAGTTTCAGCTTCAACATTAGTCCTTCCAATGAACACCCAGGACTGATCTTTAGGACTGCAGGTAGATTCTTTACCAACTGAGTGATCAGGCAAGCTATCAGGGAAGCAAGTGGAGAGATATTCCATGATCCTGGGTAGGAAGAATCAATATTGTGAAAATGACTATACTACCAAATGCAACCTACAGATTTAACACATCCATATCAAATTACCAATGGCATTTTTCACAGAACTAGAACAAAATATTTCACAATTCATATGGAAACAGAAAAGATCCCAAATAGCCAAAGCAGTCTTGAGAAAGAAGAATGCAGCTGGAGTAATCAAACTTCCTGGCTTCAGCTTATACTACAAAGCTACAGTCATCAGGACAGTATGTTACTGGCAAAAAACAAACAAACAAACACAGAAATATAGACTAATGGAACAAGATAGAAATTCCAGAATAAACCCATGTACCTATAGGTACCTTTTTTTTGACAAAGGAGGCAAGAATATACAATGGGGGTAAAGACAACTTCTTCAATAAATGGTGCTGGGAAAACTGGACATGTAAAAGAATGAAATTAGAATACTTCCTAACACCATACACAATGATAAACTCAAAATGTATTAAAGACCTAAATGTAAGACCAGAAACTATAAAACTCTTATAGGAAACCATAGGCAGAACACTCAATGACATAATTGAAAGCAAGATCCTCTATGACCCACTTGCTAGAGTAATGGAAATAAAAACAAAAGTAAACAAGAGGGACCTGATTAAACTTAGAAGCTTTTGCACAGCAAAGAAACCTATAAGCAAGGTGAAAAGACAACCCTCAGAATGGGAGGAAGTAATTGCAAATGAAACAGCTGGCAAATAATTAATTTCCAAAATATACAAGCAACTCGTACAACTCAAAACCAGGAAAACAAACAACCCAATCAAAAAGTGGGAAAAAGACCTAAACAGACATTTCTCCAAAGAAGACATACAGATGGCTAACAAACACATGAAATGATGCTCAACATTGCTCATTATTAGAGAAATGCAATTCAAAACCACAATGAGATATCACCTCACACTGGTCAGAATGGCCCTCATCAAAAAGTCTACAAACAATAAATGCTGCAAAGGGTGTGGAGAAAAGGAAACACTCTTGCACTGTTGGTGGAAATGTAAATTGATATAGCCACTATGGAAGATGGTATGGAGATTCGTGAAAAAAAAAAAAAATAGGAATAAAGGTCATCAAATGACCTAGCAATCCTATTCCTAGGCATATACCCTGAGGAAACCAAATTGAAAGAGACACCTTGTTCATTGCCCACTATTTACAATAGCTAGAACATGGAAGCAATCTAGATATTCATCAACAGTTGAATGAATAAAGAAATTGTGGTATATATACACAATGGAATATTGCTCAGCTATAAAAAGGAACACATTTGAGTCAGTTCTAATGAGATGGATGAACCTAGAACCTATTATACAGAGTGACGCGAGTCAGAAAGAGAAAGATAAATACCATATCCTAACACATATATACAAATCTAGAAAAATGGTACTGAAGAATTTATTTACAGGGCAACAGTGGAGAAACATACATAAGGAATAGACTTATGGACATGGGGAGAGAGGAGGAGAGGGTAAGATGTATGGAAAGAGTAACTTGGAAGCTTATATTACCATATGTAAAATAGATAGCCAACAGGAATTTGCTGCATGGTTCAGGAAACTCAAACAGGGGCTCTGTATTAACCAAGGGGGTGGAATGGGGAGGGAGATGGGAGGGAGGTTCAACAGGGAGGGGAATATGCATACCTATCACTGATTCATGTTTAGGTTTGACAGAAAACAGCACAGTTCTGTAAAGCAGTTATCCTTTAATAAAAGACAAATTAATTTTTAAAAACCTCAACATTTAAAAGAAAACAACAAGGAAATACTACTTCACACCTATTAGAATAGCCAAACCTGGAACACTGAAAACATTAAAAGTTGGAAAGGATGTGGAGCAACTGAAACTCTTTCATTGTTGGTAGGAATGTAAGACAGTACAGCACTTTGGAAGACAGTTTGTTGGTTTCTTTAGAAACTAAACATGCTGTCACCATATGGTCCAACAGTCACACTCCTTGGTGTTTAATCAAATGAGAAGAAAACTTTAAAAAACACATCAAAAACCAGCACATGAATGTTTCAGTTCAGTTCAGTTCAGTTGCTCAGTTGTGCCTGACTCTTTGTGACCCCGTGAATTGCAGCACCCCAGGCCTCCCTGTCCATCACAAACTCCTGGAGTTTACTCAAACTCATGCGCATTGAGCCGGTGATGCCATCCAGCCATCTCATCCTCTATCATCCCCTTCTCCTCCTGCCCTCTATCCCTCCCAGCATCAGGGTCTTTTCCAATGAGTCAACTCTTCGCATGAGGTGGCCAAAGTATTGGAGTTTCAGCTTCAGCATCAGTACTTCCAATGAACACCCAGGACTGATCTCCTTCAGGATGGACTGGTTGGATCTCCTTGCAGTCCAAGGGACTCTCAAGAGTCTTCTCCAACATCACAGTTCAAAAGCATCAATTCTTCGGCGCTCAGCTTTCTTCACAGTCCAACTTTCACGTCCATACATGACCACTGGAAAAAACCATAGCCTTGACCAGACGGACCTTTGTTGGCAAAGTAATGTCTCTGCTTTTTAATATGTTATCTAGGTTCCAAATAGGAAAAGGAGTACGTCAAGGCTGCATATTGTCACCCTGCTTATTTAACTTATATGCAGAGTACATCATGAGAAACGCTGGGCTGGAAGAAGCACAAGCTGGAATCAAGATTGCTGGGAGAAATATCAATAACCTCAGATATGCAGATAACACCACCCTTATGGCAGAAAGTGAAGAGGAACTAAAAAGCATCTTGTTGAAAGTGAAAGAGGAGAGTGAAAAAGTTGGCTTAAAGCTTAACATTCAGAAAACTAAGATCATGGCATCTGGTCCCATCACCTCATAGGAAATAGATGGGGAGACAATGGAAAGAGTGTTAGAGTTTATTTTGGGGGGCTCCAAAATCACTTCAGATGGTTACTGCAGCCATGCAATTAAAAGACGCTTATTCCTTGGAAGGAAAGTTATGACCAACCTAGATAGGATATTATAAAGCAGAGACATTACTTTGCCGACAAAGGTCTGTCTGGTCACAGCGGCTTTAATCATTGCCAAAATTTGGAAGCAGGCAAAATGTCCTTTAGTTGACAAATGGATAAATGGTACCTCCAGATAATGAAATATTATTGTTGCTGTTCAGTCGCTAAGTGGTGTCCGACTCTTTGCAGCTGCATGGGCTGCAGCACGCCAGGCTCCTCCATCTTTCACTATCTCCCAGAGTCTGCTCAAATGCATGTCCACTGGGTTGGTGATGCTCTCTAACAATCTCATCCTCTGCTCCTTCCTTCTCCTCCTGCCTTCAAACTTTCCCAGCATCAAGTTCTTTTCCAGTGAGTCAGCTCTTCACATCAGGTGGCCAAAATATTGGAGCTTCAGTTTCAGTATCAATCCTTCCAATGAATATTCAGGGTCGATTTCCTTTAAGATTGACTAGTTTGTTCTCCTTGCAGTCCAAGGGACTCTCGAGAGTCTTCTCCAGAACCACAGTTTGAAAACATCAATTCTTTGGTGCTTAGTCTTCATATGATTGGGTGCATGCTTTAGTCATGTCCTACTGTTTGTGATCTCATGGACTGTAGTCCGCCAGGATCCTCTGTCCATGGGATTCTCCAGGCAAGAATACTGGAGTGGGCTACCATGCCCTTCTCCAGGGGATCTTCCCAATTCAGGGGTCAAACTCAGGTCTCCCTCATTGCAGGAAGATTCTTTACTGCCTGATCCACAAGGGAAGCACATAAACAATCACAGATTGAAGGGAAATATTAAGGCTCTATTTGATAGCTATACTTGGTGTGTCCCACAGAACAGGACTCAGAGATGGAGGCGGGAAGGGTATTTCTAAATTTATGTTTGGGAAAACCAGGACTGATGGTACTATTAGCTCCACACACACTTCATCACTCACTCTCATTGCCATGACCTAAAGCAGATAGAATCTAAGATACCATGTTGCAGTGGAGAAAAGTATATAAAAAATGGAACTATAGTGAATTTATTTCAAATAGTAAAGGTTCAAGCACAAGCCCAAATGTATCATAAAAGGAAGGACAGTGGCAATTATACAAATCAAAAATATTGAGTCCAGGGACTTCCCTGGTGGTCCAGTGGCTAAGACTCCATGCTCCCAATGCAGGGAGCATAGGTTCGATCCCTGGTCAGGGAGCTAGATCCCACACACCACAACTAAAGAGTCTGCATGCTGCAATGAAGGTAAAACATTCCATATGCTGCAACTAAAACCCAGGGAAGCTAAATAAGTTTTAAAATAAGTTTTAAGAAAAATTAAAAAAAGTATTGAGTTCATTTTTACTAAGCAAGAATATTGAGTATGTTATATGATTGCAAAGAAATGTTACAAGGTGGTGAAATCTGCTGAAGGAAAATATTATTGTAACACAATGTTTAAACACTTCAGATAAACAAGGACTATAATCATCATTTTATTCCAAGGAAACTATGTATGCTATGGACAGAAGTGGCCCTTTTTTTTTCTCATGTAATTGGCTCTCTTTTTGTCATGTTATTCTGCCAACTAAAGAAGTCCATGGAGAAGCTTCCTGAAGGTTTGAAGCAGACTGAGTCTGCACTCCCAGAGCCTGGTTATTTTTCCAAGTGGAAACAACTTGCTTGACTTATAAAAATTTGTTACAGCACATTCCTAACCTGTAGAGTAGGCAACTGTGACAATTCCCATAATTATAATGCCGTGTAATGGGATCTAAAGTGGAAATATTTTGGTTCATGTTACATAAATGGCAAGAGAACAGTAGAGGTTCAGCTCTGTACTTACTATTACAAATTCATCAGCAACAGAAATAATGGCTGTATTTCTTATTATCATTTTTAGTCTCACTGTTAGTAATCTTAAGCAGAAAGTCAGTTAAGCACATATTAGACAATTTACAATTTTTTATGAGTTATAATAAAGGATTACATTTGCATTATTTTCCCAACTGTGTCAAGAAAAACTAAAAGTAGACTTGTTTACTCATGGCTAGCAATTTAATACAAAAGGAAAACTTCTCCTCAAGCATCAAGGTACAAAAGAAACATTCCAGTCCCTACTGTGGTTCACTGTGAAAAATAGTGTGTTTACATCAATAAAAACTAGACTACAATATTGTAAAGTAATTAGCCTCCAACTAATAAAAATAAATGGAAAAAAAAAAACTAGACTAATGTTTCTGATGACTGTTTCTTAGGAGTAAGTAAACTGATCATCACAGCTTTACTTCCAGTGAGACACATTTGGAGGAGATGAACCTGCGGTGCCTGCTGTGATGAAGGAGGAAGTGCATTGTTTGCTCCAATGACTGTGGGGTCGACCCCACTCTCCCGCTTTGCTCTCACCCGAGGACCAGTTCCTACTGCCCAGTGGCTCAGTTAAAGGGTCTGCCTGCCAAGCAGGAGACATGTGTTCAATTGATGAATAGATCCCCTGGAGGAGGGAATGGCAATCCCCTCGAGTATTCTTGCCTGGGAAATGCCTGTGGACAGAGGAGCCTGGCAGGTTATAGTCTGTGAGGCCCGCAAAAGTCGGACACAACTGAGCGACTAACGCTCTCACTTTGAACGAGCAACCACAAGGCAAAAGGAGGCATTGAATCACGTCCACAGACCACCAGTGTTTTCAGCCTCAGCGGGACCTGGGCTGTGAAGTCACCCGGCCCTGGGACCAAAGGCGTGAGATGAAGAGGAGGAGCAACGAGGGCTTTGTGTTCCCTGTCGTCTGCCCTCAGGTAAGGACGTCTGTCTCCTTTCTACAGAACAACACTCGAAGTTCCTGCTGCAGTCGGGTCCCCAGCGTCGGTTAAGTAACCTGGATTAGCCTGCCCTGCCCCCAGCTCCCACCCCTCCAAGGAAGCCCGCTCTCATTCAGGGACCACGTGGAACATCAGAGTTCTCCACGCATCGTGGGCATCTCCATCTCCTTACGGGTGGAGACCGCACCTCTGCAACGAGGAGCCCTCCATCGCACCTGCATGGAGTCAGGAGCATGAAGCGTTTGTGAACCTAAAACCAACACGCTAAGATCCAGGGGCACAGTGTCAAGTGTCAAGACTAACTAACAACTGGGACTTCCCTGGCGGCCCAGTGCGTAAGCATCCACCTGTCGGTGCAGGGGACACAGGTTCAATCCCTGGTCTGGGAAGAGCCCAGATGCTGCAGGGCAACTAAGCCTGAGTGCTACAGCTACAATATGCTTCACAACAACAAAGCAGAAAGCCACCGCAATGAGAAGCCCTCCCACTCAGGGGAACTAGACAGTAGCCCCCCTGTCGCAGCAACTAGACAAAGCCTGAGTGCAGCAAGGAAGACCCAGCACAGCCAAAAGTAAAACAGAAGTAAAAACCAAAAAAAAAAAAAAAAAAGATAAACAAGTGGTCCATGCTGTAAGTCTTAAATAGCAAAACTCAAATTGTGCTATTGTGCTGACAAGTATGAATAACCCATTTATTGACTGCAGTGACCTATGCCAACAAGGGAGTTTAAAAATAAAACATTTTAATGATCTTTGCTGAGTGTTTATCTGCTTTTTAAAAGTAACTTTCTGTTAAATACTTTCTAATGATCAATAAACTGTGATATTATTATCTTGCATTCTTTACAACAGAAAAATATATACACATAAAATATATGAAAATGGTTTTTTTAGAGTACTATGGTTATAGAAGGATTTGTATACCAGAGAAAGTGTGTATCATTTCCTAAGATGGTTTCACATTCATGAGGCAGTCAATATCTCATTCTCCAGCTGTCACTGGACCCCTGGGCATTTCTAATGCTTTTCTATATTTGATAATATGCTCAGTTGCTCAGTCGTGTCTGACTCTTGATGACCCCACGGACTGTAGCCCACCAGGCTCCTCTGTCCATGGGATTCTCCAGGCAAGAATACTGGAGTGGGTTGCCATGCCCTTCTCCAGGGGATCTTCCTGACCCAGGAATCGAACTCCTGTCTCTTGCATCTCTTGCACTGGCAAGTGGATTCTTTACCATTGCACTACCTAAGAAGCCTTAATATTATACAGGAAATTTAAGAACAAATCCCTGGTGTGACAGAATTGAAGGCTAAATGTAAATCTAACGGCTGTTCACACTAAGTCGACAAAGCCTCTCTTTACCACCCCCTCCAAGGCCATCCTGTCACTTGGAACAGGAGCCACAGTCGTCACAATAAATAACCTGCGAGCCCTGCATCTCCTCACTCCTGCTCCCTCTCCCTGGCTCCAGACAGGGAGCCTTGCTTGCTGAGCCCCTGCCTTGGAGTCTTTGCAGGTTCTGTTCCCTCTCCTGAGAACATGCTTCCACAAGGGTCCCCTCGTCTCTGGCACACACGGAGCTCTTTCACTCTCGGAGGGATACTGGTAGCCATCTTTACAAACACTGTGTCATCACCAGACATTCCCTAAATTGCTTCCCTGCTTGTTTTGTTCACAGCAGTTAACGACATTGTCTCTTCAGCTTCCTTTGTTTAAGGATTTATTAATCCCCCGTCTTCTCTTTCTCCCTACCAGACCTTGCACTTCACGAGGACAGGTTTTGATTGCTTATCCAATGCTTGCGACCCTAGGGCCTACACAAGTGTCTTGTATGCAATCAGTTTCTTTAAAATGCGGTATAGATGCTTTACAATATTGTGTTCATTTCTAGCATACAGCAGAGTGAATCAGTTCTACGTATACATAGATTCCCTCATTTCTGGGTTTCCTTCCCACTTAAATCACCGCGGAGCACTGAGGAAGGTTCCCTGTGCTGTACAGTAGGTTCTCATTAGCTATCTATTTTATGCATAGTGATGGGGCCGAGGGTTAATTTCATATCAAGAGAAATATCACTTTTTTTTCTATTTAATAATATCTGCCTCTGAAGTTGCATCTTAAAATGTGAGTTATCACCAGCCCAGCAACTGAGACCGACCATGATCATTCTGCCTGAGGCTCTGAATGTCTCCCACATTCTCCCGTGGTCCACGCTGAAATGGGCAGCACAAAGCCTTACTAGGAAAGTTTCAGCACCCAATTCTTATGACTCAGCCCTGACAGTACATTGAAAGCCAGCCTCAGTGCTATAGATGGAATTGTTTCAAAGGCTGAAAGCGGTAATCAGAACCAATATTCAATCAATACAGTATTTAAACAAAAAGTGGGTACTCTCATCTCCTCACAAATATGTTTTCATTGATTCTTCTCTTTTTAAAATCCTTGTCCTTTTTATTTCAGTGCTACAAAGTGGACATTAAGCCATTTATTTGGAAGGCTATTTTCTTTTTCATATCATTTTAAATTGTCTTATGAAGCAATATCATGTTTACTCAAACAAACCAAATGTTACAGTCAGAACAGTTTAAACTGGTGTTTATTTTAAAATAGTTTCTGCTCTGTTCTCCAGCTGATTCACCTGACTTTGCTTCTTACCCATCAACACAGTTGACGTTTTTGACACATTTAGTTGTGGTTCTGGATTTCCAGGGAAACTTTTTATGTAAATATAAAAATCCAGAATTATTCCACCTATGGAGATGATATCATTAGAGTGCACACGTAATGTGACTTTTTAGATATCTTCCACTTGGATTTATTGTCAAGATGTCTGTCTAGATAAAAAAGAAGGATCTTTAAACAAAGCAATCTGTATTTCACCCTGAAAGTGCACCAACTAATTTGTTTGAGCACATACAAATTATCCACAACTTATGTTTGCTTTCCCGAGCTAAAAAGTGTCTTTTACTTTATTGCTTGATTCTTCTGTGATTCCTAATCTTATTTTTATTATATTATGATTTTCTTGTTCTAAAACACTTATTCTTTGTGGAGACCAGCATTCAGGTATTATAGTTTCAGCTTTGTTCCAGGTGGTTTCTGTTCTTTTGTTCACACAAGGCCCAACATTTCTGAGAGTTTTCAAAGAAGAGATTGGAGTTCATTGAAAAGCAGCATTTTCTGTGATAAAACAGCACATATTAAAGGTGTGAAGAAAAAGTCACGGAGGGAAACTAAACTCAGGTCACGGGAAAAATGAGAAAATCAATCAATGGCTGGGTTTTCTTTTTCCTTAGGCTTTTCTGGTCTCAAAAAATATCAGAATATATGTGGATCCAAAGGCAGATGACAATGTGGCAAAAGGTGGATGTTTGGATGTACTAAAGTCAAGGATGACATTAGTGGTTAAGATGAGTGCATCTAAGAAAGGATTTATTTCCCATGATTCCATATTGATTAATGATTGAAACTGTGCACACTTGAAAATTGATTCTGGGACAGGGGTAAAGACATGCATTTCTGAAAAACACTGCAACTTCAGGCAGGGAAGATACACCTAGAGGCACAGTTACAACTTTTCCTCTCTTCTGAAACAGTTTGTGCAAACACTTTGTTGTTTTAATACAATTTTAATCAATGTCAGACCACCACTGTAGGGTTAAAAGTTAATTTAATTAGATATTTCTACTCTGATACACAGTTTCAAAGATGACTTTACCCTTAAGTTCATTACATTGTTTCATTAGTAGAAAAATCTCAAAATTTGATTCTGTGTTACCTTGTTCAGCTCAAAAATGTATAGTAAAAAAAAATGCATAGTATTTGTAGTAATTTATTTTTGAAAATGGATTTCCCTGGTGGCTCAGTGGTAAAGAATCTGCCTGCCAATTCAGGAGATGCAGGTTCAATCCCTGGGTCGGGAAGATCCCCTAGAGGAGGGCATGACAACCCACTCCAGTATTCTTGCCTGGAGAATCCCATGGACAGAGCAGCCTGACATATTACAGTCCATGAGGTCATGAGATGGACGCAATTTAGCGACTAAGCAATCACCACCAATATTGAAAATAGAAACAAACTCCCTAGAGCAAAAGAGTTAACGTATTCATTTGGTATTGATTCTGAAGCAAACTAGTACAGCCACTATGGAGAACAGTGTGGAGATTCCTTAAAAAACTGGAAATAGAACTGCCGTATGACCCAGCAATCCCACTCCTGGGCATACATACCGAGGAAACCAGATCTGAAAGAGACACGTGTACCCCAGTGTTCATCGCAGCACTGTTTATAATAGCCAGGACATGGAATCAACCTAGATGCCCATCAGCAGATAAGAAAGCTGTGGTACATATACGCAATGGAATATTACTCAGCCATTAAAAAGAATTGATTTGAATCAGTTCTAATGAGATGGATGAAACTGGAGCTCATTATACAGAGTGAAGTAAGCCAGAAAGAAAAACACCAATAAGGTATACTAAAGTATATATATGGAATTTAGAAAGATGGTAATGATGACCCCCTATGCAAGATAGAAAAAGAGACACAGATATATAGAACAAACTTTTGGACTCTGTGGGAGAAGGCGAGGGAGGGATGATCCGAGAGAATAGCATTGAAACATGCATATTACCAATTGTGAAACAGATCGCCAGCCCACGTTGGATGCATGAGACAAGTGCTCTGGGCTGGTGTACTAGGATGACCCACAGGGATGGGATGGGGAGGGAGGTGGGAGGGGGGGGTTCGGGATGGGATTGGGAGGGAGGTGGGAGGGGGGGGTTCAGGATGGGGAACAGATGTAAATCCATGGCTGATTCATATCAATGTATGGCAAAAATCACTACAATATTGTAAAGTAATTAGACTCCAAGTAACATAAATAAATGAAAAAATAAGTTTAAAAAAATGAAAAAAAAAACAAACCCAAATCAAGTTAAGTTGTAAAAAACCATAAAAATAGCAGTTAGGGAGGAGAAAATGATGATCAGGTGAAGAAGGCTTTGCATAAAAAATAATTAAAATATGACTACAAAATTAAAAAAAATTAATTCATTTCAAAGTATCATCCATAATTTAAGCCACAGTTGTGGAATCCACAAATAATATGTTGACATCATGAGATGTACTTATGTAGAAATAGACTTATTTCAGTATGAAACAGAAAACCAGTAGGCATGTTCAAAAATATTAAATGTGAATGATAAAAGAATATATTAGAATGTATTAGAATAAAATCCTTCAACTATAACCTGCTGAGATGTGTGTCTTACAAGCCTTCTATAGCAGGATTAAGCCAGAGAAGCTGAGCTCATGGAAACAGACAGAGTATTAATAGATGGTGGTGAATTCACTTTACCTGAAAATGGAACATTAAACACAAATGTCTAACATATCTTTGGTACAATTGCATAACAAATTAGATAATGAATTTAAAATGCATATTATTGTGTGGTACACAGCAAGCACTCAGTAAATACTGGCGGTTGTTATTAGGGAGATGAATGCGAGTAAGATGACCATTGCCATCTCTGAGGCTCAGTTATTTCTTTTTGAGACTCATTTCTTAAAAGAGTAACTCCAAGGCTTCCCTGGTGGCTCAGGGGTGAAGAATCCACATGCCAAGGCAGGAGACATGGCGTCCATCCCTGGTCCAGGACGATCCTGCATTCTGTGGGGGCACCTAAGCCTATGGCCACAACTACTGAGCACGCACTTTCCGAGCCCACGTGCGGCAAACACGGAAACCTGCACGCCCCAAAAAGAGAAGCCACTGCAGTGAGAAGCCCTGCACTGCGACTAGAGAGGAGCCCCCATTCGCTGCACCTGAGAAAAGCCCACACAGCAACAAAGACCTAGCGCAGCCATAAATAAACAAACACATGCATTTTTTTTCTTAAAGTCTAACTCCAAAGATCCATGCATGGTTTTGACCCTGTTTAGTTCTGCCTCATCACAGAACTGTTAATATTTAATGGAAGCAACACAAGGAGAAATCAGTTCACTGAAACCTGTTTGTGAGGCCTTCCTCATAACCTGCAGGATGTCAGAACTTGCACATATTTGACTGACTGGATTCTGCTGCTTCACACAACAACTCAAATAGGTCCAATCACACTCTTCAGTAAAAACATGTCAAGGGGTTCATAAATGGGGTGTCCCATCTGCCCACTAGAATGTACACTTCATGGGATGGGAACCTGTCCGGCCCATCACACATACATTAAGTATTACCTTAATAAATACTGGTGTGGCCTTTTCCACCACATTTCTTGTTTTTGGACTTGCACTTGTCTCACATTGAAAACAATGTGTTTCTTGCCCTTTTCCCTGTTTTGCTTAATTTACCGCAACAAAACTCCTCTCTAAGTCTTCTATTCTTAAATTCTTCATCATATCCAGACTTTCCTATATAGAGCCTTAGTTCGCATAAAACTAAATAAAAATTAGGGAAGAAAATATTTTTTTTTTCCCAATGCAAGGGGCCTGGGTTCAATCCCTGGTCAGGAAACTAGATCCCACATGCCACAAACAAGACCAGGTGAAGGAAAATAAATATTTAAAAAATACATAATAGCTTCTATTTTTTTATGAGATTATTTCAGAAACATTTCAGACCCATGATACTGTATTTTCATATATATGTAAAATGGTTTTACAATAATCGATGCTATAGCTTTGTAGAGCACGATGTTGAGAATAATCCTCACCAAAGACTGGATAGGTCTTAAGTGATACGACATTGCTGAATTTACCACAGTCCAATATTGGTCTTCCATTTTGTCTGTATTACAGTAGTAAAATGTACAAATAAAAGCATACAGGTACCACACTAAAAATAAAATAACTAAGTACTGTGGTCAAGAAACCATGGTCAAAGTCCCTCTATAGTTTCTCTGGACCTGGAGCTTCCCCAGGCCCCACCTGGGCCCCAGCCCCACTCCAGCTCCTCGGGACGTTGCGCTTCCTCACCCCCCTGCCAGCTTTTCAGATGAATTCAGGCACCCTCCTGCAACCCCTCCTAACACTCATGAGCAACAGTGAAACTGAGGTGAGTATGTGATGTGTTTACATTTTTAAAGATAAAATTACCAATGCCAATAAACTATCAAGTATATGAATCTTCAACACAAGACTTCAAAATGTGAGTGCTATGTTTCTGAAATTTGACAAACTATCCAAGACCACGATCACAGCATAGATTTCATGTTCTGTTGAAGGGAAGGGATATTTTTATAAATAATTGAAAACAGTGATTTTGCTAAAATGACGATAATACAAGTTTACAAAAATGACTCAATTTTTTTCCATGTAAATATTACTTTCCCTTTAGTAGATCACCTCATTTTGTTCAATGAAAATTATATTACTTCAACATTATCTTTAAAATTAAAAGATAAATTATAATGAAAAATATAGAGAAATCAGAATGACTTAAATTAAGCTGAATTTAAATACTTTTGAAGATATAATTAAATCTTATTCATTTTTATAAAGATAAGACTAATGCTTATCTAGTTTGATATAGTTTACCTGCCAAAATAAATTACAGATGCAACACTCCACTCATATTTCATCTAAGGTTACCAATTTGAGAATGATGCTAATTGCTTAATATGGTAAAATGTTTGTAAAGTATTGATCCTTTAAGACTGTATGAATTCTATGATAATTTGGGGGAAATTGATACTTTTATTCTACTTGCACTTTTCCATTTTGTTGGCATTTTCCATTACTTCTTTCAGAATAACTCGATTGCTTTATTTATACAGACCCTGTGCCTTTCCTGTGGACATTGTTCCTAAGCATTTTATTATTGCTGTATGTATCACGGAAAAACTGTTTCCCAATTCTATTTCTAGACATGCCTTGCTATCCTAGAGATAAGCTATTGATTTTTGTGCTTATAGCTTTTGTCAACTTTCAGTTCAGTTCAGTTCATTTCAGTCACTCAGTCGTGTCCAACTCTTTGCGACCCCATGAATCACAGCACGCAAGGCCTCCCTGTCCTCAAACTCATGTCCATCGAGTCGGTGATGCCATCCAACCAACTCATCCTCTGTCGTCCACTTCTCCTCCTGCTCCCAATCCCTCCCAGCATCAGGGTCTTTTCCAATGAGTCAACTCTTCGCATGAGGTGGCCAAAGTATTGGAGTTTCAGCTTCAGCATCAGTCCCTCCAATGAACACCCAGGACTGATCTCCTTTAGGCTTTAGCAAAACACTGTCAAAAACCCCCACTGAGCAGAAAAGGGTTACGTTGCTGGGCTTACTGAAATAAGAAAGGAAAACAACCTGGCAGAATTTTAACAGCCCCAGGCACGATGAGTGGAGCGATTGGTTTGTAGGGTGTGGCTGGGTGACAGATTCTCAGATGATTCTTGTGAGGTCGGGAACTCCTTGGGGCCTGGCAGCGTGTGAGACACAGTAACTATGCTCATGCATAGGAGACCAAGTTCTGAGCCGAGTTAGCTCAACAGTCTTGGTAATTCAGGGTTTTTACTGATTTACAGTTCATATTCAGGGCTAAGTATTTCCCAGAGCCAGACTTGCCCTTTCATTTTTCCCAGCCTTCACATAATGACAGCAATGCATCTTGGGAATGTGTAGTTTCTAATCACGGAGAACACCAAAACCAGGATTTAAAGGAAATCAAGCCTGAACATTCACTGGAAGGACTGAAACTGAAGCTCCAATACTCTGGCCACCTGATGCGAAGAGCCAACTCATTGGAAAAGACCCTGATGCTGGGAAAGACTGAGGGCAGGAGGAGAGGGGGACGACAGAGGATGAGATGGTTGGATGGCATCACCGACTCAATGGATACGAGTTTGAGCAAGCTCCAGGAGATGGTGAAAGGCAGGGTTTTAAGCTCCCAGCCCCTCCCCCTTGACGTCCATGTCAGTCCAGGATGGAGATGATAACACCCGTTGTCTGCAAACAGAAGTGAGTTCCCTCTTCACTGCTTTCTGGTGAGCTGTGGGTGTAGGATAAGGCTCTGCTGGCTGGCAGTTTCCCAGAGTCTGTTATTGTCAGATTTGCTATTTCTTTTTTCTCAAAGGTAACTTGTTGGATCAGTTGAAGGGACAAAGTCCATTTCTCAGTATTTTGGATTTTGGTGATGACACATTTGAGCAAAGCAACACGGAATAATACTAAGAAAGACATGTCGTGGGGGTTTGTAGTTCTGTATTCAGCAGGAGCTAAGGGTGCCCAAGTTGTATTTCTGTGAAACCATGGGCTACAAAATTGCCAACTGTTGTTATTGTTCATGTCTAGGTTTAATGGGAGTTTTATTTTTCTGGCCACTTGACCCATTGTTTTGTCATTTACAAAGCACTTATTGCTTGATTCCCATTACACAGAAAATCACCTTTCTTATTGTAATGAACTAACAACATCAGAGGAAGCTGGATGTCATTCAAAGGAACACAAGTAAAAACGATAATTATACTGAACGTGCATCTTAATCAAAAGACCCACAAAGGAGTGTGGGAAACATATACACATTGTAGATAAGAAGTTTGAGTATCTGTTAATAATCTAGCTTCTTAAGTAAGTGAAGAAGAAAGCAAGAATCAAGGAGAGAACACAGGAGAGCAGGCTGAAAGAGGACAACCAGCCCCTGATATTGGGAACTTGCTTCTTGGGTCTCCTGGAGAAGTTGTCTCCTGGATGAGGTGTCACCTTGCTTGTTGTTCTGTGACTAGGCTTATGGCCCCTGAAAAACTGACTATAAACTTCTTGAGGAGCCTAGCTTGAGATCTCTGGATCCTTTAACTTAAGGATGCATGCTCAGTCCTGCTAAAGTGGCGGGAGGGCAAGTTTTGAGCAGAGACCAGGAGTAGCTCTGGTGGCAGCGGAGGCATTTTGAGAAGAAGCCACAGAAACTCAGGCCATGAGGAGCAAGGTACAGTCCCAACAGATCTCAACAAGGCGGTCTGAACTCATGAGAGTACGAACAGAAGATACTTAGGTTTTTTTTTCTTGAGAAAAACGTAAAGTCAAAGTGTTAGTCTTTCAGTCGTGTTTGACTTTTTGCAACCCCATGGACTGTAGCCCACCAGGCTCATCTGCCCGTGGGATTCTCCAGGCAAGAATACTGGTGTGGGTTGCCACTTGTAAAAATTTAATGAGCTGTAATGAATAATTTATGCACACTTCCACAATGTAAACAAGTTATGATTAAACAAGAATTTAAGTGTGATAGACCCTTTCTGTCATATATTGGAAAGTCCTGCCTACCTCCTGGGGTACATGAATGTGAAATTTAAAGCCTAACTTTAGAAAATATTTGAAGCAATACTAACTTCCTCTACTCGAAGAAAAAGAAACTTCAGTTTATTTAAAAAGTATATCAATCTGATTGCCAGGGTGTGTTAATGGCTGAGAGAGGAGTAGTCTAAAAAGATTCTGGGGGCACCTCTGGTAGCTCAATGGTAAAGAATCTACCTGCCAATGCAGGAGACATAAGTTCGATCCCTGATCCAGGAGGATCCCACATGCTGCAGGGTAACTACGCCTGTGCCACAGCTGTCGAGCTGGTCCTTTGGAGTCCAGGAACCACGACGACAAAGGCCACCAGGCACTGCACCTAGATGAGGCCCACACAGCAGTGAAGACCCAGCACAGCCATAAACAAATAAAAATATTTAAAAAGATTCTGTGCTGTACAGTAGGTTCTCATTAATTATCTATTTTATTCATAGTATCAATAGTGTATATGTGTCAACCCCAATCTCCCAAATCATCCACTCCTCTGTCCCCCTTGGTGACCTAACTGAGAAGGAAATCCAAAAAAAGAGGGGATATAGTTACACATACAGCTGATTCACTCTGCTCTACAGTAGGAACAAAGAACACCGTAAGGCAATTATACTCCAATAAATTTGTTTTTTAAAAAAAGGAAAAAAGAGATTCTGGTTTCATGTACCATGTAAACCCTACCTTAAAAACAGATCTCTTTCTAAAAAGAGAGTCAGGTGAAAGCAGAAGTGGCCTTGAACCTACTGAAATATTTTAGGTGGCTTGTGCAGTCACATAAGACAACACATGAGCTTCTATATTGCACAAAAACAGCGTGTCAAGGGTTCAGGGTGGTTTCTCATCTCAGGCAATGGTTCATCATGTAAAAAAACACCTGATGAGGAGAGGTTCGTGTGGTTCCCAGGAACAGTCTATGTATTTTTCAGAGTCTGTCATTTAGAAATAGCCCTGTTGGGAAGGCCTCGGTCCAGATAATGTCTGAACAGTTCGTCTTCCTATGTGTCCTTGAATATCTCGTCTCCAAGACAGCCAGTCACTCACACACACGTGTCTGCCACAGAGTTCATCACATCCTGCTGACACAGTCACATTCTCAAACTTCCCTGAATGACTTTTGCAGATGTCCTCTCAGCTTGTACTTATAATGTGCAGTTTCTGAGTATAGAGAGGATGAAGTCACACTAAAAAAACTGCATTTTAAAAGCTTTAACAGTTATTATCATATAAATGTCATTGAAAACACCACATCACTGGTGACCTCTTGCTCCATTTCACTGGATAAGAAGCAAAAGTGTGTTATTTGCTTGAATTGTGGCCAACTCTTTGTGACTGCATGGACTGTAGTCCACCAGGCTCCTCTGTCCATGGAATTCTCCAGGCAAGAATACTGGAGTGGGTAGCCATTCCATTTTCCAAGGGATCTTCTCAACTCAAGGATCAGTGATCAGTAAATCAAGTCAAAAACTTTTTATTGGCACTAAGGAATGCTGCCTTTGCTTATACAGATCATGGACTTCTCCTTGACACTTTAATATTTGAGTGTCATTTGTTCCCAGGGCTCCAGGCCTTCACCAGACCTGACCTTAAAAGAAACCCCTTTTACAGAGGCTAACCTAACTCAGGTTTCCTCACTGCCGAGCTGCCTCAGGGCCAGGAACTACCTGCCTCTACTCCACTCCTGCATCTCACATGGGAGAACAAAACATCTGGTGTGGAGACACACAAATGGAAATTACCACAAGGAGGCAGTCCATGGGTACGAAAGCCTTAACTTTAATTTATGAGTTGCCAGAGGCTCAGTGAAGACAACCTGTGTTAAAACCTCCAGGAGGACCTAGTGATGGAGTAGACACCCACAAGATCATGGGGTTTAACCTGAGGAGTTTAACCAGGTCCTCATGTTAATTATCAGTGAGAAAACCCTTTATGCCCTAACAGAGAGAGCACTCTGTTCTTAATAAGGTTGCCCTTTGGGAAATCTAGGAACAAGAACCTAACCCACCTGGGGATCATCAGAGCCTAACTGAAGGAGCAGAGAGAAAGAAACAAATAAAACATATGAAACAATTCATTGTTGTTCAGTCACTGAGTCATGTCTGACTCTTTGGAACCCCATGGACTACCACACTCCAGGCTCCCCTGTCTTTCACCATCTCCTGGAGCTTGCTCAAACTCATGCCCATTGAGTCAGTGATGCCATCCAACCATCTCATCCTCTGTCATCTCCCTTCTCCTCCTGCCTTCAATCTTTCCCAGCATCAGGGTCTTTTCTAAAGAATTGGCTCTTCACATCAGGTGACCAAAGTATTGAAGCTTCAGCATCAATCCTTCCAATAAATATTCAGGCTTGATTTCCTTTAGGATTGGCTGGTTTGATCTGTTTGCTGTCCAAAGGACTCTGAAGAGTCTTCTCTAGCAACACAGTTTGAAAGCATTAATTCTTTCAAAAGACACAAATAAGTACAAAGATACATAAAGACCCCTGACTTGTGTCCTATCTACAAGGAGGGTTGGACGATGACTTCATTGTGATTTTGATTTGCATTTCTAATAATGAGTGATGTTGAGTATGCCTGTTGTCCATCTATTAGTTTGGGGCAAATGTAATGGGGCAAATGTGGTTTTGAACAGTGACTTTTAAATCATTATAAATAGGCTGAAACATATCTTTATTAATAAAAATAGGAACCATTAGAATCATTGCATTTTTGCCAATGAGATGTTTGTTTATTCCTATAGCAAAAAAAAAAAAAAAAAAAAAAAGGCCAACTCCATGCTTCAGGATATGACGAATTCTTGGACAGCACTTTTTGCATCCTGCTGGTTGTGGAAGCATTTTCCCTACAAAAAGTTGTCAAGATGCTTGAAGAAGTGGTGGTCAGTTGGCAAGAGGTCAGGTGAATATTGCAGGTGAGGCAAAATGTCGTAGCCCAATTCATTCAACTTTTGAAGTGTCAGTTGTGTGATGTGTGGTGGGGCACTATCATGGAGAAGAACTGGAACCTTTCTGTGGACCAATGCTGACTGCAAACCTTGAAGTTTTCAGTGCATCTCATTGATTTGTTAAGCATGCTTCTCAGATGTAATAGTTTCACTGGGATTCAGAAAGCTGTAGTGAATCAGTTCGGGCAGCAGACTGCCAAATAGTGGCCATGACATTTTTTTTTCTTGCAAGGAAGTGTGGCTTTGGGAGGTGCCTTGGAGCTTCTACTCAGTCCATCCACTGAGCTGGTCTTCAACAATGCATATTTTGGAAAATGGTACATATTGAATAATTGCATTGAGATCTTTGCTGTTATAAGTCCATGTGGGCATAGTGTATGCTATATTACACATACATCAATATATATGCTACTGTTGCATTACCTGAAGAGAGAAGTTACATTTTTAAAGGCTCTCATTTGAGGTTAAGAAGGCAATGGCAACCCACTCCAGGACTCTTGCCTGGAAAATCCCATGGATGGAGAAGCCTGGTGGGCTGCGATCCATGGAGTCGCTAAGAGTCGGACATGACTGAGCGACTTCACGTTCACTTTTCACTTTCATGCATTGGAGAAGGAAATGGCAACCCACTCCAGTGTTCTTGCCTGGAGAATCCCAGGGATGGGGGAGCCTGGTGGGCTGCTGTCTATGGGGTCGCACAGAGTCGGACACGACTGAAGTGACTTAGCAGCAGCAGCAGCAGCAGCAGAGAAGAAAAGCTAAACCCTTTTGCTAAGTAGTTGTTATAGAATAAACAGAATACAATAACATTTACAGAGCCTTAGCTTCCATCAAGGAGAAAGAAAAGGAGTAAACAAGTCAAGTAAAGCATCGTTTCCTTTACCTCGGTTCTCCAGACACATTGGAGGGGACGAGAACAACCGTTCTGCTGGTTTGTTATGTAGGCAGCAAACCCTTCCTCCTCAGCTCAGAGGGACACCGTGTCTCAGAGGTGGCCGAGGCCACACACAATGAGAGATGAAGCATTTCAGTATCAGAACCAGGAAAGGCAGAGATGCACTGGACAATCATGGTCCACAGAAGGATTATAAAATGGATTTCACTGTCTGTGTTCACTCCAACTCAGCCAATTCTTTCTATATTTTCTTAGAGTTTCCATAGAGATAAGACAGTCTCACAAAATGAACCTCTTCTAAGCCACAGAGAAATGACACAGGCAAGAGAACAAGGAAACAAAGAGAAGAGAGAATTTAATTTAAACACAGTGATGGGAAATGGAAAAGAAATCATTTTCTTTTGCTGGTGTGATTACTTGGAAAGGCAGTAATTTTGCTAAACAGACTTTCCTGACAGCATTCAAGAATGGCCTTGCACTTACTGTTCTACCACAAGCCTCAAATAATGGAATTCTGTAGGATGAAAATTCTGGGGAGAGCTATTTAAATGCTGTTTTACAGGGAAACATTGATTTTTTTCCCCCAAGTATTTTCTTTTTAAAACATTATCAAAGTTATACATATATGGGAGAAAATTCATAACTTACTACAAAGCAAACAGAAAGTTTTAAACATTTTCTGTGATTCTACTACCCCCAGAGAAAACAGCCACTAATGATATTTCTGATTAGTGTCTGTAAATATCCACACAGTTCCTTGCTATCTCTCTCCAGCATTCCACTACATCAACTTCCTGCTTGGAGGCATGTGTATTGCTGTGTTTTTAAGAAATGATTTTAAATTAGTATGCAAGCAAAGCTTTAAATATAAAACTGAAATGATATGCTCATTACTTCCTTCTGAAGAATTCCAACTACTGGAATTGTTTGCATGTACGGCTTCTGTAAAATTCTCTCGTGTGTAAATTACTTTATGGGCTTCCTTTTTGGTCCAGTGGTGAAGAGTCTGCCTGTCAGTGCAGGGGACACGGATTTGATCCTGGTCTAGGAAGATCTTACATGTCGTGGAACAACTAAACCTATGCACCACAACTACGGAGCCTGCGCCGTAGAGCCTGTGCTCCACGGCAGGATAAGCCGCCTCAGTGAGAAGTCCATGCACCACAGCTAGAGAAACGCCTGAGCAGCAACAGAGACCCAGCACAGCCAAAAGTTAATAAACTAATTAATTAATCCATTAAAAAGTTAATTACTTAATTTGATTTTTAAAGCCATCTTGTGAGCTGGCTAGGCCCACTCAGACCACGGTTAAAAGTTTATCATATGGATGAGTAAACTGAAGCTCTGTAATGGAAAGTCACACTTGAACTGAGCTGTATCACCATACATTCTGCATGGCTTTACAACAGTAAACAGCAGAGATACCCATGGGGTATCAAAGTGTTGCTGAGTGTTCCGTTCAGTTCAGTTCAGTCACTCAGTCATGTCCGACTCTTTGCGACCCCATGAATCCCAGCACGCCAGGCCTCCCTGTCCATCCCCAACTCCCGGAGTCTACCCAAACCCATGTCCATTGAGTCAGTGATGCCATCCAGCCATCTCATCCTCTGTTGTCCCCTTCTCCTCCTGCCCCCAATCCGTCCCAGCATCAGGGTCTTTTCCAATGAGTCAATTCTTTGCATGAGGTGGCCAAAGTATTGGAGTTTCAGCTTCAGCATCAGTCCTTCTAATGAACATCCAGGACTGAGCTCCTTCAGGATGGACTGGTTGGATCTCCTTGCAGTCCAAGGGACTCTCAAGAGTCTTCTCCAACACCACAGTTCAAAAGCATCAATTCTTTGGTGCTCAGCTTTCTTCACAGTGCAATTCTCACATCCATACATGACCACTGGAAAAACCATAGCCTTGACTAGACGGACCTTTGTTGGCAAAGTAACGTCTCTGCTTTTTAATATGCTGTCTAGATTGGTCATAACTTTCCTTCCAAAGAGTAAGTGTCTTTTAATTTCACGTTGAGTGTAGCAGTTGTAATCAATTGACAAAGTGAAAGTGAAAGTCACTCCATCGTGTCCAATTCTTTGCAACCCCATGGACTATACAGTCCATGGAATTCTCCAGGCCAGAATACTTGAGTGGGTAGCCATTCCTGAATCGGATCCAGGTCTCCTGCACTGTAGGCAGGTTCTTTACCAGCTAAGCCACAAGGGAAGCCCAAGTTCCAGTCTACTAATGTCTAAGATTGATACAATTACACGTGCAATTATCTGTGTCAGATCTCTAAACATAGAATGGTTGAGAATGGTCTCTAAACATAGAAGATTAAATGGAGCAGACACCAGGTACACAAAAAACTTTGCTTTGTGTAACCCTGCCCCGTGGGAAATAGCACAGTTGAAAGGTAAGCCATAAGAGGCGGCTCAGCAGGTAGATGGGGAAGGCAATGGCACCCCACTCCAGTACTCTTACCTGGGAAAATCCCAGGGGTGGAGGAGCCTGGTGGGCTGAAGTCTATGGGATCACACAGGTGCGGATACTACTGAAGTGACGCAGCAGCAGCAGCAGCAGCAGGTAGAGAATCCTCCTGCAATGCAGGATACACAGAGACCCAGGTTCCATCCCTGGGTTGGGAAGATCCCCTGGAGGAGGGCACAGCAACCCACTCCAGTATTCTCGCCTGGAGAATCCCATGGACAGAGGAGCCTGGTGGATTTCAATCCATGGGGTCATGAAGAATCGTACATGACTGAGAGACCAAGAACACACAAGAGGAAGTCTGAGTAAGTTACAATAACTGAGAGACCAAGAACACACAAGAGGAAGTCTGAGTAAGTTACAATAACCAGTTGAGGTTGGCACATTGTACGTTAGTCAGTTTGGTCCTAAGATTAACTCATATCAGTAGAAATCCAGCGTAAAGCATGTTAAAGATTACCTCAAAATTAAGTTAAGTCCTAGTGAAGCTATAAAAATCCGTAGCTGAAAGAAAATAAGCTATGAAATAAAATTAACACTGTGTACGTTACAGATGAAAGTTAAGAGAGTCTTAAGAGTTCTCAACACAAAGGGAAAATATTTTTCCTATTTATTTAATGTTGCATTTATGTAAGATTGGATGTTCACTAATTTTTTTTTTGTGGTATTCATTTCATCATGTATGTACGTTGACTTATTATGCTGTATATTTTAAAATTATACAGTCTTTATATGTCAATTGCACATCAATAAAAGTGAAAGAGAAGTTTTTAAATTAAGAAAATATATAAGTATATAAATATGACTCTAACAGTTCTGATTACACCACAACGAAGATCCACACTGGGATCAGATATCCGTCTACACTTGGCCCTACGTTCACATAATTATAACAAGAAATTTATTCTCAGAATAGGATTAGCATCAGCCTAAAAGTCAGGGAACTTGGTGGTGATTCATGCTCCTCTAGAGGAACTTGTTTGATAATCGACAGACACTGGTAAATCCTTTTCTCAGGAACCCTGGTGAGGAGCAGCAGAAAGCATAATTACCGTAATTATCAGATGTTCTGTCAAGGTGTAGCCCAGGGCAGATGAAGATGCAGGCTACATTTTGTACTCCAGGAACATAACGTATACAAAAATTTTTATGGAAAAACAAACAAACAAAAAAAAATTTTTATGAAATAAAAAACCAAAGGAGAATTTAGTGGTAAATAAACAATAGAGAACTTGGTTGAGTCATGAAGCACACACATTCACCGCCTCCAGTATCAGTGACTTCATAGCCCCTAACATACAGGAGGCGATAAGTCCTGACAAGATGAGCATCCTGGAAAGTATGCTTGGATGGATCAGAGTGAAGCCTAGAGGAGATTTCAAACGTCAGAACACTTTGTACTAAAGCCAGACCAAGCTTCCCACCAGACTCAACGCTCATAAGTAAATAAAAGACTTAGCATCTACATGTAGAAGATAGAAATTTATAGTCGGTGCTATGGATAAAGTACCATAAAGGAGGATGGAAGAAGTTAAATATCCTGGAGCCAGAGAAGCTGCTTATGGACAGTTTACAGCAACAAACTCCTCCTACGATTTACGAGCAGAGCTAAGAAGCCCTGTAAGCCTGGTGATAGGTGGTTGTCCAGAAAAGGACTTCAGTTCAATTTTAAATATTACTTTAATCATAATTTTTAACATAACTTTCAGTGTTATTTTAAAAGATATGTTTTTAGATACAGGTTTTCAGTTACAGGGTACAAATGTCTCTGGGTTTCCCTGGTGGCTCAGTGGTAAAGACTCACCTGCCAATTCAGGGGACTCGAAGATCCTGGGTCAGGAAGATCCCCTGGAGGAGAGCATGGCTACCCTCTCCAGTGTTCTTGCTTGGAGAATCCCCACGGCCACAGGAGCCTGGCCGGCCATGAGTCCATGGGTCACAAAGAGTCAGACATGATTGGGCAACTAAATAACAACAGCAACAACAAATATCTCTATAAAACAAGCATATACAATACCACAGTGAGTTTAAAAGCACTCATCAATAAAGAAAGCACTCAAGGCCAACCACACAATCACCTAAATACCAATAATAAATGCATCAACTACTAATTATTACCAGGCTAATTTATTAATTATACAAGAATACACAGAAGAACTATACAAAAATGATCTTAATGGCCCAGATAACCACGATGGTGTGATCACTCACCTAGAGCCAGACATGCTGGAGTACAAAGTCAAGTGGGCCTTGGGAAGCATCACTACAAACAAAGCTAGTGGAGGTGATGGAATTCCAGTTGAGTGATTTCAAGTCCTAAAAAATGATGCTATTATAGTGCCACACTCAATATGTCAGCAAATTTGGAAAACACTGCAGTGGCCACAGGACTGGGAAAGGTCAGTTTTCATTCCAATCCCAAAGAAAGGCAATGCCAAATAGTGCTCAAACTACAGCACAATTGCACTCATCTCACACGCTAGTAAAGTAATGCTCAAAATTCTCCAAGCCAGGCTTCAATAATACATGAACCATGAAGTTCCAGATGTTCAAGCTGGATTTAGAAAAGGCAGAGGAACCAGAGATCAAATTGCCAACATCTGTTGGATCATTGAAAAAGCAAGGGAGTTCCAGAAAACATCTACTTCTGCTTTATTGACTATGCCAAAGCCTTTGACTGGGGCCACAAAAAACTGTGGAAAATTCTTCAAGAGATGGGAATACCAGAACACCTTACCTGCATCCTGAGAAATATGTATGCAGGTCAAGAAGCAACAGTTAGAACCGGACATGGAACAATAGACTGGTTCCAAATCGGGAAATGAGTGTGTCAAGGCTGTATATTGTCACCCTGCTTATTTAACTTCTATGAAGAGTACATCATGCAAAATGCCAGGCTGGATGAAGCATAAGCTGGAATCAAGATTGCTGGGAGAAATATCAATAACCTCAGATATGCATATGACACCACCCTTATGGCAGAAAGTAAACAGGAGGTTCTTGATGAAATTGAAAGGGCAGAGTCAAAAAGTTGGCTTAAAAGTCAACATTCAGAAAACTAAGATCATGGCATCCAGTCCCATCACTTCATGGTAAATAGATGGGAAAATAATGGAAACAGTGACAGACTTTATTTTGGGGGCCCCAAAATCACTGCAGATGGTGACTGCAGCCATGAAATTAAAAGACCTTGACAGAAAAGCTTACCTAGACAGCATATTAAAAAGCAGAGACATTACTTTGCTGACAAATGTCCATCTATTCAAAGCTATGGTTTTTCCAGTAGTCATGTATGGATGTGAGAGTTAGACCATAAAGAGAGTTGAGCACTGAAGAACAGATGCTTTTGAACTGTGGTGTTTGAAAAGACTCTTGAGAGTCTCTTGTACTGTAAGGAGATCAAACCAGTCCATCCTAATAGAAATCAGTCCTGAATATTCATTGGAAGGACTGATGCTGAAACTGAAACTCCAATGCTTTGGCCACCTGATGTGAAGAACTGACTCATTTGAAAAGACCCTGATGCTGGGAAAGCTTGAAGGCAGGAGGAGAACTGAACGATAGATGATGAGATGGTTGGATGGCATCACCGACTTGATGCACATGAGTTTGAGCAAGCTTGGGAGTTGGTCATGGACTGGGAGGCATGGCATGCTGCATATCTGGGGTCTTAAAGTGTCAGACATCACTGAGTGGCTGAACTAAACTGAATTTATTAATTCATAGAAGCAATACTGTTTATTTTAGTAGCAAGAAATGTTTCTGCTTGCATAAAGCTTATACCAGAATGCGTAGACTCACTGGTAGTTAACAGTAAAATAAACCTAAACCAATATCTAATTATTTATTAAAGCAATTGTGAATTAGCATGTTACTGAAAAAGTACGCGGAGTCTGGCTGCTCGCTGCTCAAAAGCCAATGAGCAGGCCAGGTTGGTGGAGAGGAAAGTGTGCTGTGTTTTAGATGCCGGCAACTGCAAGGAGTGGGATGGCGGAGTGGGATGGCGGAGGTCTGTCCAAAGGCCGCTCCCACTGCCAGCAGGCAGGGGGTGAGAGCTCTTACAGACGGGCTGGGGTGGGAGCGGGGAGAGGGGCTACATGCAGAAACAGCACAGTCAGCTTGGACAGTCATCTTGGAATTGGTCATCAGTGGTCTGACCGGAATCATTTTGTTTTAGGTATAGTTAATCTTCAGTTCCAGGGGCAGTTTTTTCTCATTTCTTTGTGGCCAGTTCTCTGAACTGTAGCAGCTAATGCCCTGGGTAAAGTCTGATCATCACGAAGTTAACTTCTCCACCTAATGTTTTGGTATCTATAAAACAGCTCACAGGATGTGGCTCAGAATGTTATCTACAGACCTAGAGAAAGAACTAGAGGTCCTTGATGATGCTTAATGGCAGCATTATTATTGGTTAGTCTCCCTTGACTGTTTTCCTTTGTTTCAGCATTTCTCATTTCTCTGATTAAACTTATTTGACTGAAACTTCCCACAGACAAAAGGCAGGCAGAGGACATGCTGGGGGCGAGGGGGCAAGGGTGACAGAGTCCTGCTGTTTCAACCACAGACTACATTCAAGGAAAGGTTAAAACAAGTGAATGAACTCAGCAATCACAAGTCCTGCCTGTTTACCAAGAACACTGCCTCTTGTAGTTCTGGTATTAGAGGCATGGCCTCTCTGGTGACATCTATCTGTCACGGGGTCCTGTCTGTAGATAGGTAGCATGGCCATGTGCTCTCTGAATAAGGACTTGCAAGAATGGCTACATAGGGGTTTTACCAAGTATTTTATTCTTAATTAAAAATTTTTTGGTTTTTATATTTGTAATTTATTTATCATAATATTTGGTTGGGGCCAGTCTGGCACAAAGGATCTTTTAGATGTGGCACGTGGGATCTAGTTCTCTGACCAGGGAATGAACCTGTAAGCGCAGACTGTTAGCCACTGGACCGGAAGTCCCTACCATGTCCTTTAATTACTGAAATTGACCTTCCTGGGAAGAGGTGGGAATAAAACAAGAGGAGAAGATCCTACAAAGCATTGATTAATCCATTAATCCAAAAAAATAATCAAATCTTAAGGGAAAACGTAGCATGTCCTCTCCTCTGCCTGCCTCCTGTCAGTAGAAAACCTTTAGACTCCCAGGCTTCTCTGCGTTCCAAAGAGTACATTTCACGAGAGAGGGGAGAACATGCAGAAAGAAAGGAAAACTGTTAAAGAAGACAAAACAATACCTTAGCCATTAAACAAGGTCAAGGACCTATGTTCCTCCTCAAGAGCTGTAGGTAACATTCTGAGCTGTGTCCTGTGAGCTGTCTTATGCATGCTGAGACCCCCACCAGCTGCATAAGTAGACTGCAGGCTGCCCACAAGCACGTGGACTCCAGACCTGTTAGAACCAGAAGGTGATGACGCTGACTCCTGATGACCTCACCACCAGCCAACCAGGAGACTCCCGATGACCTCACCATAATCAGGAGACTCCAATGACCTCACCACCAGCCAATCAGGAGAAGATCCCCGAGCGGCTCACCCGCTCCATAACCTCCTCCTTCACCTTGTTTTTAAACTTCCCGTGAAAGCCTTCAGGGAGTGTGGGCCTTTTTAGCATGGTCTGCCCTGGACTCCTTGCTCAGCACCAGCAACACATGCTTCCTTTCCTTCACCACAGTGTGGGGTCAGTGGATGGGCCTCACTGTGCCGGGGCCAGAATCTCAAGTGGGGTTCAGAAACTGCACACCAAGGGTTATCGGTCACTCAGTAGAACACAGAACACAGCTGCCCCAAAGCGCCTGACCTCATATGGATGCAACAAGAGCAGACAAAGGGGCTAATCCATTTCAATGTATGACAAAAACCACTGCAATGATGTAAAGTAATTAGCCTCCAACTAATAAAAATAAATGGGGAAAAAAAAAAGAGCAGACAAAGGGCCACAGGTACATCAGGGCAACACCTTCAACTCAAACGCTGGAAATCTCAGGGGAACAAGACACGCTACAGGAAAGGGGAGGGGGGTCTCTGGGTCTACACGATCCTGACTCTGCAGAGGGGTGAGACCCACACAACCCCCAGACCCTACACCTGAGGTCACATGTAAACACTCTCAAAGGTGACCCCACCCCCAGATCCTGTACATGGGGTCACACGTCCACAGTCTCCAGGGTGAGCCCCCCTCCCAGACCCTGAAACTGCGTTACATGTTCACAGTCTCCAAGGTGAATCCCTTCCCAGATCCTGAAGCTGGGGTCACACATCCACAGGTATCCACAGGGATGGACCTTAAAGGATCATTTCTAAGAGAACTCAGTCAGGCATAGGAAGACAATAGTGTATGATGTACCTTCTAGGTAAAATATCAATAGACATACAAAGTACCAAATTTACGAGCCCAAAGAGACTCTGAGATTTCAAACACAAGCAGGGTTCCAAGAAAAGAAAAATAGAAAAGAATGTGAAGGCCCTGAAAATGACTTAGGAGAGCTGAACTAACATAGACATAGAAACCTGTATATGTAATCAATAATCTCCAAGGATTATTCTCTTCCTTTCTCCCTTCCTTCCTTCCTTCCTTCCTTCCTTTCCCGTATACATGGGAATCTGTACCTCTCACCTATACATGGAAATCTGTATCTCTAGGAGAGAATCCACAGAAATTATCTGCTACCTTTCCTCTTTGTATACACAGAAAATTGTGTGACATACACAATCCACCAGGATCTGATGCTTACCACTCTGTTTGACCTTCTATGGCAAAAAAAAAAAAAACCAAATAAGAATAGACATATCTCATAGATACATTATTCTGAATCAGGCAGCTATATACAACAACAATCAGACACTGCAAATCAACTATACTGCAACATAACATTGGCGTGATATTAAAGAGAAGGAAAGAGAAGCAGTGCCTACTTTATTCCCTCCGACCTCCCTGACTGGAGCTGCTACCCCATTCCTAGCACCTAAGCAGGCTTAGGTCCCACTGCTGGACTGGGGTGAGTTTGACATAGCCTGGAAGTGTGCCCTTCATTGAACCCTTTTTAAACATCTACTGTCTGCTATGTTCTGGCTCGGACCAGACTCCCCAGCGGGATCCAGGCCTCCAGGGACTTGGGAGCAAATGTTACAAACCTTGCACATCCCCTGGTGCTGGGCATTCCAGCTCAAGCCTTCTTTCTGGAGTGCAGCCTCCTAGGCACCTAAGCACATTCAGCAGGGTGCTGTTGACCCAGGAGTAATTAGTCTGGTGTGTGTGTGTGTGTGTGATGGAATTAGTCTGGTGTGTGTGTGTGTGTGTGTGTGTGTGTGTGTGATGCTTTATGGGGGACAGTAGTGAAACACAAGCCCTTAGGTGTTTGCTCAGGTATAATTCACTCTAATCCACAGCCCAGGATGCTGACTTTCCCAGGAACCAGAGATGAACTTTCAAAAGTGCCTGTAAACATTTCTTGCAACTACAGCTTGACCAAAGAGGCTGACCAGCACTTCTAATTCACAAGGCCTGGGATTTTTGTTAATGACAGATGCCCTCAGGAAATCTCCCAGGGCTGGAGTTGCAGAAATAAATTCCAAATACAACAGAGTTTCAAGAAACCAATTGCCACAGTAAAATTTCTTCATACCCTTTAATGTAAAGGAAATAAGAAAAAAAAAAAAAAGCAAACCTTCACCACAGGAGTAGATGCACAGCAACCCTACCCGTTGCAGGAATGCCAATCAAAACAACGGGAAATCAAATCCTGTCAGGAAGCATTTAACCAGAGGCTTCCCGTGTGCTGTTTGGATCTGTCAGGAACCCTCTGGCCCTTATTGATTCCTGAATATTCAGGAATTAAGAGGAGAGGCGCGCCTTTCCTGGGGCTGAGGAATCCAGGCATTTCTCATTACGGTGATAAGTACCCTCTTCCTTTTTATGAGCCCTACAGTAAAAGATGATTGTTTGCAACTCTCTCTCTAATAGGGATGTCTTAGGTTTTGTAAGTCTGGAATTTTAATCTTTATCTTTGCTGAGAATAGCTACAGTATATATGCCCAAGCCATGTTGATTAAAACACTTTTGCTCCATCAAAGCTTTGGTCCCCATGTCTTTCTTTTTTTCTTTCTATTCTTTCTGTCTTTCTCTATTTCTCTATTTCTGGCTGATTCCCTGGAGCCCGGAAGCCGGCTGCGTAACCCAGGGAATATTAACCTCTTTCCTTCTTACAATCTCTCATTGTCGACTCCGGACCACCAGGTTCTGGTCCATTAAAGGATCAACAAAATACCACCAGTCAGACTGGTCATCCTCACAAGTCTACAAACAATAAATACAGGAGAGAGCCAGCAAGTGAGGTAACCCCACTACATGTTCAGTGGAAATGGACACTGACAACAGCCACTAGAAAGCTCAGCCTCTGCATATCAAAACAAAACAAAACAAAACTCAAGAGAGAGCCAGTCCTCAGGAGAACCGGACATCCCCACACATGGGCCCATATCCCAAGAAAGTCATCATTCAATAAAAACACGTGCACCCCAACATTCACTGCAGCTCTACTTAACACAGAACCAGGAAAATGTCCACTGACAGATTAAAGGTTAAAGAAGATGTGCTACATATAGAGGATGGATGAATACTCAGCTATGAAAAAGCACCACTGCAATTATGAAATTATGCCACTGGTTGCTAGAAGGATGGACCTTGAAGGATCATACGCTAAGTGAAATCAGTCAAACTGAGGAAGGCAACAGCCTTTGATGTCCCTTGTAGGAAAAATAAGAAAGAGATACAAAGGAACTAAGTTACAACCCAAAAAGAGACTTTGAGAATTCAAACACAGTGAAAAAAAAGAAGAAAGGGCAGAGATGAATTTGGAGGTAGGGACTTACATACACACATAAATAAATAGCTGTAATAGATGATCCAAAATGATGATCTCTTTTCCTTCCTTCCATACACACACAGAAATCTGTAGCTGTCATAGATGCTCAAGAAGGACCTGATGTTAAGCAAGTGGAGCTTTGCTTGAGCTTATGCAATCATCTCTGTGGCAAAAGAATCCAAAGAGGAACAGATACGCTGTCATAACTGAATCAGGCGGTTGTACACTATCAGGAGGCACAAAACTGCAAATCAACTGCACTCAGACATAACTTCAGCATGTTATGAAAAAGAAAAAAATCAGTGTCTAATTTATTCCCTGCAACCTCCCTGATTTGGGCTGCTATCCCATCCCTGGAGCCTGAGCCAGTTTGTGTCTGCTGTTTGAACTGGGGAGGGGTCCAGAATACAGCCAGAATATTGTAAAAAAAAAAAAAAAAAAAAAGATGGGTAACCCTGTGATTTTGACCCCCTAAGGTACAATAGCCAAGACTGGAAATCAAGCTAATTGTAGAAGCACAGTTGAATTGATACAGACGATGGTGTGCATGAACACAATGCAATATTTCTCAACCATAGAGAAGTAAGAAATAATGCCAAGGCAGGCCACAGGAGCGGAAGTAGAGATGATCATTCCGAGCGAAGTAACGGACAAAGAAGAGGCAAGTGTCAGTATCATATGATAGATGTGATCTAAAGATGGATACAATTGAACTTCTTGCCCAGGGACAGAGCCTCACAGACTAGAAACTTCTAATCATCAGGATATAAATGTGGGGCATGGAGAAATGAGTTGCTTCAGACTAATATTTGCACACTACTATTTATAAAATAAATGACCAGGATCCACTGCATAACACAAGGACACTTACTCCACACTCTGTAATAACCTATATGGAAAGAAACTCAACATGTATTAATGGAAGTGAAACTAGTTGTGGTAGAAGGGAAAAAGGCCACCCACAAGACTGTAATTCACCTATGTACTCTAGTTCAAATGATGAAATAAAAACAGCAAAATCAAAAGATAAATAGTGACTCTATTTCCCTCAGGACACAGTGACCTGGGCTGGTGTCATATTCCCGGAGCCTGATTAGCTTGGGGCCCAAGGCTGGAGTGTCCTGGGGCTGAGGGAGCCGGGGGCATGTGGCAGGCAGTGTGCCTCCACGATGAACCTGGAGTGCCTGTGGCTCTCCAGATACAGGCGGGATAACTGAAGGGATGGGAGTTAACATATGCACATTAATACATATCAAATAGATGATCAAAAAGTACTCACTGAATAACCTAGGGAAGTTTATTGAACAAACTGTGATCATCTACATGTGAAAAAGAAACCAAAAGGGAATAGATAAATGTCTAGGTATTAATGTAACTGAATCTAGTTCCTGTACATCTGAAACAAGCACAACGTTAGAAATCAATTATATCCAATAGAAAATAAGGAAAGTACAGGTTTAAAAAAAAAGAGTGCGACATGGAGAAGTGCTGCCGCCTTGTGGCCATTTTCTGTAACAACACCATGAAGAGCAGTGCTGCCGGGCATTTATGTAAGAATTAAAGGTCTGTAAATTGTCAACTAAAAAATACAGTCACAACCTGAAAGGAGAAAGTTATTTTACTTGGTGGGAATGTTTACAACCCCAAGTCTGGGAGACAGCATCTCAGTATCTCTGAGAAAACTGCTCCAAGGAGGCAGGAGGGGAAGTTAGGCTATACAAGTTTACAACAAGGGAAGCAGATGGTCTGAACAGCAAAGATCAGATATCCAGTTAAGGAATTTAGCATTCAATGTTTGGGAAGATGCAAGCCTCTGGGCTCACTGAATTCATTCCTTTCATAATCACCTCAGCTGTCTGGGGCCAATCCTGCTTCCTTGTTCACCTTGTTCTTGCATTCCCCCAGCTCCTCAGCTATCACTGTGCGTGTGTTGGGGGGGGTGGGGTGGCGATGACATCCTCTGGGTCACCGTTTGGGGAACCCTCATTCACACCTGGACACCAGAAATCACTGATGGCTGTGACGTTTCATGTTTATTAATATGGCAGGAGATACTCACATTTCACAAAGTAAAAAACACCTGCCCTCCTAAGGCACGGAGAAGTGCCTTAGGGGTGGTCATTGGAAAATAATTCAAAACAAGGCAGGCATTAATGAAGCCAATTCCAAGAAGTAAGTTTAACTCACACCCTTTAAAATAATTACAAGAAAAGATGTCAACATCACTATTTATTAGAGAAATGCAAATCTAAACTACAGCGGGGTATCACACCACACCAGTCAGAAGGACCATGGCCAAACACTCTAAAAACAATAACTGCTGGAGAGGGTGTGCAGACAAGGAACCCTCCTCCACTGATGCTTGGAATATAAATTGGTAACGGCCACCATGGAGGACATTGTGAAGCTTCCTTAGCCATGAAAATGAGAAAGAGGTTAGAATACTCCTTAACACCATACACAAAAATAAACTCCAAATAGATTTTAAAAATCTAATTGTAAGGATGGATACTATGAAATTCTTTAGAAATAGGACACAATTTGACATGAATGCAGCAAGTTCTTTGTGGATCCACCTCTTAGAAAAATGAAAAATAAACCACAAATCAGAAAATGAGACCAAGTTAACCTTAAAAGCTTTTGCATACCAAAAGGAAACCCTCAAGGAAAGATAAGGACAACCCTCAGAATAGAAAGAAATATTTGCAAAGGAAGAGACCCACAAGGAATTCATCTCCAAAACATACAAACAGCTCATGCAGCTCAATATAAAAAATACATACAAACCAAGAAAAAAAAAAAAATGGGCCAAAGATTGAAATGGATGTTTCTCCAAGGAAAACTTACAGAGAGCAGATAGGCACATGAAAAGTTGTTCAGCGTCACTAATGACTAGAGAAATGAAAATCAAAAGTCCAGTGAGGTAAGCACTCACATTCATCAGATTGGCCACCTAAAACATCTTAAAGAATAAATGCTGGAGAGGGTGTGGAGAGGAAGGAAATTCCTGCACTGTTGTTCCCAATGTACTTAGGAGAATGTGTGGGGGGTCACTTAAAAATCACATACAAGTGTCGCTGGCCAAAATCTTGGCTTTCTCTGTCCACCGTATTCAAAAAAACATGGAGACAAAGCTTGGAGGAATAGAAAGGTGACTTTAATCCTCAGCCAGTGGAGAGGAGAACACAGTAGGCTCCTGCCTCAAAAACTGTGCTGCTCCCTGCTCCACGAGGAGTCTAGTGGCTTATATAAGGCAAGCGCTCACAGTGAGGGGCTGCTGATGAGGAACAAATGCGTTAGAATGTCTCAAAAAATGGTCCCAGGCTAGCATCAGTAACCCAGTAACTGAGCCTGGCAGTTGGGTGGCTCTTCAGCCTTCTTTCTGATGTGTAACTACAAGGGGAAGGGTGTTGTAAGGGTAAGCACAGGACAGTAGGTGTGAAATGTAATCCTGCAGAGGGAGGGGGCAGAAAAGCAAACTAAGTCACAGATATGCAGAGTTAGGAGCAGCTAAAGTAAAAATGAAAGAAAAAAAAACAACTAGAAATGCTCAGGCCTGCTCACTGTTCTGTTTATCTTCTTTGTTCTCAGGAAAGAAGAAACAAACTCACTTTTTTTTTTTCTTTTTCCTTTTCACTGCAACAAATTCTCCTGTCATTTTATTTCCTCCATATCAAAGACAAGGTAAATAGGTGTCATTCTTTTTCTTGTCTGGTTGAGGACAAAACCTCAGTTTTGCTCTGTTCAACCCAGGGGCCCATCTTTCCTTCAGCCCAGGGGCCCATCTTCCTCCTGCTTCAATTTCTCCTTGAGAGATGTGAAGGCCAAGAAATCCTTATTGGGGTGACGAGGGACAGAAGGCCGGCCTTTCACAGCATCTTGAATGCTGACCGGGGACTCAGGGACCCTGTTGAGTTGGGGTCACGGGGCTCTTGCCCCGTTTGATTAAGGGGCCCCAGGGTGACTTTTGTGGTTGTTCCCACAGGATCTGTTCAGAGGCGTGGCTGTAATCACCTTGGGGGCGTGGGTTTTCTCTCCCCATCATTATTATCTCAATGTAAGTCTGTTGTCATCTGGAGGAGATAAGTTAAGAAAACAGAGGTCATAGATCGGTAAAAGAGTTATTGTAAATGGGGCTCAAAGAACGAGTAAGGACCAAGTTACGTTTGATGGCAATTTTGACTGTGTCCAGACAGGGTCAGTGCTGAGGTCATCCCGTCCAAAGGGCTGGAGCCATTAGGACTCAGAAATAGAGGAATGACAACCTGAACATTAATAGACAAATTAGAAAAAATTAAGCCTGAAATTGAGCCTGAATCCTAATTTAGACTTAACGCTTTGAGGGGACTTGTAGCCAGGTCGCCAGTGTCTACGTTTATCTACGTAGGTCTTAACCTTTAATGTGGCTATTGGTCATTACACATTTATTTTTCCTGTCAACATATGATCCAAAGCAATTTCCTTGTCTAAACATATAACAGTTACAAGAAGAGACCTTTAAAAAGTAAGGTTGCAGTCACCTGCTGCCAGCAGGCTTGGTTTTCAGAATGGCTGATGGCACCCTAAGTCTGACACAGCTCGGAAGACTCAGGTTCTCAACAACGCAAGGGCTTGTCTGAAATCACACTGCAGTGTCGCCTAGCTATTTACTCTGTTTTGACTTTAATTGTAAGTTTTTTTTCTTAATAGCCAAAGTGGCTGTCGCTGTCAGTGATGTTAGTGTTTCTCTAGGTTTAAAATACAAGAATCAGGGGTCATAAAAATTTCCTCCCCAAAGTGTCCAACTATCTAAAGGCCTTTTCTGCAGTTTTTGTTTTCGGAGCACAGAGTACCTCATTCCTAATTTCCACCCTGAACTCCTTTCAGGGGGTGTTAAAGTCAGTGGCTTCAGTGGTAGATGGCCCAGCCTCTTCAGGGTCATGAATCTGACCCTAGCTTGGGGGCATTACGTAGCCATTTTGTAACACACTTGGTAATGTAGAGTGCAATACTTTAAAAAAATTCTTTAAAAATTAGTTAATCTATTTTAATTGGAGTACAGTTACTTTGCAATACTGCGGTGGCTTTCTGCCGTACATCAACATGATCAGCCAGAGGTGCACACGTGTGCCCCCACCCCGAACCCCCCTCCCGCTGCCCTCCCCTCCACCCCTCCAGGGTGTCCCGCAGCACGGCTTTGAGCGCCCTGCTTCATGAGTCAGGCTCGCAGTGGTCATCTACTTTACATATGGCAATACATATTTCAATGCTATTCTCTCAAATCATTCCACCCTCACCTTCTCCCACAGAGTCCAAAAATCTGTTTTTACATCTGTGTCTCTTGCTGCCTTGCATATAGGGTCGTCATAACCATCTTTCTAAATTGCATACATATGCTTTAATATACTATATTGGTGTTTCTCTTTCTGACTTACTTCACTTTGTATAATTGGCTTAGGACAACACTTTTGAAACAGGCAATGTAGAAAACAATATAGCTAGCAATAATGACAAGGTCATCAGTAAGAACTTAAGAACTTCCATTATGCATAGCCTAGTATATACCTAAGTCATCTGACTTAGTTTGTCCCATACCAATCCTTATTTTTTAGGGAAACTATATACTGGCATTGTTATAAGGCACCCAGCCTAACTTTCTAGTGTCATTAGACTCATTATCCTTAGTATGATTTAACTATTCCCAGGATAGAGGAGATTTTACATAGGGCAAAGTGTAGTTCCTACAGAGTTAGGGGCAGGAAAGCAAACTTGGCTACAGACATGCAAAGCTAGGAGTGGCTAAAGTTAAAAAAAAATCTAGGAATGTTCAGGTCTGCTCACAGTTCTCTTTATTGCCTTTGTTCTCAGGAAGGGGAAAGAGAAAAATTCATCTCTCTCTTTCTCTTTTTTACTGCAATAAATTCGTCTTTTCCCCCTTTTCACTGCAACACAAGTGCCGTAGGACCCAGCAGTCCCACACCTGGGCATAAACCCAAAGAAAATAAAAACATCTAAAAGACACTGGAACCCCTGCAATCTTGGCCCAAAAAGGTACAATAGTCAAGTCTGGAAAGCAAGTTAAAAGTAGAAATTACAGAAGAATGGAGACAGAAGATGGGACACATGTACACAATGCAATATTTTTCAACAATAAGGACGTAGGAAATAACTCCAAGTCCAGCCGCAGAAAATAAAGTGGAGATGATCATTCCGAGTGAAGTAAGGGAGACAGGGAGAGACAACTATCATATGATATCACCTCTACTAGGGTAATCTGAAAATGGATACAAATGAAGTTCTTTCCCAAAGAAACACTGCCTAACAGATTTAGAAAAGAAACGTCTGGTCACCAAGAAAATAAAGTTGCATTAGATTGAAAAGCAAAAAAAAGCCCCACAAAATTGTAACTCACCTATATACTCCAGTTCAAATCATAGTGTAAAAACAGAAAAATATGGAAGAAGAAATGTTGATTCTATTCCCCTTAGGCCATAGTGACCTGGGCTGATGTCTCATCCTTGGAGCCTGATTGGCTTGTGACCGAGGTTGGAGTGTCACGGGGGTTAAGGGAGCTGGGGGCACGTAGCAGGCAGCGTGCCTCCACAATGGACCAGGAATGCCTGTTGCCCTCTGCAGAGCCCCCAACCTTCAGAAACAGTGGGAGAAATTAAGAGTTTGGAATTGACATATATACTGTAATATGTATCAAATAGATGATCCAAAAGTAACTACTGAATAGCACAGGAAAGTTGATGAACACACTGTAATCACCTATACGTGAAAATGAACCCAAAGAGAATAAACAAACATCTATGCACATCTGAATCATGTATCCATACAACTGAAACGAACACATCAGAAATCAACAGTATCGGAGATAAGAAACAAGGAAATTCCCGGAAAAAAGCAGTGGGCCATGAAGAAGTGCTGCCCCCTTGTGGGGCATTGAAGGCATGATCGTCTACATGGTCTTGAGGAGCTGTTACAAAGTGAAAGTCAGGTTCTGGTTGAATACAATGCAACTTAAGGGATTTTTGAATCCCAGAAGATCAGGAAGTACCTGAAGGAAAATTAATTTGAATTGAAACAGAATTCGGTAATCAAGGACAATTCTACATACAGCAAATGTGTGCCAGAGAGGTTTAATAATGATATTGCAATTCTTTTGTTACATATGTGCATCAGTTTCTTGATTTTAACCAGTGGAAAATTATTAGCAATTAGTTATGTGGTTTGAGCTTTTTCTCAACAATATCCCCACAGTAATGCATTTGATATTTGAGTATTGGGTTGATCACATCAAGAATGCAATGGCAAAGACATTAAAAAGGTATCAGCAATTGTCCCTATGAATCATTTTTCCCAAATTAAAAATGTACTAATGATATGAAATTTTGCTAGATGAGTTTCTTAGGTTTACAGATAAAAAAAAAAAACAAGAAAAAGCAGGAAACAAGCAAAATAAAAATAAATAAATAGAAATATAACCCAAACAAATAAGAATATAATCTGTGTTCCTGTTAAATACCAAATGAAAATTCAGATAAAACAGAAAATTAGGCTTAATCAGCATTTTTAATTTTAACCCATTGTTACTTTACAGTCATGTCCCTAACAAGTAAAGATGCTGAGCAAACTGTTATATATAACCTTGTTATTTGAACATATTCTTGGTGAGAGTATCTATTCAATCCTTAGTGTAAATTTTATTAATTTTATTTTTATTATTGATGAGAGATTTTCATAAAGTTTGGATACAAATTCTTTTTCAGATATATAGATACATGATTTTCAAGCATTTCCCTCACTCTCCAATACTGTTATTGTTGTTTAGTTGCCAAGTCATGTTGGATTCCTTGCGACCCCGTGAGCTGTAGCACGCCATGCTCTCCTGTCCTCCACTATCTTCCTGAGTTTGCTCAAACTCATGTCCATCGGTGATGCCATCCAACAATCTCATACACTGCCGCCCCCTTCTCCTCCTGCCCTCAATCTTTCCTAGCATCAAGGTCTTTTCTAGTGAGTTGGCTCTTCACAGCAGATGGCCAAAGAATTGAAGCTTCAGCATCAGCATAAGTCTTTCCAGTGAATATTCAGGGTTGGTTTATTTCAGGATTGACTGGTTTGATCCCCTTGCTGTTGAAGGGACTCTCAACATTCTTCTCCAGCACCACAATTTGAAAGCATCAATCTTGGCCTCAGCCTTCTTTATGGTCCTACTCTCACAACCTTACGTGACTACTGGGAAAACCATACCTTTAGCTATTTGGATCTTTGTCAGCAAAGTGATATCTCTGCTTCTTAATACACTTTCAAGTTTTGTCATCGCTTTCCTTCCAAGGAGCAAGAATTTTTTAATTTTAATGTTCATAGTGATTTTGGAGCCCAAGAAAAATAAAATCTATCACTGCTTCCACTTTTTCCCCATCTATTTGCCATGAAGTGATGGGACCAGATACCATAATCTTTGTTTTAGAATATTGAGTTTTAAGCCATCGTTTTCACTCTCCTTTCACCTTCATCAAGAGACTCTTTAGTTCTCCTTCATTTCTGCCATTAGGGTGATATCATCTGCATATCTGAGGATGTTATTTCTTAAAGTAATCTTAATTCCAGCTTGGGCTTCATCCAGTCTGGAATTTTGCATGATATACTCTGCATATACAAATTAAATAAACATGGTGACAATATACAACCTTCATGTACTCCTGTCCCAACTTTGAACCAGTCCATTTTTCCAAGTCTGATTCTGACTGTTGTTTCTTGACTGCATATAGGTTTATCAGGAGGAAGGTAATATGGTCTGGTATTTACATCTCTTTAAGAATTTTCCACAGTTCATTGTGATCCACTCAGTCAATGGGTTTTGCATAGTCAATGAAGCAGAAGTAGATATTTTTCTGAAATTCTCTTGCTTTTTCTGTGATCCAACTGATGTCAATTTGATTTCTTGTTCCTCTGCCTTTTCTAAATCCAGCTTGTATATCTGGAAATTCTCAGTTCATGTCTGTTGAAGCCTAGCTTAAAAGATTTTGAGCATTTCCTTGCAAGCTTGTGTAATGAGCACAGTTGCATGGTAGTCTGAGCATTCTTTGTCATTGCCATTCTTTCAGGTTGGAATGAAATCTGACCTTTTCCAGTCTTGTGGCCACTTGTGAGTTATCCAAGTTTGCTGGCATATTGAGTGTAGCGCTTTAGCAGCATCACTTTTAAAATTTGAAATAATTCAGCTGGAATTTCATCCCCTCCACTAGCTTTTTTCATAGTAGTCCTTTCCAAGGTCCACTTGACTTCACACTCTAGGATGTCTGGCTCTAACTCTGTGATGACACCATCGTGGTTATCCAGATCATTAAGACCTTTTTTGTACAATTAAGCTATATCTGTAGAAAAATTTTCAAAACAGGTTTATTGCTATTTTTTACATTATTTCCCCAGGTGACTCAGTGCTAAAGAATCTGCCAGCCAATGTAGGAGATGCAAGAGACACAGTTTCCATCCCTGGGTTGGGAAGTTCAACTGGAGGAAGAAATGGCAACCCAGTTTCAGTATTCTTGCTGGGAAAATTCCATGGACAGAGGAACCTGGCTGACTGTGGTCCAAGGGGGTTGCAAAGAGTTGGACATGATTGAGTAACTGAGCATAGCACATTATTTTCTACCTTAATAGTCATAAATACTTAATGGCAAATATTTAGAAAGTACTATTTTTTCAAATCGTTATGTCATGAAGTTTAGAAAATACAAAATAAGCATTGCTCTAATTTCTGAGACCTTAAATTTAGTACACAGATTCTTACATGAACAAATTAATATAACTCAGAAAAAAAAGTGCACTGTTTAGAAAATGTGAGGGAGACATAAAGTCAATGAAATATCCTTTGGTATGTGGTTGGATAATAGGAGTAAGATAATGTTTGGTGATGATGGCTGCCTTGAAAGTTAGTATTGATAAGAATAATGTAGCATCATTATCCATGACAGATAAAGAGCAGAAACAACCCAGGATTTATCCAATTGAACAATGGATCAATATAGTGTGCAATATCCATACAATGAAATATTATTGTGCCCTTCAGTGAAACAGAATTCTGATTCTGACACATGAACAATATGGATGAGCCTTGACAGTATTCCACTGAAGAAAAAAAGTCTGAGAGAAGAAAAAATACAACACACATTGCATGATTCTGTTTATATGCAAGACTAAGAATAAGAAACTTCACAGAGTCAGAATATAGATTAGTGGCTGCCAGGGCTGGGGTCAGCAGGGACAGGGAATGAGATCTAAAAGGTTTGGATTTCATATTGAACTGATGAAAATATTCTGGAGGTAGATAGTAGTGATGACTGAAAAACCTTGAAAACACGATAAAACTAAAAACAAAAACCTATATACATTAAAAGGGTGAATTTTATGACATATGTAATATAAGTATTATACTTTAATATAAAAGAAAATACAATTGGAGTGTAGTTATACTCCTAAATGAGGTATGAAGGAGAATGTTTCAAAAACACAATGAATAATGCAAAGAAGTTAGAAGTGATGGAGGGAGGGATTATTTTTGAGTTTCCTTAAGTTTCCTGTTTTACTAGAGAAGGAGAAAATAGTTTCAGGGTAACTGTCAAGCAGTCTTACAATTTGCAGCTTTCTTCCTAACACAGGGCAATTTGGTAACAGCAGTGAAGCACAAAAACTCAGCTGGTGCTAAGTTGTCTCTGAATTCTCAAGGGAATATAGAGAAGCAGAAATACAATTAACGAAGTGTTTGTGTAACATCAAAGCCTAACAGCAGTAGCACCAGGATTTACATCCCAATGTACCTGGTAGAATGAAAGGCCATCTGCCTGTTGTTCTTGCCTGGTGGTTCAGATGGTAAAGCGTCTGCTTGCAGTGCAAGAGACCTAGATTTGATCCCTGGATGGGGAAGATTCCCTGGAGAAGGGAATGGCAACCTGCTCCAGTGTTCTTGCCTGGAGAGTTCCGTGGACAGAGGAGCCAGGGAAGGTCACATGGGGTCATAAAGAGCTGGACACGGAGTGACTAACACTCACTGATTGTTGTGCAGCTACTCAAGCCTTGCTCATCTCAGGCAGGTTTCTAGATCCTAACTTAAAGAATATAGGAGAAAATACTTAACTTTTTGAGAAAGACACAGTTTAGTAAGTGAAATATTTTATGCCTTCCTATTCTCCAAAATCTGCATTTAATGGCTAGTAATAATATTTTCCTCTCAGAATTGAATGAGTCTGAACTTATTAATTCCACACACACCTACTTTAATTTATTTCATTTTGTTCTTGGTTCATGGATTAGACTTTACTCTTTTTATCATCTGTTAAATATTAAAAAACAATTTAAGGTATATATTGTTTTATTGAAAAAATAGTGTATGTACCACAGTAAAAATAAAAACATGTACAAATTCATCGCCACAGCAAACCATATACCCTGTTTACTTAGGTCTAAGGAAAAAGTCTATTGCTTATATTCTATTCTCAGATACATTAAATATATATATACACATTCACACACATAAATACATACATATAACATAGATAGAAGTCTGTATTTTAGAAGTATCTATTGTCAGTCTTTTCATTTACATTTTATTAAATTAAAGGTGATTTAAACTCTAAAATGATTCAAATGTATGTGGTACATTCTGTTGCTTTTACTTCCTTTTAACTTTTTTTGTCCACTGGTCAATAGATTCATCCCTAGACTACAACCACTACAAAATGAGATAAAGAGCATTGTGGGAAAGCAATTACAAATTTCTAGAAAAAAGGTAGATAATAATTATTTCATGTATCTCCAAATAATAAACACAACCTAAACTAAAATCTGTACTATAATTATTTTTTATTAATGCTAGTCAGTGTTATACTCATTGTTTCTGGAACTAAGTTAAAGACTCTTAAAGTGATCATGTGTTTTTGAGAAACATAAATTTTGTAGTTATTTTTTCTAATCATTTTTTTTGTACTCGTGAATATTTTCAAGCATAGAAAATGCTTAGTCTCATGCTTAAACCTGTCTTCTCTAACACTGGTGTCCTTACATATTATTTTGAAGAGATAGTTCAGATCAGTTCAGTTCAGTGCAGTCACTCAGTCATGTCTGACTCTTTGTTACCCCATGAATCGCAGCACGCCAGGCCTCCCGGTCCATCACTAACTCCTGGAGTTTACCCAAACTCATATCCATTGAGTAAGTGATGCCATCCAGCCAACTCATCCTCTGTCGTCCCCTTCTCCTCCTGCCCCCAATCCTTCCCAGCATCAGGGTCTTTTCCAATGAGTCAACACTTCGCATGAGGTGGCCAAAGTATTGGAGTTTCAGCTTCAGCATCAGTTCTTCCAATGAACACCCAGGGCTTATCTCCTTTAGAATGGACTGGTTGGATCTCTTTGCAGTCCAAGGGACTCTCAAGAGTCTCCTCCAACACCACATTTCAAAAGCATCAATTCTTCGGGGCTCAGTTTTCTTCACAGTCCAACTCTTACATCCATACATGACCACTGGAAAAACCATAGCCTTGACTAGAAGGGCCTTTGTTGGCAAAGTAATGTCTCTGCTTTGGAGAGTGAAATTTATCGATATCTACCCACTGAAATAAGGAAAATAATGCTCAGAGAAGAGTTTGTAGAAAGTAGCATACCTCATGAATGACATCTAAATTTACATCACTATTTCTCAAAGCTCAAGTCCAGACAATTTTATTACTGCTTATTTAGAGCTGTCCCTCTTCAAGAGTACATATACATTACATGAATTATTTTCTAAATATAAAAATATAATTATAGAAAAAAAATCATGCTCCATCTAGTGATATTTTGCAGACGTGCAAAAGTGTTTCACATCCATGTGTCATTTTCTTGATCACTTGCTAAAACTTTAGAAAAGAACAAAGAAGGCTGAGTAGAGAGAATCGCTTCTCCTTTACTAAGTTCATTTTCTTGGGAATTATTGATAACACTTAGAACAAAGTGATCCTATTTACCATGTTTCTCCTTGCTTATCTCATCAATCTTCTGTCAAAACTTGGAATGATAACCCTGATTAGGATGGATCTCCAGCTTCACACACCCATGTACTTTTTCCTCAGCCACCTCTCCTTCTGTGACTTCTGCTATTCCACAGTCACTGGCCCAAAGATGCCGGTGGACCTATTTGCCAAGAATAAATCAATCTCTTCCTGTGGCTGTGCTCTGCAATTCTTGGTTTTCTGTATCTTTGCAGATTCTGAGTGTCTCCTACTGGCAGTGATGGCCTATGACTGGTACAAGGCCATCAGCAGCCCCTTGCTCTATGCAGTCAGCTTGTGCAGTGGGGTATGCTCCCTGCTCATGGCTGGGGTTTACCTGGTTGGAATGACAGATGCCTTGATCCACACAACATCAGCATTCCGCTTATGTTTCTGTGGGTCAAATGTGATTAGCCATTTCTTCTGTTATTTACCTCCACTTTTCCTCCTTTCCTGCTTTGATATACAGGTCAGTGAACTGATGGTGTTTATTGTTTTCTGTTTCATTGAGCTGAGTACAATTTCAGGCGTTCTTGTCTTTTATTGTTATATCATCCTTTCAGTCTTGAAGATCCACTCTGCTGAGGGGAGGTTCAAAGCTTTCTCCACCTGCACTTTCCACCTAACTGCAGTGGTCATTTTCCAGGGAACTCTACTCTTCATGAATTTCTGACCAAGTTCTTCCTATTCTCTAGATCAAGACAAAATGACCTCATTGTTTTACACCCTTGTGATTCTCTTGTTAAACCCTCTGATTTATAGTTTGCAGAACAAAGATATAAAGGAGGTCTTATAAAAATTGAAAAATAAGCTATTTTTAAATATTTATATTATATATCTGTACATATGACTACACACATCAGTTAGTTCAGTTCAGTTGCTCAGTCAAGTCCAACTCTTTGAGACCCCATGAACCACAGCATGCCAGGCCGCCATGTCCATCAGCAACTCCCAGAGTTTACCCAAACTCATGTCCATTGAATCAGTGATGCCATCCAACCATCTCATTTGTCATTCCCCTTCTCCTCCTGCCCTCAATCTTTCCCAGCATCAGGGTCTTTTCCATTGAGTCAGCTCTTTGCATCAGGTGGCCAAAGTATTGGAGTTTCAGCTTCAACATCAGTCCTCCCAATGAACACCCAGGACTGATCTCCTTTAGGATGGACTGGTTGGATCTCCTTGCAGTCCGAGGGACTCTCAAGAGTGTTCTCCAACACCACAGTTCAAAAGCATCAATTCTTCAGTGCTCCACTTTCTTCACAGGCCAACTTTCATATCCATACATGACCACAGGAAAAACGATAGCCTTGACTAGACGGACTTTTGTTGGCAAAATAATGTCTCTGCTTTTTAATATGCTGTCTAGGTTGGTCATAACTTTCCTTCCAAGGAGTAAGCATCTTTTAATTTCATGACTGCAATCACCATATGCAGTGATTTTGGAGCCCCAAAAAAGTAAAGTAAGCCACTGTTTCCACTGTCTGCCCATCTCTTTCCCATGAAGTGATGGGACCAGATGCCATGATCTTAGTTTTCTGAATGTTGAGCTTTAAGTCAGCTTTTTCATTCTCATCTTTCACTTTCATCAAGAAGCTTTTTAGTCCCTCTTCACTTTCTGCCATAAGGGTGGTGTCATCTGAGTATCTGAGATTATTTATACTTCTCCCAGCAATCTTGATTCCAGCTTGTGTGTCTTCTAGCCCAATGTTTCTCATGAGGTACTCTGTGTATAAGTTAAATAAGCAGGGTGCAATATGCAGCCTTGATGTACTCCTTTTCCTATTTGGAACCAGTCTGTTGTTCCATGTCCAGTTCTAACTGTTACTTCCTGACCTGCATACAAATTTCTAGAAGCAGGTCAGGTGGTCTTGTATTCCCATCTCTTGAAGAATTTTCTACAGTTTATTGTGATCCACACAGTCAAAGGCCTTGACATAGTCAATAAAGCAGAAATATATGTTTGTCTGGAAACCTTGCTTTTTCAATGATCCATCACTTTATGGCAATTAGAAGGGGCAACAGTGGCTGACTTTATTTTTCTGGGCTCCAAAATCACTGCAGATGGTGATTGCAGCCTAGAAATTAGAAGACACTTACTCCTTGGAAGGAAAGTTATGACCAACCTAGACAGCATATTAAACGGATCGCCAGACCTGGTTGGATGCATAAGACAAGTGCTCAGGGATGGTGCACTGGAAATACCCAGAGTGATGGGATGGGGAGGGAAGTGGGAGGGGGGGATCAGGATGGGGACACATGTAAATCCATGGCTGATTCATGTCAATGTATGGCAAAAACCACTGCAATATTGTAAAGTAATTATCCTTCAACAAATAAAAATAAATGGGAAAAAAAGGAATAGAAAAAATAAAGAAAGACAATAAAATAAAAAGCAGAAACATTTCTTTGTCAACAAAGTTCCATCTAGTCTAGGCTGTTTTTCCAGTCATCATGTATGGATGTGAGAGTTGGACTATAAAGAAAGCTGAGCGCAGAAGAATTGATGCTTTTGAACTGTGGTGTTGGAGAAGACTCTTTGAGAGTCCCTTGGACTGCAAGGAGATCCAACTAGTCCATCCTAAAGGAGATCAGTCCTGGGTGTTCATTGGAAGGACTGATGTTGAAGCTGAAACTCCAATACTTTGATCACCTGATGTGAAGAGCTGGCTCGTTTGAAAAGACCCTGAGGTTGGTAAAGCCTGAAGTCGAGAGGAGAAGGGGACGACAGAGGATGAGATGGTTAGATGGCATCACCAACTCAATGGACTTGGGTTTGAGTAAACTCCAGGAGTTGCTGATGGACAAGGAGGCCTGGCATGCTGTGGTTCATGGGATTTCAAAGAGTTGGACATGCCTGAGCAACTGAACTGAACTGAACTGAACTGAGCGGATGTGGGCAATTTGATCTCCTGTCCCTCTGCCTTTTCTAAATCCAGAAAATGCCTTTTCTATGTGTATATTATACTCTAACAATGGCTTCCCATAAATAGAATACATTCACTATGAGATTGTAGGAGATTGTTAATTTTTATTTTTAAAGCTAAAAGTTTCTTGTACAAGTGTTCATTATATATTTATGAAATTGATGTAGTGCATACTTTCTAGACTATCTCAATATAGTATTAATGTTTATGTTACTAAAAATGCTGCCTTGTTTGTAGAACAACACTGTCTTTATATACCCACTAGCTCTCCTAGTCATTCTCACAGCAGGAGAGAGCTATAATGTACTTCAGTTTAGAACCATGCAAGATTTGGGGACCAGAAAACTACATTCTGAAGAAGATCTTGATCTGGGTAGCGTTTCCCTACATAGAATTGTTTTAGTGTCGCCAAGGCACCAGGAAAACCCTAAGTATAGATTTTTTTTTTTTCTCACTTGCTTATGTCTGAGGAATATGTTTTCTCCTTAAGACAAGCTTTTCAATTATTTAAGATCTTCATTTTTAATGAAACACAAATCCCATTAGGAGATATTTTAGGTTACCCATCTTGTAATAATACTGTAGTTACCCCAATTCAGGTTTCAATTGTTGAGTGGGAATAGATCAAAATGATGCTAGTTTTCATAGTTTTGAGAAGCCGCCCTGTTAAAAAGCTAAAGCAGGGTTCTGACTGAGCAAAATGTAACTCAAGGGACTTTTATACCCTATAAAAAATGGAAGTAGCTGAGGGAAAAATTAGAATGGATAGGAATAGAATTAGGTGATTAAGGACAACTCTACATGCACCATATGTGTGATAGAGAAGGAAATAATGATAGTAAAATTCCTTTGAAACAAGCTCATCACCTTCTGGATTTTAGTGCGGGATTATTAAAAATTAGTTGAGGTTTAAGTTTGCCCCAACAATATCTCCACAGGAGTACAGGTGGTATTTTAGTATTAGCATCCTCAGAATAAAGAATGACAGTGACATATAAAAGGCATCAAAAATTATCATTAAGGATCACTTTTCCAAAATGAAATATGTACTAATTATATACATTTTAGCATAATGAATTTCCTAGATTCATAGAAATAAGTAAAAGAACAAATGAAAAGAACAAACTGAGAAAAATGCCAAAACTAATAAGAAAGCCTGTGTCGCTGTTAATTTCCCAATGAGAATTCAGATGAAACAGAGATTAATTATGATCAGTATTCAGGTTCAGTGCATTTAACATTTGTGTTATATTATCTTACTGTGACTTTGTTGTCATTGCCTTAGTAACTAATGATTCTGAGAAAGTTGTGCTTTAATTTGTTTATATATCTTTTTGGTGAGAGTATCTGTTCAGTATTTTGTTCATTTTTGTTGTTGTTAATGTTGTTTTTACTATTGACAAAAGCTTCATGTATTTTGGATACATGTTCTGTGTCATATATATGAATAAATGGCTTTCAAATATTTTCTTTATATTTTATGGAGATGTTTCTCTCTGATGTATTTACTCTTACTGTTCTAGTTATCTTTTGCTACATAAACACTTTTTCAAAATTACATGACTTAAAATAATGACCATTGATCCATTTTTTGCTATTGTTTTTCTTCTTCATGTTGACTGAAGTCATAACGAAATATTCAGTTGAAAGATGGGCTAGGCTCTACAATCTCTCATGACAGGTACCAAGATGATGTAACCCTCCCTCTGATTTACTCACAAATCTTTCCTCTCCCTCATGCCTCCCCCTGCTAGTAACCAAACTATTAGATATAAAATAAATAAGATACAAGATATGATGTACAAACAGAGAATATAGACTATATTTTGTAACTATATATGGAGAATATAGAATATGGAATCACTAAGCTATATATCTGAAACTAATATAATATTGTGTTCCAACTACATTTCTATAGAAAAAGGAAATGTTCAATATTTCTAATTATGCAAATCTAGTATGGATAATATCAGACAAATTATTTAAGAAAACAAAAATTAAACCTACTTAGAAAATCATTAAACCCACCAAAAATTTTTAAATGAGTCATCCTTGCATGTATGAACAGTCAGTAAGGAAAATCCCAAATCTAATATGTTTCTATCCTTTGTACAGTATTATCCACTTTAACAGACAGAAATACTTAGCAATAAATGTTTAGAAAGCAGTTAGCTTTGCAACTCCTGTATTAGCAATTTTAGAAAATAAAGATAATAAAAGCAAAACTTTTTCCTAAAGACTTAAATGCAGTAGCCATATTTATGGAAAAATACAACATAATTCAACAAACAGCATGACAAAATTCAACATCCATTTATGATTAAAACTCATAAAAAATAATAAAAGCTATATATGACAAACCCACAGCAAGCATCACCCTCAATGGTGAAAAATTGAAAGCATTTCCCCTGAAATCAGGAAGAAGACAAGGGTGCCCACTCTCACCACTACTATTCAACATAGTTTTGGAAGTGTTGGCCACAGCAATCAGGGCAGAAAAAGAAGTAAAAGGAATCCAGATAGGAAAAGAAGAAGTGAAACTCTCTCTGTTTGCAGATGACATGATCCTCTACATAGAAAACCCTAAAGACTCTACCAGAAAATTAATAGAGCTAATCAATGAATACAGTAAAGTTGCAGGATATAAAATTAACACACAGAAATCTCTTGCATTCCTATACACTAACAATGAGAAAACAGAAAGAGAAATTAAGGAAACAATACCATTCACCATTGCAACAAAAAGAATAAAATACTTAGGAGTATATCTACCTAAAGAAACAAAAGACCTATACATAGAAAACTATAAAACACTGATGAAAGAAATCAAAGAGGACACAAACGGATGGAGAAATATACCGTGTTCATGGATTGGAAGAATCAATATTGTCAAAATGGTTATACTACCCAAAGCAACCTATAGATTCAATGCAATCCCTATCGAACTACCAACGGTATTTTTCACAGAACTAGAACAAATAATTTCACAATTTGTATGGAAATACAAAAAACCTCGAATAGCCAAAGTAATCCTGAGAAAGAAGAATGGAACTGGAGGAATCAGTCTGCCTGACTTCAGACTCTACTACAAAGCCACAGTCATCAAGACAGTATGGTACTGGCACAAAGACAGAAATATAGATCAATGGAACAGAATAGAAAGCCCAGAGATAAATCCACGAACCTATGGTCACCTTATCTTCGACAAAGGAGGCAAGGATATACAATGGAAAAAAGATAACCTCTTTAACAAGTGGTGCTGGGAAAACTGGTCAACCACCTGTAAAAGAATGAAACTAGAACACTTTCTAACACCATACATAAAAATAAACTCAAAATGGATTAAAGATCTAAATGTAAGACCAGAAACTATAAAACTCCTAGAGGAGAACATAGGCAAAACACTCTCTGACATAAATCACAGCAGGATCCTCTATGACCCACATCCCAGAATTTTAGAAACAAAAGCAAAAATAAACAAATGGGACCTAATGAAACTTAAAAGCTTTTGCACAATAAAGGAAACTATAAGCAAGGTGAAAAGACAGCCCTCAGATTGGGAGAAAATAATAGCAAATGAAGCAACAGACAAAGGATTAATCTCAAAAATATACAAGCAATTCCTCCAGCTCAACTCCAGAAAAATAAATGACCCAATCAAAAAATGGGCCAAAGAACTCAACAGACATTTCTCCAAGGAAGACATACAGATGGCTAACAAACACATGAAAAGATGCTCAACATCACTCATTATCAGAGAAATGCAAATCAAAACCACAATGTGGTACCATTACACACCAGTCAGGATGGCTGCTATCCAAAAGTCTACAAGCAATAAATGCTGGAGAGGGTGTGGAGAAAAGGGAACCCTCTTACACTGTTGGTGGGAATGCAAATTAGTACAGCCACTATGGAAAACAGTGTGGAGATTTCTTAAAAAGCTGGAAATAGAACTGTCATATGACCCAGCAATCCCACTTCTGGGCATACACACCAAGGAAACCAGATCTGAAAGAGACACGTGCACCCCAATGTTCATCACAGCACTGTTTATAATAGCCAGGACATGGAAGCAACCCAGATGCCCATCAGCAGACGAATGGATGAGGAAGCTGTGGTACATATACACCATGGAATATTACTCAGCCATTAAAAAGAATTCATTTGAATCAGTTCTAATGAGATGGAGGAAACTGGAGCCCATTATACAGAGCAAAGCAAGCCAGAAAGATAAAGAACATTACAGTATACTAACACATATATATGGACTTTAGAAAGATGGTAATGATAACCCTATATGCAAAACAGAAAAAGAGACTCAGATGTATAGAACAGACTTGTGGACTCTGGGAGAAGGCGAGGGTGGGATGTTTCAAGAGAACAGCATTGAAACATGTATATTATCTAGGGTGAAACAGATCACCAGCCCAGGTTGGGTGCATGAGACAAGTGCTCAGGCCTGGTGCACTGGGAAGACCCAGAGGGATGGGGTGGAGAGGGAGGTGGGAGGGGGGACCGGGATGGGGAATACATGTAAATCCATGGCTAATTCATTTCAATGTATGACAAAAACTACTGTAATGATGTAAAGTAATTAGCCTCCAACTAATAAAAATAAATGAAAAAAAAAAAGAAACAGCATACACATTAGATCATGTGATGAAGTCACAGATTCAATTAAATGTCCTTGGATGATATTGAGAGAGTTAATTCTTAAGTAGGTTGATAGTCACATATTTTCTTTAATCCCAGAGCTAATGATTACACAAAGCAACTCATCTTGCTCAAGGGTGTGCTTCTCCTTAAGCTCTGTACTAATGATTATATAACAACAATGCATCTTGCTTAAGGACATATTTCTCCTTCTTAACAAGAACCTTCTGACTAATCTTGTTGTCTTAAGACCTATGTTGTGGGAGTGGGTCTGGTAAGACCTTTCTATTGCTAGTTTTAACCTTGTTAACTTAAGATGTATGTTGGGGGGTCGGTTTGGTAAAAGTACATTAGGGTTTGATAAGACTAGTGAGGGGGCACTCTCCATCCCCTTCTGATGTCTGTGCCAGAAGGTTTCCATGGAATAGAACTTTTCACTGGAATAAACTTCTGGTTTTCACTGGAATAAAACTTCTGCCACACAAAAGCTCTGAGTGGTCAAGCCTGGACCCTGGTCCTGAAGCTAAATCTTCTTTGGAGATCACAAATCTAACGTTGTTCACTGTAAGCTATCAGTATGAGATTAAAAGATGGGAATAGGCTGATGTTTGGTTTTGAAGGCTGCGTTGAAAGGCAACATTGACATAAGTGTTAAAAAAATCATTATTCATAATAGATAAAGAGTAGAGACAAGCCAGCATTCATCCTTTTGAAGAATGGATCAATAAAATGTGTTGCATCTATAAAATGCAATATTTTTGTGCCATTTAATGAAACAAAATTCCAATGCATTCAGCAACATGACTTAACCTTAAAGACATTTAACTGAAGAAAAGAAACCTGACAGGAGACACACACACATAGACAGACATTATTTCATGATTCTTTTTATGTGAGATGGCCGGAATATGCAATTACATAAAATCAGAAAGCAGATTAGTGGTTGCCAGAGCTGGGGGAGGGAAGAAGAGGTAGTGACAGATGTTAGTATGAGTGTCTTTTTGATGCAAATGTAGATATGTAGATGCAAATGTATCCAGAAGTAGATAATGGTGATGGGTGAGCAACCTTGAAAATATTTAAACCCAAAGAACTATTTATACAAATAGAATGAGTTTTATGGTATGTGTGTGTGTGTGTATATATATATATATATATATATATGTATGTATATCTATATTTTAATAAAAATAAATGCAATCAAAGTGTAGTAATATCCCCACATGAGGTAGTTATGGAGAGTACTTCTAAAACACATTGAACAATCCAGAGAATTTGGAGAAGAAGGATCTACTTGATCTTTGCTAGATTTGCCCTGACTGGAGAAGGAGAATATTGATGGAGGTGTCCACGACACACCAGCACTTGCCAGTCTCTGCCACCAGCGGAGCAGCAGCAGGGCCTTTGCCGTCCGCCTCCGCGGAGACCGAGCGCTGTTCTGCTGCAGCTGCTGACCTGCGACCCCCCTGAGGGGGGTTCGGGGCTGAGACTGAGGCACTCCGTGCCCCAGGGAAACTGGTGGGACAGGCCTTCAGACAGATATTTTCAGGAACTGACTTTATGATCCTAATCCTTGCATCTCTTCATATCTAGAAAATTCCTAAATCCCTGCATGGTGACATTAGCTCCTTACTTAGCAGGAAACCTTTTGTAAAATAAGCACTTGATTGCACTGAACTCCCCTGTCATCAAAATTTTATGTACTGACTTTCCCCCAGTGCCTCTTTGGAGAAATCTCTCAGAACTCCCTGAGATGTTGTTTCCCAGGCTGCAGCCCTCATTCTGCCCCAAATAAAATTTAACTCAAAGCTCTCAAGCTGTGCATCTTTTTGAGCAGATAGAGGGTAACTGTGAGGAACACCTTAAATACCTTGTGCAGTCTTCTTTATACCATAGATTAATTTGGTGACAATATTGAAGCATAAAATTTTGACTTTGCTAAGTTGTTTCTGAATTCACAGGGCTATACACAGAAATAAATTTAATGATGTGTTTGCATATTGTCAAAACCTACATACACTAGCACAGGGATTTGAGTCCCAGTGGGCCTGGTAAAATAAAAGCCTATCTGGTTATTCAGCTACCCAAGACCTGCTCATCTCAGTTAGGTTTCCAGGTAATGATTTCAAGACTCTAGAACAAATAGCTACTGTTTTGGGAAAATAAATTTGTAAGTAAAACATTTTATGCCTGCATACTCAGTTAAATAAATTATATAATTTAATGTCCAGAAATAATATTTTCTTCTCAGAACTGTCAGAATCTGCTTGTACTTATTAGCATCCATAATATGACTATCAATTTATTTTGATGTTAATTCACAGGAAAATCTTCACTTCTTTTATCATCAGAATGGTATATCGATAAATTTAAGGATTTCGTTGTTGTTGTTGTTAGTTTTACCTTATTTAAAAAGTAATGTAGGTAGCACTTTAAAAATTAAAATGTGCAAAATTCACGTTCATGTGAATCCCGTGTCATAAGGTCTAAAGAAAAGCTCCTCACCTATATTCTATTCTTATGCGCATTGCTGCTGCTAAGTCACTTCAGTCGTGTCCGACCCTGTGCGACCCCATAGACGGCAGCCCACCAGGTTCCACCGTCCCTGGGATTCTCAAGGCAAGAACACTGGAGTGGGTTGCCATTTCCTTCTCCAATGCATGAAAGTGAAAAGTGAAAAGTGAAAGTGAAGTCGCTCATTCGTGTCCTACTTGTAGTGACCCGATGGACTGCAGCCTACCAGGCTCTTCCGTCCATGGGATTTTCCAGGCAAGAGTACTGGAGTGGGGTGCCATTGCCTTCTCCATCTTACGCACATTAGAGACTTTGTAATAAACATTCTAACACAACACACATACACACACTAGACAGAGAAGCCAATGTATCTCAGAAGCATTTATTGTCACTAAACCTGTTTCCACTTGGATGCTATCAAAGTCCATTCAAAATCCAAAGAGATAGAGCAATATGTTTTAAATTATGCTGTTTACATTTCCTTTTAGTTCTTTGACTGTTTTAGAGATTCCATCTTTGGCACCAGACACTCAAAAAACAGGTAATGAGTCGTGTGGTAAAGCAGTAATAAATCTCAAGAGAAAAGGTGATATTAATTATCACATGTCTCATTAGATATTAGAGACTAGTACCAATAACATCTTCATTGTTATTAGTGTATGTTGTAATAATTTATTCTAATGCTAATACGTAAATATTCTAAATTGTTCTTTAAGTGACATAAAAATTGTAAACACTTTTGTATGCCTGAAGGTTTTTCAAGCATAGAAAATACTAGTCCCTCTTATAGCCTGGTGTTTTCTAACATTGTTGTTTTTTTTCACATTGTTTTGATGATATAATGAGACATTAATGCATCCAAATATTCTTCTTGAAACAAGAAAGGTTATGCTCAGAGTAATTAGTTTGTAGATTGTAACATACCTTGGGAACAACATGTAGATTTAGAACAAATTCCTCAAGTACCTATCTCACATATTTATATTGTTAGCAGGTAGATAGCAATGCCTCTTTAAAGAGTGACTATTGACCAAGTCATTTTCTGAGTACAAAATGAAAATTGCAGAAATAAATTGTGTTCTTCCTTATAAATATACTGTAAACGTCCAGAAGTGGTACACATGTCTGTGTCGTTTCCTTGATAATTTCCTCAAGAATTTAGAGAACAGCATAGAAGAATAGAAAAAAAGAAATTGCTCATCCTTAACTGAATTCATACTTTCTGGAATTACTGATGACCCTGGGATTAAAGTAATCCTATTTATCCTGTTTTTTCTTGTTTATCTCATTAACGTTCTGGCAAATCTTGGAATGATTATTTTAATTAGGTTGGATCCTCAGGCTGCACACACTCATGTACTTTTTCCTCAGCCATTTCTCTTTCTGTGACCTCTGCTATTCAACAGCAATTGGTCCCAAGATGTTGATAGACCTTTTAGCCAAAAACAAATCAATCCCCTTCTATGGCTGTGCTCTGCAATTCTTGGTCTTCTGTATCTTTGCAGATTCTGAGTGTCTCCTGCTGGCAGTGATGGCCTATGACTGGTACAAGGCCATCAGCAGCCCCTTGCTCTATGCGGTCAGCATGTCCAGTGGGGTATGCTCCCTGCTCGTGGCTGGGGTTTGCATGATGGTGATGACAGCTGCTCTGATACACATGACATTAGCATTCTGCTTATGCTTTTGTGACTCAAATGAGATTAACCTTTTCTTCTGTGACTTATCCCCACTTTACCTTCTCTCCTGCTCTGATACATGGGTCAATGAGTTGACATTATTCTCTGTTTTTGGCTTTATTGAATTAAGCTCCATTTCAGGAGTCCTTGTTTCTTATTGCTATATAATTCTAGCAGGCTTGAAGATCCACTCTACAGAAGGGAGGTTCAAAGCTTTCTCCACCTGCACCTCCCATCTAATTGTTGTGGCAATTTTCCAGGGAACTGTACTCTTCGTATCTTTCAGACCTAGTTCTTCCCACACTCTAGGTCAAGACAAAATTACCTCATTGTTTTACACCTTTGTGATTCCCATGTTAAACCCTCTGATCTATAGCCTATGGAACAAGGATGTGAAAGGTGCCCTAGAAAAGCTAAAATATAAAAGAAGGTTTTAAATATTTATATTTGGCATATGTGCACCCATGCATTTTATTTATAGCATAAATAAATTATTTACTGTAAAATTATTTTGAATGTTACAAGAGAAACAAAGATGCCTCCAATAATTTAATAAATAAAATAAGTATCCATTCTAAAGCTCAATTTTAAGAAATGTTACATACTTCATTATGTGTCTAAAATTTATAAATAATATCCCCTCTATTTAGAAAGACTTTCAACCTTTCTAGTTTTGCTAAATTTTTGTCCATTCTTTAATTCAAATATCAATTTACTGTTCTTTTAGTGCATTATGTGTTTACTAAATGAAGTCTGAGCATTTAAGTGTTTTGTGTTCCATAGCACTTTGAATAGTTTCTATACTAATAAATCTTATTATCTGTTTGAATAATTAACATTAATTACATACATATCAAATAATTCATACTAACCTCAATATCATCATTAAGTAAAAACAATAGGCAATAGATATAAAGAAAATCCTAAATCTAGTTTTTTTTTATAAAGGTTTCATCAAATGGAGATTAGAGTGTAAAATAGAAATGATGCATGTTGTGATAGGAGAAGAAAGCAGGCAGAGGCCTGACAATTATAGGGGTCTTAAGGTGGACAATTCCATGACTTTTTAGAAGTAAAGAAGTTTAAGGAAGGAAAAAATTAATTCTGCCCTCCTTGTACATGTTGGCAGATCTAATAACTAAATTTATATGAAAGAGATTAACAAGAGGAAAAAATGTTTAATTACATACATAGGTGGAATCCATATAACATGAGAGATTTCAAAGACAAGTAAAAGGAGGTATACATAATCTCATTTTATCTTTACATTTTAACCATATATAACTTTGACAAAGGAGAAAGTGGTAGGAGCCTGAAAATGAAAAGAAATGGAAGGCCATTCACCAGGAGGTGAAAAGAGCAAATGTTTGGTAGACAAACGTTTCCTGGGAGGCACAGAAACACTGAGTCATAGAAAGAAATTTTAACAGAACTTTTTAGTTTCCTCCTTGTCTAGGAGACCTAGTTCATACTATCCTGCAGTCCCCACCTATGATAGTAGTTCCTTCTTTGAAACATGAGATCTATCTAAATTACTTTAGACAGCTAAGGGCAAGATAAAAAAAAAACAAAAAAACCTTTCTGTGTCATTTACATCTACCCACAGGAACTGCTGCCCACTACCTTTCCGACCCCAACCCTACCTGGCTCCCTTTCCCTGCAGCCAGTACCAGCTCCTTCCCTGCTGACCTCCAATCAAACCATGTAGATTCCTACCATGGCCTCCACACTGCTCTTTTTTTCACCTAGGTATTACCTAAAATGATCTCTTGTTTATAATAAGTCAGCATTCAAGAAATATGCATGGAATGAATGAATGAATAACCATAAAATGGGGATACCCATAAAGTCATAGGATTCTTGTAGGATTTAATAAGAAAATATATGTAAAGTGATTAAAATACAAGTATTTGGCACAATGAAAATTACTCAGCTCAATATAATGGCCATACCAAAAAGCCATATTTTGGGGCGGCAAATTTTGCTCCCTTATAGAATCACAATTTTGAAAACATGGATTAATCTTGAATTATGTTAAGTGAAATAAGTCAGACAAAGTAAAGACAAATGCTGTATAATCTCCTTTATATGGAATCTAAAAAAGCTGAATTCAAAGAACCTGAGTAGAACTCAAAGAACCCTCCTTGGTCTAGAGGAGGTGGGGGAAGGGGATATTGATGTTGCTCAAATTGTCCAGATTTTCTGTTATAACATGAATAGTTTCTGGGGATTTAAGGCACAATGTGATGACTATAATTGACAATGCTGTGTTGTACATTTGAAATTTGCTCAGAAAATATATCTTAAGTTTTCCCAACACAATAGAAAAATGAAAACTATGTGAGATTTGCTGTTGTTGGTTAGTCCCTAAATTGTGCCCAACTCTTTTATGACCCTGTGGACTGTAGCCCACCAGGTTTCCCTGTTCATGTGATTTCTCCGGTAAGAATACTGGAGTGAGTTGGCATTTCTTTCTCCAGGACATCTTCCCGACCCAGGAATTGAACCCGTGTCTCTCTGCATCTCCTCAACTGAGGGTGGATATTACCCACTGAGCCGACTGGACAAAGAATCCACCCTCTTCAGCATTTCCACAAGCTAGCAGTTAAGTACTTGAATAATGTGTCCGAACTGCTATGGTGACACCACTCATTAGCTATAGAGTTAATCAAATGATTGTTAAGGGGGCTTAAATTCAGTCGCTTAGTCATGTCTGACTCTGTGCTACCCCATGGACTGCACCATGCCAGGTCTCCCTGTCCATCACCAACTCCTGGAGCTTGCTCAAACTCAAGTCCATAGACTCAGTGATGCCATCCAACCATCTCATCCTCTGTCATCCCCTTCTCCTCCCGCCTTCAGTCTTTCCCATCATCAGAGTCTTTTCCAATGAGTCAGTTCTTTGCATCAGGTGGCCAAAATACTGGTTCCGGTTTCAGCATCAGTCCTTCCAATGAATATTCAGGACTGTTTTCCTTTAGGATGGACTGGTAGAATCTCCTTGTAGTCCAAACGACTCTCAAGAGTCTTCTCCAACACCACAGTTCAAAAGCACCCATTCTTTGGGGCTCAGCTTTCTTTATAGTCCAACTCTCACATCCATACATGACTACTGGAAAAACCATAGCCTTGAATAGATGGAACTTTGTTGGCAAAGTAATCTCTCTGCTTTTTAATTTGCTGTCCAGGTTAGTCATAACTTTTCTTCCAAAGAAATTAAGCATCTTTTAATTTCATGGCTGTAGCCATCATCTGCAGTGATTTTGGAGCCTAATGGGACTAAAATGCATCATCAATTCTCTATAATACACATATCTTGCTTTTGCCTCTCTAAAAAGAGGGAAAATTATGAGTCATAATAAGTCTTTACCACCCGAGTCAATCATTGTTCTAAAAAGATATAGTGCAAGTATAAAATAAGTGCATTTCCCCTACTTTTCATTTCTAATAGTTGTGAGTGGAATCCAAGTATCCCTACAAACTGAATCAAATCTTGCATTAATCAAAAATAATTGATTTTAGGTACTGATTTTTAAAAATCTGTTGGCCTTTCATGCATTGTTTTGACATTTCTTCATATCCTTTCATTACTGGAAATATTCCTAAATGACATGGGAAAGGTGAATATTTCAAAAAGGTAGAAACAAAATGAATGATAGGAAGATGTAAATTACTAAGTGGGGAAATCTTTTAATTCACTGGATTTCTGCTTTGACTAGGTAACTAGTCAAAGTGTAAGATGCACAGTGTAACTGTGCAGCTTAAAATAAACATAATCTGTATTTTTCTTCCTGTCAGATCAATATGTTGACAATAGTGAAGAAATAAAGCTCAAATTTTGCAAATTTTTTTTCACTGTTTTCACAGGGAAAAATGCAGAGCAGAAAATATAATTAACCAAATGTTAGCAAACACTGAGCCAAGGGATGGAAACTTCATAGGTATAAGTCCCAAATGCTACCAGGCAAAATAAAAGGTTAGCTGTTTGTTTTTTAAGGCATCAGTAGCAAGGACAGAAAGACCTGCTCATTCCAGGTATGTTCTTGAGTTTCCAGACTTAAGAATATAGGAGAAAAACTTACCATTAAAAAAATGAGAGATTTATAAACTTAATGGTCAAAAAATATTTTCTTCTCAGAACTGGAAGAATCTGTCTCTAGTATCTATAAGATGATTGTTTAATTATTTACTTTTAATTTAGATTCACAGGAAAGCCTTTATTCTTCATCATTAAGGAAGTATATATATACATTTTAGTCTTTTTTCTAAAATTTTATTTACAAAAGAATTTAGATACCACACTATAAATAGCAATATGTGCAAACAATTCTGTGTAAATCATATGCCAATATATACTTAAAGAAAATCTGTCACCAATATTCTAATTGTTATATCAACAGAGACGTGCATATATGCAGACACGACACATGCAAATACATACAAGGAGGAGACTATATTTATTAGAAGTGTTTATTATACCTCATCCCATTTTCTTTTTTTCTTTGTTTTAATATGAAAGCCAATCTAAAGTCAAAGAAATGAAAATAAGTGTGTTAAATTCTGTTGCTTTCATTTCTTTGTATCATTTTTCTTTGACTGGTCAAGGAATTCATCCCCTGGCACCAGGGTGCTGCAGAGATCGGTAATGAGTACTGTGGCAAAGCAACAGCGCATTTCTATAGTAAAGGTCAATAATACTTATTTCATGTCTACAGAATGCTGAAGGAAACTTAGACTAGGACAGTAACATAGTAATTTTCATTATGAATAGTTGCTGATATGCTCTAGAACAAATAGAAAATCTTTTTAAACCTACATTATCTGAGCTGTTTTTGAGAAACATTAACAATGGTAACACTTTTTTGTGTCCAAATAAGTACTTCTAGAGATGGAAAATGCCTAATCCTGTAACTGACAGCCAGGTCTGTCAAACATTGGTGTCTCTTCTATGGTATTTTGAACATAGAATGAAACATTCATCTAATTATACCTCCATAGATAAGAAAGCAAAAATCTAGAAAAATGAAAAACTCATAAACTTTTATATACATCATGATGACATGCAGACTTAGATAAAACTTTTTCAATATGTATTACAGTTTTTTTTGTTTGTTTTTATTTTTCCAGGTAGGTAACAATGTTCCTTCAAAAAGTAGGTATATGATTGGGTAATTTTCTGAGTATAAAATGACATTTACACAAAGAGACTGTGTTCTCCTTTGCAGATATTTTGCACATGTCCATATGTTCATCTATAGTTTTCCTGATCACTTTGTCAAAAATTTAGATAATAAAAATTAAAGTATGGAAAAAGAATATTGCTCCTCTGTGACTGCATTCATTTTCTTGGGGATTACCAGTAATCTGGGAGGGAAAGTGACCTTATTTGCCATGTTACTTGTTTATCTTATTAATCTTCTGAGAAATCTTGGAGTGATAATTTTGATTAGAATGGATCCCCAGCTGCAAACACCAGTGTACCTTTTCCTCAGCCACCTCTCCTTCTGTGACCTCTGCTATTTCACAACAATCAGATCTAAGATGCTGGTTGACCTTTTAGCCAAGAACAAACCAATCCCCTTCTATGGCTGTGCCCTACAGTTCTTGATTGCCTGTACCTTTGCAGATTCTGAGTGTCTCCTGCTGGCAGTGATGGCCTATGACCAGTACAAAGCCATCAGCAGCCCTTGCTCTATGCGGTCAGCATGTCCAGCAGGATGTGCTCCCTGCTCATGGCTGGGGTTTACTTGGTGGGGATGACAGCTGCTCTGATACACATGACATTAGCATTCTGCTTATGTTTCTGTGGGGCAAATGAGATTAACCACTTCTGTGACTTACCTCCACTCTACCTTCTTTCCTGCTCTGATACACAGGTCAGTGAATTGACAGTGTTTATTGTTTTTGGAGTTATTGAATTGAGCTTGATTTCAGGAGCTCTTGTCTCTTACTATTATATCATCGTAGCAGCCTCAAAGATCCATTCTGCTGAGGGGAGGTTCAAAGCTTTCTCCATCTGTGCCTCCCACCTAACTGCTGTGGCAATTTTCCAGGAACTCTGCTTTTTATGTACTTCAGGCCAAGTTCAATCTACTCTTTAGATCAAGACAAAATGACATCATTGTTTTACACCCTTATGATTCCCATGTTAAACATTCTGATTTATAGCCTGTGGAACAAGGATGTGAAAAATGCCCTAAAAAACTAAAAAATAAAAGATGATTTCAAATATTTATATCACATATATGCATACACATATAGTAATTATTATTTTTGCAAAATTATATGGTATGATACATGAGAAACATAATTTTATCAAATTATTTAATAAATGAGTATTTATACTAAAGTTCAGCCATAGGACATTGTTACAGTTTTCAAAACTTGTCATGCTTCATTATATGTCTTGACCTTATCTCTGAAACTCTCTCTGTGCAAAACTTGCTGGCTCTTCAAATTCTATCATATTTTTTGTGTGTATCCATTCATTCAAGCATTATTATTTCAAGTATGTTAATATTTATCAACTATTTACTGTTTTTTTGTCTGCCTCTAATTGCTTTACATTTCTTAAAAAATCCATTAGTTTGTACAAAAATGGACCTTATAATTTAGATAAATAAACATTTTTTAACTAACTATGCATACAATTCATAGTAAAGTTTACAACTTTCATTAGTCAAAAAAATAAATAAAAACTTAGGGTGAAAAATATGTCAAAACCTTCAACTGTGTGGATCACAAAAAACTGTGGAAAATTCTGAAGGAAATGGAAATACCAGAGCATCTGACCTGCCTCTTGAGAAACCTGTATGCAGGTCAGGAAGCAACAGTTAGAACTGGACATGGAACAACAGACTGGTTCCAAATAGGAAAAGAAGTATGTCAAGGCTGTATATTGTCACCCTGCTTATTTAACTTTTATGCAGAGTACATCATGAGAAACGCTGGGCTGAAAAAAGCACAAGCTGGAATTAAGATCACCGGGAGAAATATCAATAACCTCAGATATGCAGATGACACCACCCTTATGGCAGAGAGTGAAGAGGAACTAAAAAGCCTCTTGATGAAAGTGAAAGAGGAGAGTGAAAAAGCTGGCTTAAAGCTCAACATCCAGAAAACTAAGACCATGGCATCTGGTGCCGTCACTTCATGGGAAATAGATGGGGAGACAGTGGAAACAGAGTCAGACTTTATTTTTTTGTGGTCCAAAATCACTGCAGATGGTGACTGCCACCATGAAATTAAAAGACACTTACTCCTTGGAAGGAAAGTTATGACCAACCTAGATAGCATATTAAAAAGCAGAGACATTACTTTGGCAACAAAGGTCTGTCTGGTCAAGGCTACGGTTTTTCCATTGGTCATGTATGAATGTGCGAGTTGGACTGTGAAGAAAGCTGAGTGCCGAAAAATTGATGCTTTTGAACTGTGGTGTTGGAGGAGACTCTTGAGAGTCCCTTGGACTGCAAGGAGATCCAACCAGTCCATCCTAAAAGAGATCAGTCCTGGGTGTTCATTGGAAGGACTGATGCTGAAGCTGAAACTCCAGTACTTTGGCCACCTCATATGAAGAGTTGACTCATTGGAAAAGACCCTGATTCTGGGAGGGATTGGGGGCAGAAGGAGAAGGGAATGACAGAGGATGAGATGGCTGAATGGCATCACCGACTCAATGGGCATGAGATGGGCAGGAGTTTGTGGTGGACAGGGAGGCCTGGTGTGCTGCGATTCATGGGGTCACAAAGAGTTGGACACAACTGAGTGACTGAACTGAACTGAACTGAGGGTGAAAAATCTAGGAAGAAATGTCAAAACACAGTATGAAGAAGAAAGGTTTTCCTGAATGGAGATATTAATTGTAAGATCCAAAAATAATTTGGAAAAGGAAAAGATTCTAGAAGATGATTTGATACTTACAGAGGTCTTGAGTTGAGCTGCTGTATGCCTTTTGAGGGGATTTCCAGTGGCTCAGTGGTAAAGAATCTGCCTGCCGATGCAAGAGATGCAGGAGACTTGGATTCAATCCTTGGGTCAGGTAGATCTGCTGGAGTAGGAAATGGCAACTTGCTCCAGTATTCTTGTCTGGAAAATTTCATGTACAGAGGAGCCTGGTAGGCTGTGGTCCCTGGGGTCACAAAGAGTCAGATGCGACTGAACACACAGACACACACATACACACACCTTTTTAGAATTAAGAAATCCAAAATTGAAAGCAATTTAAAGTGCCTTCATAAATTGTATAGTTTTCTTTAATAATTAGCTATCAGCTCCTCCCGTTCTAGGCTCTGATTAAATGTTCCTTTTCGTAGTTCACAGACAACCATTTTCTTTAGTCATTCTATTTAATATCATATTGCTTGTGAAATCATGGCCTACGGTATGAGATTGTGAGCAATCTTTGCCCAAGGATTCTGCATTCCATTTGTATTATCCAAAGCACTTACCTAATGTTTGGGACACAAATGGAGAAAGAGAGAGAGAGAGAAAGAAGTAAAGAAAAAGGAAGGAATAAAGAGTAGATAACATTTGTGAGTTTTTATTAGACTTCAGTAATTAACAAAATCAAAATTAACTGAAGATATTGTATGTGGCTTGAACATATGTGTGTGTGTGTGTCTATATATATATATATATATATATATATATATATATATAATAAATTTTAAGAAAGAATATAAAATTGTTGGAATACTAGGGTGCTGATCTAGAAAGAAGATACATATCACACTAGAAGTAAAGAACATTCATCTGTATACATTCTTAATATGTATATATCTTGTTGGTTTCTGCTCTGGAATCTGATGCTAAAGCACTGAATCAGCATGTCTAAACAGTACAGATATATTTGAAGAAGCATGCAAAATTCATGCACTTATTTATTACAGTTGTAGAAGTTAAACACCACTGTTTTTTAGAATTTCTAGCTATCATTGTAAAGTGTCTTTGTGCAAAAATGTTTCAGAATGAAATTAAAGCCCAAGCAGATTCTCTGGCTTCCACAGGGGGCATTCATGAGAAGCTGACCTCTTCCACAGAATTAAAATACTGCAGGGTTTTTCACCTGTATTATGTTTCCTCAATTTACACACAATATTTTAAAACTGTTATTTATGAGCAGAAACATGGTAGAAATCATTTTTTGAGATATATTGTCCAAGAAAAATGGAGTGTTGGTGGATTGCTGCTAATTTAGAGAATATAGATGTGTAATCTGGTTAGGTAATCTCTCTCCTTTTGACTGCCCTGTATCAGAGCATCTAAAGATACATTTGATCTACATACTGGTTGTTATTATGAGATCTAGTAGATGTGAAATAAAGGCAAGAATATTTTAACTCCTATAAATGGAATTATAAAATTAAAATTGACTTATTCAATTGTCTGTGGGCCTCTCACCCCGATTTACCAGTATCTCCCTGGAAGGAATTTGTACACATAGATGTACCTCAGCTTTTATGACTATCCTAGGTATATGGTAGAGATTCTGCCTGGAATGTTAGAGACTTGGGTTCAATCCCTGGGTCAGGAAGATCCCCTGGAGAAGGGAATGACTACCCACTTCAGTATTCTTGCCTGGAGAATTCTGTGGACAGAGGATCCTGCTGGGTTATAGTCCATGAGTTCACAAAGAGTCTGACATGACTGAGTGACTAACATTTTAAGGGTCAACACATCTCCAGATCATCTGACTCTGACAGACAGTAAGACTTTCATTCAAGAGTGTCACAGAAAATTGAAGCCATATCAAACATTTTTCCAGCCACAACAGTATAAAACTAGAATATAATTAGAGAAATAAGTTTAAAAATTTGCAAATTAGTGGAGATTAAACATATCCCTGAACAACCAGGAGTTCAGAGAAGAAATAAAAAACTAATTTGAAAAAATATACTGTCACAAATGGAAATTAAAAAATGTCATGCCAAAAATTAGAGGGCAATAACAAGCTACAACAAACACAGTTTTTTTTTTCATTTATTTTTATTAGTTGGAGGCTAATTACTTTACATCATTACAGTAGTTTTGTCATACATTGAAATGAATTAGCCATGGATTTACATGTATTCCCCATCCTGGTCCCCACTCCCACCTCCCTCTCCACCCGATCCCTCTGGGTCTTCCCAGTGCACCAGGCCCGAGCACTTGTCTCATGCACCCAACCTGGGCTGGTGATCTGTTTCACCCTAGATAATATACATGGCTCAATGCTGTTCTCTTGAAACATCCCGCCCTCGCCTTCTCCCACAGAGTCCACAAGTCTGTTCTATACATCTGAGTCTCTTTTTCTGTTTTGCATATAGGGTTATCGTTACCATCTTTCTAAATTCCATATATATGTGTTAGTATACTGTAATGGTCTTTATCTTTCTGGCTTACTTCGCTCTGTATAATGGGCTCCAGTTTCATCCATCTCATTAGAACTGATTCAAATGAATTCTTTTTAATGGCTGAGTAATATTCCATGGTGTATATGTACCACTGCTTCCTCATCCATTCGTCTGCTGACGAGCATCTAGGTTGCTTCCATGTCCTGGCTATTATAAACAGTGCTGCGATGAACATTGGGGTACACGTGTCTCTTTCCGATCTGGTTTCCTCGGTGTGTATGCCCAGAAGTGGGATTGCTGGGTCATATGGCATTTCTATTTCCAGCTTTTTAAGAAATCTCCACACTGTTTTCCATAGTGGCTGTACTAATTTGCATTCCCACCAACAGTGTAAGAGGGTTCCCTTGTCTCCACACCCTCTCCAGCATTTATTGCTTGTAGACTTTTGGATAGCAGCCATCCTGACTGGCGTCAAACACAGTTTTTTAAGAGGCAAGTTCGTGGTGAAAAAATGCTTACATTAAGGGAAAAAAAAAAAAAAACCAGAGCTACCTTTTATACACCCAAGGAATTAGGAAAGCAAAACATGCTGTCAAAAGTTAGTAAAAGAAAAAAATAACAAAGATCAGAGTTCAAAGAAATAGAAAAAGGCAATCACCATAAAAGCTGTAGATTTCACCTCAGTTCAGTTCAGTTGCTCAGTCATGGCCGACACTTTGTGACCCATGAGCAGCAGCACGCCAGGCCTCCCTGTCCATCACCAACTCCCGGAGTCCACTCAAACCCATGTCCATTGAGTTGGTGATGCCATCCAACCATCTCATCCTCTGTCATCCCCTTCTCTTCATGCTCTCAATCTTTCCCAGCATCAGGGTCTTTTCCAATGAGCCAGCTCTTTGCATGAGGTGGGTAAAGTATTGGAGTTTCAGCTTCAACATCAGACCTTCCAATGAACACTCAGGACTGATCTCCTTTAGGATGGACTGGTTGGATCTCCTTTCAGTCCAAGGGATTCTCAAGAGTTTTCTCCAACACCACAGTTCAAAAGCATCAATTCTTCTGCACTCAGCTTTCTTTATAGTCCAACTCTCACATCCATACTTGACCACTGGAAAAGCCATAGCCTTGACTAGAAGCACCTTTGTTGCCAAAGTAATGTCTCTGCTTTTTAATATGCTATCTAGGTTGGTCATAACTTTCTTTCCAAGGAGTAAGCGTCTTTTAATTTCATGGCTGCAATCACCATCTGCAGTGATTTTGGAGCAAAAAAAAATCAAGTCAGCCACTGTTGCCACTGTTTCCCCATCTATTTGCCATGAAGTGATGGGACGAGATGCCATGATCCTAGTTTTCCCAATGTTGAGCTTTAAGCAAGCTTTTTCACTCTCTTCTTTCCTTTTCATCAAGAGACTCTTTAGTTCTTCTTCACTTTCTGCCATAAGGGTGGTGTCATCTGCGTATCTGAGGTTATTGATAATTTTCCCAGCAATCTTGGTTCCAGCTTGTGCTTCATCCACCCAGTGTTTCTCAGGATGTACTGTGCATATAAGTTAAATAAACAGGCTGACAATATACAGCCTTGACGTACTCCTTTTCTTATTGGGAACTAGTCTATTGTTCCATGTCCAGGTCTAACTGTTGCTTCCTGACCTGCATACAGATTTCTCAAGAGGCAAGTCAGGTGGTCTGATATTCCCATCTCTTTCAGAATTTTCCACAGTTTATTGTGATCCACATAGTCAAAGGCTTTGGCATAGTCAATAAAGCAGAAATACCTGTTTTTTTGGAACTCTCTTGCTTTTTCGATGATCCAGCTGATGTTGGCAATTTGACCTCTGTTTCCTATGCCTTTTCTAAAACCAGATTGAATATCTGCAAGTTCACAGTTCCCGTATTGCTGAAGCCTGTCTTGGAGAATTTTGAGCATTAGTTTACTAGCGTGTGAGATGAGTGCAATTGTGCGGTAGTTTGAGCATTCTTTGGCATTGCCTTTCTCAGAGATTGGAATGAAAACTGAACTTTTCCAGTCTTTTGGCCACTGCTGAGTTTTCCAAATTTGCTGACATATTGAGTGCAGCATTATTTTTTAGGATTTGAAATAACTCTACTGGAATTCCATCACCTCCACTAGCTTTGTTTGTAGTGATGCTTCCTAAGGCCCACTTGACTTCACATTCCAGGATGTCTGACTCTAGGTGAGTGATCACACCATTGTAATTAACGGGGTCATGAAGATACTTTTTGTACAGTTCTTCTGTGTATTAATAAAATGGAGGGAAAAAATAGCTAAATTTACCAAGAATAAGGGAGAAGTCTCAAATAACTAATACTATAAATGGCAGCAGGGATATGACCCTTGATACTTCACAAAAACCAAAGATCATAAGAAGCTACTATGAACAATATAAATCCACCCCCCTAAAAAAAAAAATCAAATGACTTAGAAGAAATTGTTAAATTCTTAGAGCATAACAATCTACATAGCCTGAATGATGAAAAACTAGAAAATCTGAATAGACCACTTACTAGTAAGGAGATTTAATCAGATATCCAAAGCTTCCCCAAAAGATAAGTTCAGGACCACATGGCTCCATTGGTGAATTCTAGCATTTAAAGAATTAATATTTTTTAAACTTTTCAAAAAAAAAAAAAAAAAAAAGAAGCACAGGGAGTACCTCCAAACTCATTTTATGAGCCCAGCATTACCTTGGCTCAATACCAGACAAAACACAACAAGGAATGAAAATTAAGGGTCAATATTCCTGATAAACATGAATGCATAAATCTCTAACAAAATATTGAAAAAAAAATCAAAACTGTATTATAAAGATCATACATTATGATCAAGTGTTATTTATTCCAAGCATGCAAGGACAGGTCAACTTGTGCAAGTCAATTAATGTGATATACCACATTAACAAACACAAGAAAAATTAATATAGTCATCTCAAGAAATGCAGAAAACAAATGACAAATTTGAAAATTTTTCGTGATAAAATTCTCAGCAAACCAGTTAGAGAGGGAACCTATCTCAGTAAAAATAAAGGACATATATGTCAAACTCAACTTATATCACATTAAACAGTGAAAAGGTAAAATCTTTCCTTCAAAGATGAGAAACAAGACAAGAATTCCAACCCTTGCAAATTGCATTTAACATTTTCTTCAAAGTCCTAGCCAGAAGAAATAGGAAAGAAAAGAAATAAAAGTCATCCAGTTGGAAAAAGAAGTGAAATAGTCTCTTTGCAGGTAGCATCATATAGTATATAGAAAATATTACATTTTTCAACATCATTTCAGTTCACTCTCTCAGTCACGTCTGACTCTTTGCGACCCCATGAATCGCAGCACACCAGGCCTCCCCGTCCATCACCAACTCCCAGAGATTACTCAAACTCATGTCCATCGAGTCAGTGATGCCATGCAGCCATCTCATCCTCTGTCATCCACTTCTCTTCCTGCCCCCAATCTCTCCCAGAATCAGGGTCTTTTCCAATGAGTCAACTTTTCACATGAGGTGGCCAAAGAATAACAATACCAATAAATAAATTCATTAAATTTCAGGTATAAAATAAATACAAAAAGAGTTGCATTTCTATACACTTAACAATTATTTATCAGAAAGATAAATTAAGCAAAAAAAATCTCATAAAAATATTTAAAATAAACTTAACCAAGAGGTGAATGAACTATACACAGAAATTGTATTGATGAAATACAGGAACATTGTACTGCTGAAAGATACTGAAGAAGACAAATAAATGGAAAGGTATTTCATTCTTAAGCATCAGAATAATTATTATAGCTAGAATACCTGTATCACTCAAAACAAGCTACATATTCAATATTTCACAAGATAAAAAAAAAAAAAAAAAAAAAAAACCCTAGAGATATGGAACCAAAAAGGATGCTTAATAGCCAACCAGTCTTCAGAAAGCAAAGCAAACCTGAAGGCATCACTTTTCCTGATTTCAAACTATATTATGAAGACACTAATCAAAAGAGTATGATATTGGAATAAAACAGACACATCAATCAATGGAACGAATAAGCCACATGGTTGGTAAATGTACAATTATGAATCCAATAATATACAATGGAGAAGATAGTCTTTTTTAATAAATGGTGCTGGAACGACTAGATAGCTGCAGTCCAAATAACGAAACTGTGTTGCGTTGCTCAGTCGTGCGACACCATGGACTGTAACCTGACAGGCTCTTCCATCCGTGGCATTCCCCAGGTAACAATACTGGAGAGGGCTGCCATTTCTTTCTCCAGGGGATCTTCCCTACCCAGGGATCCAACCAGGATCTCTTATGTCTCCGAAATTGGCAAGCGGGTTCTCTACCACTAGCGCCACCTGTACTCTCCTTATTCCATTTACAAAAGTCAACTCAAAATGAGTTAAAGACTCGAACATAAGAATGGAAACCATAAAACTTCTAAACAAAATACAGGAGGTAAACTTGACATCAGTCTTGGAAATCAGTTTTTGGTTTGACACTGAAATATACACACAAAGTAAAAAATAATTAAGAATAAGCAATAAAAAGTAAAATAACCATTTTAATTAATGTATTAATTTTAGAATTTAACAGGATGAATGATAAGATAAAATAATTAAATAGAAAGTTTGTTTTACTTTCATTAGATGTCTAATTTGAGTGGAAGATGGTGTAGACTTAGAGTAACTTAGGGAATCATAATATTAATATCATTTTACCTTTCTAATATTGATCAATTTGAAGCAACTGCAAAGAAGTAAAATTTGGCCACCACTGAAGTGGTTGCATCAATCACAGGGGAAAATACAGAAGTAGAAATCTAATTAATCATATGTTTGCATAATACAAAAACATGAGTGTAAAAGCTTTGGAGATTTACTCCCAAATGTCACTATGAAAAATTAAATGTGATTTGTGTATGTTGTTCAGTTACCAGGAGCAAGCGCCAAAAGGCTTGCTGATCACAGGTAGGTTTCTAAGTAACCAAATATAAGAGTGAAAAATAAAATACTTTATATTTGAAAAAATAAGGAATAAATTGTTTAGAAAATTGTAGATAAATTTCTTTTGCCTATTTTCTTTAGTCATAGTCTGCAATCTCTTTGCAAAAAAATGATGTTTCTTTTAAAGCAAGGGAAAAAGGATTCATTTTGATTAGATAAGTAAAAGTTATATTAATTTAGTTAATAATCAAAATTAAGAAGATAATCATATTTTTAACCACTGTGAAATGGTATATGTATACTTAAGACTTTTTTCAATATTTCACCAGTCACCACTGATATATACAAATACAAATTCAGCCTGGTATAAACCATATATTGTATTTACTTATTTAAAGCAAAATCAAACTATCATTCATATTCCAGTTTTCATATATTAACAGGGAAACAAAAATACATACACACACATGTACACACAAATAGAAGGCAATATATCAAAGATATGTTTATTGCTCCTTTTTCCATCTCTATTTTTAATGGATGTGTGTTCATGCTAAGTTGCTTCAAGTTGTGTCGCACTCTTTGTGACCCTATGGACTGTAGGCCGCCAGGCTCCTCTGTCCATGGGATTCTCAAGCAAGAACACTGGAGTGGACGGTCATGCCCTCCCATAGGAAATCTTTGCAACCCAGGTATGGAGCCCCTGTCTCAGGCACCGCCTACCTTAGCAGCCACCTGGAATAAATGAGGCTAAAATCTAAAAGGCTGTGTTGATCCCACTTGTTAGAATTTGTTTGGCTGATCAAGAGACAGATCTGTTGACCCCTCACCACTCCTGCATGTAAGTAACAATAATGTGGAATATATCTAGATAAAAACTTATGAAATATCTAATGTCTCAAAAATATGAACACTAATTTAGACTGAGAATAGTAATATCATATTGTTTATTTTAAATTCCAAGATATGCTCATTGTGCAAGTTTAATACACAATCTTGAGCAAATTATTATTCCTTTTTAAGTTTTATTTTTCATTGGAAGGTAATTGCTTTACAATGTTGTGTTGGTTTCTGGCATATGATTCTTAAATAACTCAAGAAGTATAACCACTTTTATGCTCAATTGGATATTTATCTTATAAATATAAGGTTGTATATTCCAGTTTTGTGTCTTTAATTTGGGTGTTGCTTTCATATCATATTAACCTGTAGTGATCTCTAATCTCATGATTGATTGCTGAGATAAAGCAGTAAAGTTTCACACAATTCACATACCTTACAGATGACATCCAAATTGAGGATCAAATTGTCAAAATCCTGTTAACTTTTGTCAACAACATACAATGAGACATCTCTAAGCTATGTTATGAGGATAAAGGATATAAAAGATATAATGCATTGTAATATATCTTTTCTTATTTACAGATTATATTTTTCCAAATGTCAAGAAGAGTTAAACCTTTGATCTCACTCTTTTTTTTTTATGATTTCTGGAGCATTTTAGAAGAGTAAAGAAGAATGGATGGAGAAAATTGCCCTTCCTTGAGAATTCATTCTCTTGGGAATTAATAATGACTCTAGAATCAAAGTGACATTTACCACATTTCTGGTTGTTTATCTCATTATTCTTGTTGTAAATCTTGGGATGATCATTTTAATAAAAATGGACTCCCAGCTTCACATGCCAATGTACTTTTTCCTTGGTCACCTCTCCTTCAATGACCTGCTAATCCACAGAAATTGGACCCAAGATGTTGATAGACCTCCTTGCCAAGAACAAATCAATCCCCTTTTATGGCTGTGCTCTGCATTCATTGATCTTCTGAACCTTTGTAGATTCTGAGTGTCTCCCACTGGCAGTGATGGCCTGTGACTGATACAAGGCCATCAGCAGCCCCTTGCCCTATGCAGTCAGCATGTCCAGCAGGGTGTGCTCCCTGCTCATGGTTGAGATTTATATGATCAGCATTGTGGATGCTTTAATTAATACAATATTAATATTCCACCTGTGTTTCTGTGAGTCAATGAGATTAATCATTTTTTCTGCTATGGTCCACCTCTTTCACTATCTTGCACAGACACACAGGTCAATGCGTTAGTGATATGTATCATTTTGGGCTTCACTGAACTGAGTACCCTCTCAGGTCTTTCTGTGTCTTACTGGTACATCATCCTAGCAGTGGTAAAGATCCACTCTGCTGAAGGGAGGTTCAAGGCTTTTTCCACCTGCACCTCCCACCTAAGTGATGTGGCAATTTTCCAGGGAACCCTGCTCTTCATGTATTTCCAGCCAAGTTCATCCTACTCTCTAGATGAAGACAAAATGACCTTGTTTTATACCCTTGTGACTCCCATGTTAACCCCCCTGATTTACAGCTTAAGAAACAAGCATGTGAAAGAGGCTCTGAAGAAGCCTAAAAATAGAAAGTGGTTCCATTGTAAAGTTGTAGGTATATGTTTTTCTCCTACTCTTACACTATGATTTAAGTCAAAATTGTTTTGATTCCTATGGTGTGATCAATAAGTATTTTTTAATTATGTTCAAGTCATTCCAAAATGTGCTGTTTCCTATATACTCCATGCTTCCATTTTATGTCTTGAACTTACATTTAAGACTCCCTACTTGTGGAAAAGTTCTGAACTGTTAGTTTGCCAGGTTTTTGCTTCCTCTGAATTTAATGGTAAATCTAGCAGTTTTTACACAAATTAATCTTTTCTAATGGAAGTGATAGGTGTTAATTAGATAATTATTCACGTTATTTATAATTAACTATATTTGTACCACAATGTAAAGACTGAACAACATAAACCCAAAGCACATTGTTCAAATGTTTTGAAGAAAGCTAAAAATTCCTTCTTGAAAATGAACACAACTAGTTTGGTATCTAAGAGATAAGTAGGAAGTAACTGAGAGATGAAAGTCAGCAGAGAAAGTATTCTGTGAAGATGGTTGGACAGTTAGAGTGACTGTGAGGTGGGACAAGACCATGTCATTTAAGGAAACTCTGTATCCAGGTTGGAGTGCCGCAATTTGCAACCTAGTCACCTCCTCCAGGGATTTTCCGTCTCTCCTGCAAGCTATGAGCTTGATTCACACACCAGCCTGTGCTTCAGATCATTGGTGTATCTGTTTTCTAAATTATTTCCTTCAATGTGGGGTTATGAACATCCTGATTTTAAGGACTGTCACCCAGGAGATATATAGCAAGTGGGTAAGTGAAAGAATGAAAGAGAGAAAAGGAGAAAGAAATAAGTTAATTTTATTGAAAATTTATTCATAATAAAGCAAAAAAAAAAAAAACCACAAAAATTAAAGATAGCTTTAAATGCATGTGCCTTAAACACATGTTTTGTACCTTATATCTGCTTCCCAGATGGCACAGTGGTAAAGAATATACCTGTCAATGCAGGAGATGCAGGAAGTGCAGGTTTGATCCCTGAGTCAGGAAGATCCCCTGGAGAAGGGAAAGGGAACCCACTCCAGTATTCCTACCTGGATAATTCCATGGAGAGAGGAACTGGCAGGCTACAGCCTAGGGGATCACAAAGAGTCAGACACAACTGAGCACAAACTCACACACACATACACGCATCTTATATCTAAGTACATAAACTGGTTGTGAATACTAAAAGTAATGGAAAGTTAAAGACATCCAGATGATTTTTTTTTTTTAATAATTAAACCAAAGAACTCTTCTCTGGTTAGAAGATATTTGAAAACTTCACATAGCTCTACTCTAGTTTGCTGGTGATTGAATCGCTGAAAGTGGCTTATTTAGTATTTAGACATAAGCATTCATTTGAAGGACCCTGTAAGAATCAAGTGCATTCTTGAGTGTTTTCTACAATAAAACAAGCCAAAAATAATTTGGTACCTAAGTCTATTCAAGTGCCTTCATAAGACGCCTTTGAGTGAAAACATTTTAGATTAAAGCCCAAGTAGGAGAATAGGTGGTAGACTCCAGGGTAAAAGCTTTTCTAGGATTCTGAGACAGGTAGGGGGATGTGTCGAGGTATAGAAAAATGAGGGGATATTTCTTTTATTTATAATATTTTCTCAATCCTTTTAAATGTTATTACCTTTTGAAATGTTTATCTGCTGTTGCTGCTAAATCGTTTCAGTTGTGCCCAACTCTGCACGAACCCATAGACGGCAGCCCACCAGGCTCCCCTGTCCCTGGCATTCTCCAGGCAAGAACACTGGAGTGGGTTGCCATTTCTTTCTCCAATGCATGAAAGTGAAAAGTGAAAGTGAATTCGCTCAGTTGTACCTTACTCTTCAGGACCCCATGGACGGTAGCCTACCAGGCTCCTTCATCCATGGAATTTTCCAGGCAAGAGTACTGGAGTAGGTTGCCATTTCCTTCTTCTGAAATGTTTATCTACCTTCTAGATACTGTATTGAACAGCAGGAGGGCAGGAGTGAGATTGATTCAGAATGAAGCCTGACACAAAGATGAGTGTCAATCTCACAAGTATAAATATTATACAGTTAGAACATTACTCTCCAAAAAAAAAAAAAAAGCACAAAATGCTAATGTGTCTAAAATCAGATTCCATCTGCATTTAGCCCTTATGAGCAAATCTAAGGCTACTGAGTGAACTGAAGAAAATAAAATGTTGCATATTAAATGAAGAATTTTAATCTCAATAAAGGGTGTCTTAAATTGATTGACTTGTACAGTGTGTGAGATCCCTGGCCCTAAATAGAACGTGGGGGATAAATAGTCACTTATTGTGAACACCCCGCAGAATTTGTGATTCAAATAGGGGCTTGTATTGAGATTTGTACTTGTAAGAGTACAAAGGACTTGTAAGAGATTTCTGGTTTGATTTTCCATAGAAATGGAAGGCTAGCATCAAAATACTTTGTCTTGCATGATCTAATTCCAATTCTAACCATTTTCTTCACTTTCTCTATATTTAATTCATATGCCTTTCATATTATACTCACTACCATTTGGTGGCAAATATGATTGTTCATCAACATTAAAGTAGATAAATAAATGACGCATATGCACAAAGAATTAAGATATTTCAATGACAATGAATGTACTGAAACTGCATGCAACAGCAGGGATGGATTGAATGTAATTGAACAAAATAGTGCATGCTATAGACATCCAGTTACGTCTGGTCCAAAAAAATACAAAACTGATATGTCATAGTAAAAGTCAAGAAAGTGTCTATTCTTTGGACGTAAGAGATTAGCCATTTAGGAGGGAGTTTATAGAAGGCCTCGTTAATTGTCGAAATTGTTACTTCTTGGTCTATACTTACCTAGCTCTACAGGTAACCTTTTGGAAAAATGTTTATCTATATAGTTATTATTTAAGTGTTCTCTATATAGCATGTGTTTGAGCAAGCTCCCGGAATTGGTGATGGACAGGGAAGCCTGGCATGCTGCAGTCCATGGGGTTGCAAAGAGTCAGACATGATTGTGTGACTGAACTGATTTGTTCATTGCACATCAAAAACATTTTCTGAAAGTAAAATCTGTTTACCATTACCAGAAACTTCAGAATTATTATCATAAATTTGTATCCCTAGAAATTCTTTATATATATGACAGTGCAGTATATTGTTGTGAAATAAGTAGTGCAATCTTCATAGATTATTTAGTAATGCAAAAATGTCTTATTTAACCCCTTTTTAACCCATATGTACTTCTAATACTTTTCCAAGCAACAAAGAGACTTAATGAACCTTGTACTCCTTGGCACCCCTCTTGGTACCCTCCTTGGTACACTGAACTTACACGAATTGGCCCATGACTCAGTGGCACACAATTATTTTCTAAAGGCAAGTGTTTGTATTAATAAATAAACTGTTGCCTATAGAGTATTACAAATAAAGGTATAGTGGCACAGGGGAATCATGTAGATATTTCTTTCTCAATTGCTTGTCTCTGATGTATTAAATTTTAACTACATGAATTTCTTCTGTAATCTAAGAAAGTCAACTTCAATTAAATGTAAAATCCTGTTAAGCTAATTATCCAATTTTTTATAATAATGTAGCCACAACAGCTCATTCCATACTAATGGCAGGAAGTTATACTAAATGGTCTGCAGAGATGCCCATGTTTAGGAAGCTAAATTTAAGTCCTATCTCAACAGAGTGAAATCCTAAGAGATCTTATATCCTGAGAAATAGAGAAGTGCCTGATGGAAAAAGTGATTTTGCAATGGAATCATAATGTAGTAAGCAAGGACAAACTCCAACCCTTAAATATATAACTAGATAATGGTAGTAAAGCTCTTGAGTGACACAAACACCTTCAGTTTAAGTTCAGTTCAGTTCAGTCGCTCAGTCGTGTCCAACTCTTTGCGACCCCATGAATCGCAGCACGCCAGGCCTCCCTGTCCATCATCAACTCCCGGAGTTTACTCAAACTCATGTCCATCGAGTCTGTGATGCCATCCAGCCATCTCATCCTCTGTCGTCCCCTTCTCCTCCTACCCCCAATCCATCCCAGAATCAGGGTCTTTTCCAATCAGTCAACTCTTTGCATGAGGTGGCTAAAGTATTGGAGTTTCAGCTTCAGCATCAGTCCTTCCAAAAACACCCAGGACTGATCTTCTTTAGGATGGACTGATTGGATCTCCTTGCAATCTAAGGGACTCTCAAGAGTCTCCTCCAACACCACAGTTCAAAAGCATCAATTTTTCAGTGCTCAGCTTTCTTCACAGTCCAACTTTCACATCCATACATGACCACTGGAAAAACCATAGCCTTGACTAGATGGACCTTTGTTGGCAACGTAATGTCTCTGCTTTTTAATATGCTGTCTAGGTTGGTCATAACTTTCCTTCCAAGGAGTGTCTCTTAATTTCATGGCTGCAGTCACCATCTGCAGTGATTTGGGAGCCCCCAAAAATAAAGTCTGACACTGTTTCCACTGTTTCCCCATCTATTTCCCATGAAGTGATGGGACCAGATGCCATAATCTTAGTTTTCTGAATGTTGAGCTTTAAGCCAATTTTTTCACTCTCCTCTTTCACTTTCATCAAGAGGCTCTTTAGTTCCTCTTCACTGTCTGCCATAAGGGTGTTGTCATCTGCGTATCTGAGGTTATTCATATTTCTCTCAGCAATCTTGATTCTAGCTTGTGTGTCTTCCAGCCCAAAGTTTCTCATGATGTACACTGCATATAAATTAAATAAACAGGGTGACAATATACAGCCTTGACTTACTCCTTTTCCTATTTGGAACCAGTGTGTTGTTCCATGTCCAGTTCTAATTGTTGCTTCCTGACCTGCATACAGGTTTCTCAAGAGGCAGGTCAGGTGGTCTAGTATGCCCATCTTTTCCAGAATTTTCCATAGTTTATTGTGATCCACACAGTCAAAGGCTTTGGCATAGTCAATAAAGCAGAAATACCTGTTTTTCGGGAACTCTCTTGCTTTTTTGATGATACAGTGGATGTTGGCAATTTGATCTCTGGTTCCTCTGCCTTTTCTAAAACTGGCTTTAACATCTGGAAGTTCACGGTTCACGTATTGCTGAAGCCTGGCTTGGAGAATTTTGAGCATTACTTTACTAGCGTGTGAGATGAGTGCAATTGTGAGGTAATTTGAGCATTCTTTGAGATTGGAATGAAAACTGACCTTTTCCAGTCCTGTGGCCACTGCTGAGTTTTCCAAATTTGCTGGCACTTTGAGTGCAGCACTTTCACAGAATAATCTTTCAGGATTTGATATAGCTCAACTGGAATTCCATCACCTCCACTAGCTTTGTTCATAGTGATGCTTTCTAAGACCCACTTGACTTCGCATTCCAGGATGTCTGGCTCTAGGTGAGTGATCACACCATCATGATTATCTTGGTCATGGAGATGTTTTTTGTACAGTTCTTCTGTGTATTCTTGCCACCTCTTCTTAATATCTTCTGCTTCTGTTAGATCCATACCATTTCTGTTCTTTATCGAACTCATCTTTGCATGAAATATTCCTTTGGTATCTCTAATTTTCTTGAAGAGATCTCTAGTCTTTCCTATTCTGTTGTTTTCCTCTATTTCTTTGCACTGATCACTGAGGAAGGCTTTCTTATCTCTCCTTGCTATTCTTTGGAACTCTACATTCAAATGGGAATATCTTTCCCTTTCTCCTTTGCTTTTCTTCTTTTTTTTTTTTTTTCCATTTATTTTTATTAGTTGGAGGCCAATTACTTTACAACATTGCAGTGGTTTTTGTCATACATTGAAATGAATTAGTCATGGATTTACATGTATTCCCCATCCCAGTCCCCCCTCCCACCTCCCTCTCCACCCCATCCCTCTGGGTCTTCCCAGTGCACCAGGCCCGAGCACTTGTCTCATGCATCCAACCTGGGCTGGTGATCTGCTTCACCCTAGATATACATGTTTCGATGCTGTTCTCTTGAAACATCCCACCCTCGCCTTCTCCCACAGAGTCTGCAAGTCTGTTCTATACATCTGAGTCTCTTTTTCTTTTTTTGCATATAGGGTTATCGTTACCATCTTTCTAAATTCCATATATATGTGTTAGTATACTGTAATGGTCTTTATCTTTCTGGCTTACTTCACTCTGTATAATGGACTCCAGTTTCACCCTTCTCATTAGAACTGATTCAAATGAATTCTTTTTAATGGCTGAGTAATATTCCATGGTGTATATGTACCACAGCTTCCTCATCCATTCATCTGCTGATGGGCAACTAGGTTGCTTCCAAGTCCTGGCTATTATAAACAGTGCTGCGATGAACATTGGGGTGCACGTGTCTCTTTCGGATCTGGTTTCCTCACTGTGTATGCCTAGAAGTGGTATTGCTGGGTCATATGGCAGATCTATTTCCAGCTTTTAAGGAATCTCCACACTGTTCTCCATAGTGGCTGTACTAATTTGCATTCCCACCAACAGTGTAAGAGGGTTCCCTTTTCTCCACACCCTCTCCAGCATTTATTGCTTGTAGACTTTTGGATAGCAGCCATCCTGACTGGCGTGTAATGGTACCTCATTGTGGTTTTGATTTGCATTTCTCTCATAATGAGTGATGTTGAGCATCTTTTCATGTGTTTTTTTGCCATCCGTATGTCTTCCTTGGAGAAATGTCTGTTTAGTTCTTTGGCCCATTTTTTGATTGGGTCATTTATTTTTCTGGAGTTGAGCTGCAGGAGTTGCTTGTATATTTTTGAGATTAATCCTTTGTCTGTTGCTTCATTTGCTATTATTTTCTCCCAATCTGAGGGCTGCCTTTTCACCTTGCTTATAGTTTCCTTTGTTGTGCAAAAGCTTTTAAGTTTCATTAGGTCCCATTTGTTTATTTTTGCTTTTGTTTCTAAAATTCTGGGATGTGGGTCATAGAGGATCCTGCTGTGATTTATGTCGGAGAGTGTTTTGCCTATGTTCTCCTTTGCTTTTCGCTTCTCTTCACAGCTATTTGTAAGGCTTCCCCAGGCAACCATTTTGCCTTTTTGCATTTCTTTTCCATGGGGATCGTCTTGATCCCTGTCTCCTGTACAATGCCACGAACTTCCGTCCATAGTTCATCAGGCACTCTATCTATCAGATCTAGTCCCTTAAATCTATTTCTCACTCCCACTGTATAGTCATAAGGGATTTGATTTAGTTCATACCTGTATGGTCTAGTGGTTGTTCCTACTTTCTTCAATTTAATTCTGAATTTGGCAAGGTAAGGAGTAGTGACTGTGCTTTGCTGGAGCAGCTGTAAAGAGATACCCCATGTCCAAGGTAAGAGAAACCTTCAGTTTATAATGTAGCAAATTATTCTATGTACTTTGCTTGAGCTTGGCCTCAGCAATATCTCCTGTTATGTAAGTTAAGTATATTTAAATAGACATCATCACTCTAATAATTCCAATAGGGCAACAATTAATATATCATTCAGGCACTCTTTATCACATATCAAGAATATTTTATTTTAATGATTTTAGTCTACAGTGGGTCCTAGGTTTATAGGACCCTAAAAATAAAACTAGGTCTCTATCTAGTTCTCAGTGAGGTTTCAAAGGAAAAAATCCCCTGGAGCATTTGCAAAGACACACTGGTTTATATTTATCTTCATAAATTACTTTCCATACACAAAAATTTTGCATTTACCTTTTTTGTGGTAAAGAATTAAATTAATTGTGATAAGCAAAACTCACAGTAAGAAGACTTTATATTATGTTACATTCAGGAGAAGAATTTAATGAATACATAAGAATTTATCCTTGTCAGTATCCTGAAATGATTCATATATTATAAATTATCACGCTGAACATGAAAAATAAAGAGCATATCCCCTAAGGCTGCTATGCTGCACAACTTCAGGGACAATATTTTAGTTATTTCTGTTGCTTCATGAAATTGTGCAGTACAGTATTTACTTAGCAATCTATGTATTAGAACAGGATTACCATTACACCTTTAGCTAATACCTGCATCAGTCATATAATTAGTGTTTATTTTTGTTGAGGGATCATTATGATCTAGTATCCTAGTAAATTTACAATATATAATACAGTATTGTAGCTTTAATCCCAATACTGTATATAAAATGAATAACTAATTTCTCCTACAATGCAATTGTGTACAATTTAACCAGCATATTCTAAATCCCCCATTCCCATCTCCTGGTAAGCATTATTCTCTCTCTGTTCCTATGAGCAACACACAAAGGCTATGTTAGAAACAAATGGACATTAGCTTTTTTTTTTTGACAGAAGTATCCCAACACACATTTTTAATAAAATATTATTTTTGTTCATATGAACTGTATTAGTAGAAAAAACCTTCAAATGCTGTTTATTCTTAATTGTTGTTGAACATCTACCAGCCTTATATCACCAGAGATAAAGAACATCCACCAGTATAGCAACAGGAAATTATTTAAAAACACACATTCATGGAACAATTACTTATGGAAACCTTCTTATGGATTGTAGGAATGTACACCTACAAACAGACCTTGGAGATACTGTGGGTTGGGTTCCAGCCTACCACAATAAAGTGAGTATCACAGTAAAGAGAGTCAAAAGAAATGCTTGGTTTCCCAGTGTGTGTTAAAGTTACATTCACATAATATCATAGTCTATTAAATGTTCAGTTGCAATATGTCTAAAAAATGAAAATGCCATTATTTAAAAGTACTTGATCACTAAAAAAAAAAAAGATGAAATGCTAATCATCATGTGAGTTTTCAATGAGCTGTGATAGTAACATCAAAAATCACTGATCACAGAACAAGAGAACAAATAGACTAATGATGAGACAGTTCAAAAATTGCAAGAATTATCAACATGTGACATGGAGACATGAAGTGAATAAATTCTGTTGGAAAACCTGTGCTGACAGACTAGGTTGACGCAGAGTGACCACAAACGTTCAGCTTGTAAGAAAAAAACAAACAAAAAAAAAACCAAGTAACTGCAAAAACAATAAAATGAAGCATGATCGAATGATATTTATCTGTATATAGATAGAATAGGAAATTCAATAACGAGTGAACTATGTGTGATAGATATGCCATTGAAGGAGAGCAGACTGTATCACCCCCAAATAACCTGCTTTGGCATATTAATACTTTGAATTAAGTTACTTAAGAAAGAGCAGCGGGAAAAGGACACTCTGATTCTCCTTTGTAGCCCTGAAAGCAGGAAATAAATCTCCCATGTGGTTCCCCTCCCTGTACCAGAGGGTAGAAGGCAATTATGTCACAAGAAACAGGGAATTTATCGGCCAAGAAGGCTGTATGACCAAACCCTGTTACTTCTTTATTGATTGCTTGTTGCTGTTGTTCAGTCTCTCAGTCCTGTCCAATTCTTTGCGACCCCATGGACTGCAGCATGCCAGGCATCCCTGTTCCCCACCATCACCTGAAATTTGTTCAAACTCATGTCCATAGAGTTGGTGATGCCATCCAACCATCTCATCCTCTGTCACCCCCTTCTCCTGCCCTCAATCTTTTCCTGCATCAGTTTTTTTTTTTTTTTTTTACAGTGAGTTGGCTGTTCACATCAGGTGGCCAAAGTATTGGAGCTTCAGCTTTGACATAAGTCCTTCCAGTGAATATTCAAGGTTGATTTCCTCTAGGATTGACTGGTTTAATCTCTTTGCCGTCCAAGGGACTCTCAAGAATCTTCTTCAGCACCACATTTCTAAAGCATCAATTTGGTACTCAACCTTTATAGTCCAAATGTCACATCCATACTTGGCTCCTGGGAAAACTACAGCTTTGACTGTACAGGCCTTTGTCGACAAAGTGAAGTCTCTGCTTTTTAACACACTGCCTAGAGTATCTGTCTACTATGTGGGAGACCTGAGTTTGATCTCTGGGTTGGGGAGATTCCCTGGAGAAGGAAATGGCAACCCACTCCAGTACTCTTGCCTGGAAAATCCCATGGACAGAGGAGTCTGGTTGGCTACAGTCAACATGACTGAACGACTTCACTTTTCTTTCACTTTCTAGGTTTGTCATAGCTTTTCTTCCAAGAAGCAAGCATATTTTAATTTCATGCTTTAGTCACTGTCCACACTGATTTTGGAGCCCAAGAAAATAACTTCTAACACTGTTTCCATTTTTCCCCATCTATTTGTCAGGTGGGACCAGAGGCTTACTAATTACCGTCCTAAGCCTAAACACTTTTGTCTTGTCATTTCCTCACAAATTACTGCTTTCTTGCCTGAAATGAATAAAAGCTTTCTGCTTTGGTCACTTTGAATCTCATCATTTTTCATGGGACATCCGTATGTAGAAAAGTAAACTCGTTTTTCTCCTATTACTCTGTCTTATGTTCATTAACTATTAGGCTAGTCATAACTTAGAAGAAAGGAAAATTATTCTGAAGAGACACAATAAAAAAATTATTGAAATAAGGGTGACTGACATGTCCTTGAGGAAAAGGTCTCAGACCCTGACTAATGAATAAAGCAACATGTAAGATTGTCATATCTATAAATGAGAAATAAAGGCAATCTGTAAAATTGGAAGAAACTGGATCAGCAATGAGAAAGACATGAAAATTGTTAGTGGAAAACTCTATTTTAATTTCATTAGGCATCTCTTTTCATGGGAGGAGAATGTAGATTTTTGGTATCCATAAAACATAGTATTAAAATAAATTCTGATAAATTTCTGACAGTGATTGATTTTGTAAAAAGAAGGAAGTATTAAAAGCTCAACCCTTGCTAAAGCTGTTGTGCATCCACAGGGGAAAATATAGAACTACAAATTTAATTAACCATGTTCTTATAACATAAAAATATAAAAGTTGAAGCTTTAGAGACTTAAGTCCCAACATTTCTCCAGAAAGAAATAAAAAGCAATCTGCCTATGGTACGCATACCAAAATGAAAAGACCAAAGACTTGTTCATTGCAGGTAGATTTCTAAATGGATAAATTTAAAGAATATGGAAAGTGGCAGAGAGACTTTTGTAGAAAAGTGAAGAAGTACTGAAAATTTTCCAATGAGTCATTTTATACTTGCTTGCTCAGTTATATGAACACTATAATGTAATAACCAAAGAAAGATACTTATATGTTAAACCTGTGTGAATTTGACAAACCTCATTTATAATTTGTAGAAGAATATTAAATATTTTAGTTTTTTTAATTTTAATCAAGGTTGATATGGAAGCCATTTTTCACTGTTGCAAATAATATCATTGTACAGGTAAATTTGCTCTTGTCTTTTTTAAATAATAGTAGACCCTGGAAAATCCCATGGATAGCAGAGCCTAGTAGGCTGCAGTCCATGGGGTGGCTAAGAGTCGGACACGACTGAGCGACTTCACTTTCACTTTTCACTTTCATGCATTGGAGAAGGAAATGGCAACCCACTCCAGTGTTCTTGCCTGGAGAATCCCGGGGACGGGGGAGCCTGGTGGGCTTCCATCTATGGGGTCGCACAGAATCGGACACAGCTGAAGTGACTTAGCAGCAGTAGAGATAATTTATTACAACTACCAATATGTATAAATCCAAGTCCATAACACAATATTTATGATATCAAAATGCCATAATTCCTTATTGTTATTTAGTCTCTAAGTCATGTCCAACTCTTTGCCACCCCATGGGTTGCAGCCCACCAGGCTCCTCTATCCATGGAATTTTCCTCACAAAAATACTGGAGTGGGTTGCTATTTTCTTCTCCAAGGAATCTTCCCCACCCAAGAATTTTTACCTCTGAACCACCTGGGAAACTCACCATAATACTTACATCTAGAAAGAATAAAAGTCAGACCACATCCCAATTTTCATATATCAACAGTACATACACATGCAACTCCACTCTTTGAATATTCTAAAAGAACAGAGGACAATATTTGTGACATTGTATACAACATAATTTATTGTGTAGAATGTAAGACTGGGGCAGGGAATTCAAGAAACATCAACTCTTAAACCAGAGAGAGGTAGATTTCAGAAATATTGAAGAATAAGGATCAAAGAAAACAATAAACTGATATTACAGTTTCTGGAGGATTGGGATGGAGGCATCATTAATATGTGAATCTTTCTGCATGTGTGGGACTGAGGACATAGGAGTAATTTTACCAAACATCTTACATATCTCATCTATTGGTGAGTAGTTCATGTAGATTCTAGTTAATTACAGCAGAACAACTCATGTAGGAAACCATACTGCCTTTCTTGCCTCAGTGTAACCTGTCTTACCAGGAGCTCTATGTTAAGTCCCAAATATTCTTCATAATGTCCCTTGAGCAACAGCTCAGTTTTAGGGGAACAGGGTCAGCCCTGGCATATTACTACTTGTGCTGTCCAGCATATAACTTATGGAGACAGTTCCACCTTCTTCAGTTCCCTCCCTGCTCTGGTTAACTGATACTTATTACTGGATACTGGACTTCCCTGGTGGTTCAGTGGTAAAGGATCTGCCTGCCAATGCAGAAGACCAGGGTTCAATGCCTGGATAGGGAAGATCCCCCAAGAAGGAAATGGCAGCCCATGCCAGTATTCTTCCCTGGAAAATTCCATGGACAGGGAAGCCTGGTGGCTTACAGTCCATGGGATCACAAAAGAGTCAGACATGACTTAGTGACTAAACAACAACAGTAAGAGTGTATACTGGATGTGGGGAGGGGAGACTTATGGAGACACAGGAGCATGTTATACACAGGAAAATGGAATAATTCTGCCTATTCCATAATTGTTCATGATGAGGAAATAACAAAGGGGCACATCCATTATTTACACTGCTCATTAACTATGCTTCTCTATTTCAGGATAAAACAATATTTCTGCAATACTGAGAAGAGCAACAGTCTTATCAGAATATGTGGGTTATCTGGACCAATTAATTTAAGAATTACTGCCTCAGATTTGAGGATATCAATTTCTTAATATGAGTAAAAGTAGCAAAAATTGGCATACATACTAATAAGGTTGATGTAGCAGTAATTCAGATGAAAGAACACCACAAATAGTACAGTGCTATGCAAATGTAAGTGACATCATTATTATTATTGCTGATTTTTTTTACAGGGAGTCAGTTTGCCTCACATAGTCCTAGCATTATCTCTTTTCTTAATTACTGAAATACAGAAAGGACCAGCAACTAAAATACTAAGATAGTAAGATAATGTCATCCTTCACTTCCATCTCCTCTTTCATAACCAGGGATTCCCAGATGTGAGTGATGACTGCTGAGAACTGCACTGTCTCCTGAGTTCATACTGTTAGGGCTTTCTGGCAGATGGGCCGTGCAGCAGGCGTTCTCATCTCTTCCTGCTGGTTTACAGCATAACTGCAGCTGCCAACATAGGGATGGTCCTGCTGCTCAAGGTGGACCCCAGACTCCACACACCCGTGTATAGTTCCTGAGCACTGTATCCTTCTGTGATGCTCGCTACTCCTCCACTGTCTCTCCCAGTATGCTGGCTGATTTCTTATCTGAGCTAAAGAAGATTTCATTTAATTTCTGTGCCATTCAGATGTGTTGTTTTGGGACCTTTGCAGATGTGGAATGTCTCATGTTGACTATCAAGGCTTATGATCATTATGTAGTGATTTGTAATCCACTTCTTTATACAGTTGTCATGTCCAGGAGATTCTGTACCCAGTTTGTAGTTTTTGTGTACTTAGAAGCTTTGATCTATCCAGCAGTTTTTACCTATTGCACAATTCAGTTGTCATTCTGCAATTCTAATGTCATCAATTACTTTTTCTGTAACTTCCCACCTATATTAGCCCTCTCTTCCTCAGATACAACCGTCAATGAGATTGTGATGTTCCCTTAGAGCAGCTGTGTTCTGGGTTGCAGTATCATCATTGTCTTCCTCTCCTACAGACACATCACAACAACCAGCCAAGGGGAGATGCAAAGCCTTCTCCACATGTGCCTCCCAGCTAACCACTGTGGCTATATTTTATGGCACACTCCTGCTCATGTATCTCAGATCCAGCTCCAATTACTTTATGGACACAGACAAAATGGCTTGTCTTCCACACAGTTTCTTCCCAGTGTTAAATCCACTGATCTACAGTTTAAGAAACAGGATGTGAAAACTGCACTGAAAAGAGCACTTGGCATTAAATTTGAGTTTTTACCCAAAATGATTTATTAAAAATTCTGATAGCTAATATTCAGGTACTTAGACTGAGTCTGGTAATCTCACCAATACAACTTCCAGATATTTTCCATCTCTTATCTTTATGCCTAAAATGAATGTAGGGGTCAGAGATTATTTATCTTCATTGTCTCTCTAAACTAAGGAAGAATAGTAATGGGTTCACTTTGCTATTTTTTAAAAAAGACATATTATATCTCTTCTCTGTTCATGTGTATGCTTCAAAGAGTTATCATGGGCAGAGCAATCCTTCTTCCCACATCAATTCAACTTATGGTCCAAATATTCCAATATACATATATTTTTTAAACAATGGGATTAATAAACTGTCTTCTTCAAAAGTGAGAGTTAGTGGGTTAAAAGATTTGTTTTTGCCTTTCCTGTGTAATAGTAACACCTACACATGTTCCATCATGACACTTAGTAGTACTTAAGAAATAAAAATAAATAAATAAATAAATAAATAAATAACCCTCCTACCTTAACTCAAAGTTTCATAAATACAAGACCCTAGCCTGTCTTGTTCACAAAGCTTCTACTTTGCCACTTAAAATGCTTGGTTTCATTATGCCATTCAGAAACATTTAATGAATAAATAAACAAGTGTCCCTTGAAAAGCTGGTACAAAAATGAGTTTTGCCAATTTTTGACATTTCAAAAAATTCTATTTTTAATAGTTTATTCCAGAATATATATTTTAGACAAAATTCACTTATGCTTCTATCTTTTGGCATAGATTAAATATGTATCAGAGGCAGGGGTCATTGGATGTAGAGAATTTCTCAATCTTCTATTCTTCATAATTCTGCTCTGATTGAATCAGTGGGAACAACTCTATAGTAACTACATAAATGGGAGTTGGGGGCAATATACCAGGACCTTCTCCAATGCTCACTAGAAAAGAAGACTCCATCTCTTTTCATGTGCTCACAGCATTATTCTTCTTAAAATTAAGGGGGGGGGTGCTGGCTAATACAGTTGCAGTTGTAAAGGAATGGTTATTAACAAATTTGTGTTCAATGGGGAAAAAAGTAGTATTTGCATTAGTATCCCATTTGTAAGTACTTATATCCTCTCTCTGTGTATTTATTAAATAAACAGGAACTGTATTCTTAACAGTTTAAATAGTGGTGATTGCCAAGTAGATGGATATTAAGTAATCCTCACTTTGTAACACTAAATTAAGTACTTATGTTGTTCTCACAGTAATAAATTAACAGTTAATCCATTTATGAAAAACATAGCATTATATCAGGTTGTCATGACCACTCATTTTATTTTACATCATCAAAAATGAACATGGAGTCACTCTTCTGTGATTCCAGGAGGATGGGATAATGAGTTATACAAGATTTTCAATTTAACTTATTTTCTAATTCAATATATCTCATTAGTCATAAAAAGTGCTGAATATTATGCACTTTAAAATATAAGAATAAAGCAACACATTAAAACATAATTATCAGCAGGTTATTTGCTTTCAATTACTAACAGAATTGAGTTTTAATACAAGAGTATACATTACTCTAAAATATTTTAGTTTACATTCCAGATAATATATTTGCTGTTCATAGAATATTTCACATATCAGGGAATTAATTACAGTCCAACTCCTTCCACACTCAATTTACTAATAAAAACATACTAAACATATTCATGTCTATAAAAATTAAACTTTTTTGTGTTGCATAAAATTAGATTCAATGACTATCTTTCACATAAGTGTTTAAGATAAAGAGACATCCCTTAATCTCTTTACTTTTTTTTTTTTAAACTCTTTTCTTTAAAGACTGCTTTAATAGGATTTGCTGGTTCTGTTTGTGTTTAATTTTAAGAAAATTATCAAGCAGTAAACACTCAATGTTCTGTCTGATCAAGTATGATGTAATTTTCTAAAGAATATTTGGATGACTTTTTAAAATTATGAAAATATAGTGTGTATATCTGTGCCTATGTATGTATAATGATTCTGCTGTGTGTATTAATACTCACTACATCAATAAGTGTGTGGCTTGATCTTAATTGGCAGCAAATTTAACCTAGTTTGAAGTCATCTTCTTCAGAATTCTATGACCTGAAGAAACAATAATGGAATTGGGTCTGAATTTGTATTTCAGCTCACCAGCAATGTGACCTCCAGCAAATCACTTTTTCTCTTTGGGACATAATGTCTACTCTGCTTAAAGATGGGCTTAGGTTGAATAATCTTTCTTGTCTATTCCTGCTACCACATTCTGTAACTACATTGGTATGAACCTCTCAAGGCAATAGCCAATTCTATTGGTGTGCATGCTTTTTTCTTTTTAAGCATATTCATAACAATAGAATATGTGATATCCCTAGGCCAGTTAGACCTTGGATAAAGTGGCAATCATAAGATAGTTAGCATGTGTTTCAGGAGCCCTAATGCCATCAAGCTGGACCCACTAAACAATTATTTCATCCTGCATTTTTTTAAAATGGGTAATCAACTGTATTAGTCATGAGGAAAAAAAAATACATAGTAGCTAAAATTAAAATGAAAGACATCACTGGTATTGATGTTCAATAACCAGAGGATTCACAATGATCGTGTGTTAGTGGAGATGTGGATTGACATATGCCATAGAAAATTATATGATGATATAAATATCAAGCACTGTTGCTATTTATTTACAGAGAAACTATTTATGATAACACCTGACGACTAGAAGAAAATATTTCCACACCTAAGGATACAGAGAAGGACTACTGTGAAATGGGTAGGAGGGATAGAGACATGGTATGGTCAAAACCCACACCCTCAGGTGGGCAACTCACAAATGGAAGGAAAGACAATTGTAGAGTCTCTCCCCAAGGGTATGAAGGGTCTGAGCTCCCATTGGACTGCCTAGCCCAGGGCTCCTCCATTGGAAAACAAGCCCAGAGGTCTGGCTTTGAAAGCTGGAAAGGTTTGCCTATGAGAGAGTTGGATGGCTACAGGAAACAGATTCAACTCTTAAAGGGTCCACACATAATCTCATGCACTCTGAGCCTGAGTGTAAAGGCCTTAATTTTAAGGGTGCCCAGATCAAATCCATTTGCTGATCTTGAAGAGCCTCTTGTAGAAGCAGGAACCAAGTGGAACTCCTTTGGTAACACAGATGCTGGCAGCAGCCACTTCTGAGACTCATTTGGGCACTAGGACACTCATGGCAATCAGCATTGCCCAGTCCTCACTCTGGTCTGTTAGTGCGAAGGGCTTACTCATCCGCTAGATACTTGCCATCAGACCCAGGAGCCCCAGGTGCTGTAGCTGGATGCCCAGGGACCAGAACTCTTCCAGCAATGGGCTGAAATGAACGCCAGCCTCTCCAAGCTCCTGACCAGCCACAGAGACCCCAGTCTTGTCCACTAGCAGGCCTGGAACAGTCCTAGCCCTCCACGCCTGTAGCCAGTCACCTCAGGACCTAAGCCTGCCCAACAGTGGGCCAGCAGCCACTGTATCAGGCAGAACATTTTAGTCAAACTGGCCAGAGGGCAATTCACCTAAGAGTGCTCCCACAGTAGCTGGCCCCATCGCAACAGAAAGGCTCACACGGCTCACATACAGGGAACCCTGTGTAGTGGACAGATAGGAAACGTAACTGACTTACCTAATACATATAAATAGCTCAGCGGGTTAAAGAAGCTGCCTGCAATTCAGGTTGTGAATTGAGTAAAAAGAGTAAAGAGTAAAGGGATGTCTCTTTATCTTAAACATATATGTGAAAGATAGTCATTGAATCTAACTTTATGCAACAAAAAAATAAAAGAAATCAAAATCAAAAAGGAGACAGTTTTAGTAAAACTATCATTACTTGACCTGGAGAAGAAAATGGCAGCCCACTCCAGTATTCATGCCTGGAGAATTCCATGGACAGAGGAACCTGGCAGGCTACAGTCCATTGGGTCACAAAGAGTCAGACATGATTGAGCACACACACACACACACACACACACACACATCATTACTTGAAGATTCATGATACAGTATGTAGAAAATCCTAAAGACATCAGCAAAAAAGAAAACTATTAGGACTCATCAATAAATTCAACAAAATTGCAGAATAAATGTCATATGTAGAAATCTGCCCTACCTTCAGCTATTAGTTTACCACTTGAGTACCATATATGTCTCTGAAGAGCTATTGTTGTATCACCCTTTGATGTAGAGATTAATAAAATGATTGTTAAGGGAACTTAAATGCACATCACTTCATCAATATTTTTATTTAGAAAAATATTTGGGTTTTGCTTCACTAAACAGTGGAAATTATAAGATGAAGCATGATAACTCTTTAATACCATCATAATTATAAACTGAAGATAAACCTCTGGTGTAAGATCATCAGAGAAACTAAGTAACTGAGGATTTCAATGGTGTACTGATGAATCAAATTTGTTTAGAACTGGATCTAGAAATTCACTTTTTTTCTTCCTGTAGAATCCATTTAGAGAATAAAAAAATGATTTTATATGTGTGAAATTATACAAATAATTGAAATCTTGTTGGATAACATGCATTTTCAGAAATGAAATCACAGACAGTTAATGAGGAAAAAAGTTGTTGATTAGTTGAAAAACTGCTATATTCCAAAGTAGGAAGGTGAAGGAGATTGTTTTGGCAGTAAAGAAACATTAAACATAATTAAGGGTAAAGAAATTAATAAATAATCACTATATTTAATAAATCTATTAATTTCATAAATTTAGCAAGAGAAATAATAGCAGATAAAATAAGTGGAGAGTCCATTTGAGTTTCATTATATGTCTGATTTGACTGGAGGAAGATGATGTAGACTCACGGTCACAATAGATCATACTAAAAAATCATTTAACGTTCCTGACATGATCAGTTTGCTTCAAGTGTGAAGAATTTAAGTTTGGCCTTTTCTAAAGTTGTTACAACATTCATGGGGGAAAATACAAAACTAGAAATCTAATTAATCACATGCTTGCATAACACAGAAGAGTGAGGGCAAATGCCTTAGAGATTTAACTCCCAACTGTCACTAAATAAAACTTAAGTGTGATCTGTCTAACATCATTTACCTGCCAGAGGCAAGCACAGGAGAACTTGCTCATTGCAGGTAGTTTTCTGAGTTGCAAAATTTGAAGAATGAAGAATAAGAACCTTAAATTTCAAAAACTAAGGAAGCAAATATTTAGAGATTTGGTTTGGTTAATAATCTTTGGTTAATAATCTGCAATCTAATGGAAAAAACATTGTATTTCTTTTTTTTTAAATTACTTTACAATATTGTGGTGGTTTTGCCATACACTGACATGAATCAGCCATGGGTGTATATCTGTCCCCCATTGTATTTCTTATTTTTTTTTTTTTTGTTTTATTTATTTATTTATTTTTCCCATTTATTTCCATTAGTTGGAGGCTAATCACTTTACAACATTGCAGTGGTTTTTGTCATACATTGAAATGAATTAGCCATGGATTTACATGTATTCCCCATCCCAGTCCCCCCTCCCACCTCCCTCTCCACCCCATCCCTCTGGGTCTTCCCAGTGCACCAGGCCCGAGCACTTGTCTCATGCATCCAACCTGGGCTGGTGATCTGTTTCACCCTAGATATACATGTTTCGATGCTGTTCTCTTGAAACATCCCACCCTCGCCTTCTCCCACAGAGTCCACAAGTCTGTTCTATACATCTGAGTCTCTTTTTCTTTTTTTGCATATAGGGTTATCGTTACCATCTTTCTAAATTCCATATATATGTGTTAGTATACTGTAATGGTCTTAATCTTTCTGGCTTACTTCGCTCTGTATAATGGGCTCCAGTTTCACCCATCTCATTAGAACTGATTCAAATGAATTCTTTTTAATGGCTGAGTAATATTCCATGGTGTATATGTACCACAGCTTCCTCATCCATTCGTCTGCTGATGGGCATCTAGGTTGCTTCCAAGTCCTGGCTATTATAAACAGTGCTGTGATGAACATTGGGGTGAACGTGTCTCTTTCAGATCTGGTTTTCTCACTGTGTATGCCTAGAAGTGGTATTGCTGGGTCATATGTCAGATCTATTTCCAGCTTTTTAAAGAATCTCCACACTGTTTTCCATAGCGGCTGTACTAGTTTGCATTCCCACCAACAGTGTAAGAGGGTTCCCTTTTCTCCACACCCTCTCCAGCATTTATTGCTTGTAGACTTTTGGATAGCAGCCATCCTGACTGGCGTGTAATGGTACCTCATGGTGGTTTTGATTTGCATTTCTCTCATAATGAGTGATGTTGAGCATCTTTTCATTTGTTTTTTTGCCATCTGTATGTCTTCCTTGGAGAAGTGTCTGTTTAGTTCTTTGGCCCATTTTTTGATTGGGTCATTTATTTTTCTGGAATTGAGCTGGAGGAGTTGCTTGTATATTTTTGAGATTAATCCTTTGTCTGTTGCTTCATTTGCTATTATTTTCTCCCAATCTGAGGGTTGTCTTTTCACCTTGCTTATAGTTTCCTTTGTTATGCAAAAGCTTTTAAGTTTCATTAGGTCCCATTTGTTTATTTTTGCTTTTGTTTCTAAAATTCTGGGATGTGGATCATAGAGGATCCTGCTGTGATTTATGTTGGAGAGTGTTTTGCCTATGTTCTCCTCTAGGAGTTTTATAGTTTCTGGTCTTACATTTAGATCTTTAATCCATTTTGAATTTATTTTTGTGTATGGTGTTAGAAAGTGTTCTAGTTTCATTCTTTTACAGGTGGTTGACCAGTTTTCCCAGCATCACTTGTTAAAGAGGTTGTCTTTTTTCCATTGTATATCCTTGCCTTCTTTGTCGAAGATAACGTGACCATAGGTTCGTGGATTTATCTCTGGGCTTTCTATTCTGTTCCATTGATCTATATTTCTGCCTTTGTGCCAGTTCCATACTGTCTTGATGACTGTGGCTTTGTAGTAGAGTCTGAAGTCAGGCAGGTTGATTCCCCCAGTTCCATTCTTCTTTCTCAAGGTTACTTTGGCTATTCGAGGTTTTTTGTATTTCCATACAAATTGTGAAATTATTTGTTCTAGTTCTGTGAAAAATACCGTTGGTAATTTGATAGGGATTGCATTGAATCAGAGAACTACAGGCCAATATCACTTATGAACATAGATGCAAAAATCCTTAACAAAATTCTACCAAACAGAATCCAACAACATATTAAAAAAAATCATACACCATGACCAAGTGGGCTTTATCCCAGGAATGCAAGGATTCTTTAATATTCCCAAATCAATCAATGTAATACACCACATTAACAAATTGAAAGATAAAAACCATATGATTATCTCAATAGATGCAGAAAAAGCCTTTGACAAAATTCAACATCCATTTATGATAAAAACTCTCCAGAAAGAAGGATTAGAAGGAACATACATCAACATAATAAAAGCTATATATGACAAACCCACAGCAAGCATCACCCTCAATGGTGAAAAATTGAAAGCATTTCCCCTGTATTTCTTATTAAAGCAGGAAATATCAGATTTATTTTGATTAGCAAACAATTTTATATATGTATATTTTAAACAAAATTAAGGGGAAAAGTTGGATTTTTTTAAAGCACTGTGAAAAGGTATAACCAAGATTTAAGATTTTTTTGAATATTTTAACAGTAAAAAGTGTCATGTTGTTCGTGCTGTGTGTGCTCAATTACTCTAGTCATGTCTGACTCTTTGCAACTGCAAGGACTGTAGCCCAACAGTCTCCTCTGTCCATGGGATTTTCCCAGCAAGAATACTAGAGTGAGCTGCTATTTCCTCCTCCAGGGGATCTTCCTGAGCCGCAGATTGAACCTGTGTCTCCTGCATTGCAGGCAAATTCTTTGCCGCTGTGCGTAATGACTTATTACAATACTAATGCTATTAATAATTTGTGCAAATTCAGTCCATAAAAACCACATACCATATTTATTCAAGTCTAATGCAAAATCAGTTGATCATTCATATTCCAATTCTCATATGTCAACAGAGTGCATGCACACATAAGCACACACATGCACATACATATAAACATACACACAAATAGAAGCTTATATCAAATATATGTTTGTTACTTTTGTCCCATCTATTTTTAATGAACAAGCCAGGTTAAAATCTAAAGGGATGAAAATGCATTAGCTAAAGTTTCTTGTTTCTGCTTGCTTCTAGGATTTTTCTTTATCTGGTCAAGAGACATGTCCTTTGGCACCAGACTTTTCCTGCACGTAAGTAATAATAATGTGGCAAAGCGGTAAAATATTTCTAGAGAAAATTTTACTAAAATATATCTAATGCTCAACATCTATATTAAAAAGTAGAGCAGAGACAGTAGTACCATATTGTTAATTTTTTTCAAAATCAGAGATAATTTCATCCTGTCATTATCTAATACACAATAATAAGCAAACTAGGCTCCCCAGGTGGCTCAGTGGTAAGGAATCCGCCTTCAGTTCAGGAGATGGGGGTTCTATCCCTGATTCGGGAAGACACCCTGGAGAAGGAAATGGCAACCCACTCCAGTGTCCTTGCCTGGTAATTCCCATGGACAGAGGAGCCTGGTAGGCTTCAACATTGAGTTGAAAGAGCCAGACACACCTTAGCAATTGAACAAGCAAATGAACAAATAAACACCTTATGATTCTTAAGTACTCAAGAAGTGCAATCACTTGTATACTTAGTTGGATATGTATCTTTAAAATATAAGGTTGACTACTCCAACCTTGTCTTTAATTAAAGTGTTACTTTCCTATTATGTTTGACATGCAATGAGCTTTCAGTAAAGAACTGATTGCTGAGATAAAGCAGTGAAGGTTCCAACTAGTCACATACATCATAGATGACATCCAAATTTAGAGTCAGACTTTCTCAAAACTCCTATCCCACACTTAACCTTTTAAAATCAAATAGTGAAGAAATGTGTATGGGCTATTTTCTCAGAATAAAATGTACTGGAATGAACTATGTCTGATTTACAGATAATATTTTGTCTCAAAAAGAGTGAAAACATTGATCTGTCATTGTCTCAGTCATTTCTGGAGCATTTTTACAAGAAGAATAAAGGAGAATGGATAGGGAAAATTGCACTTTCTTGAAAGAATTCCTTCTCTTGGGAATTAGTAGTAGCCCTGTAATCAAAGTGACTCTATTTACCATGTTTCTGGTTGTTTATCTCATTATTCTTGTTGCAAATCTTGGAATGATCATTTTAGTTAGAACAGACCCCCAGCTGCACACACCCATGTGCTTTTTCCTCAGCCGCCTCTCCTTCAGGACCTCTGCTATTCCACAGCCATTGGACCCAGGATGCTGGTAGGCTTCCTCATCAAGAACAAATCAATCCCCTTCTATGGCTGTGCTCTGCAATTCCTGATCTTCTGTACCTTTGCAGATTCTGAGTGTCTGCTGTTGGCAGTCATGGCCTATGATCGGTACATGGCTATTAGCAACCCCTTGCTTTATACAGTCAAGATGTCCGGCAAGGTGTGCTCGCTGCTGATGGCTGGGGTTTATATGGTGGGAATTATGGATGCTTTGATAAGTACAATATTAACTTTCTGCTTATGTTTTTGTGGGTCAAATGAAATTAACCATTTCTTCTGTGATGTTCCTCCTCTCCTCTTGCTATCTTGCTCAGATACACAGGTCAATGAGCTGGTGACATTTATCATTTCTGGCTTCAATGAACTGATTACCCTCTCAGGTCTCTTTTGTGTCTTAGTGTTACATCATCCTAGCAGTGATAAAGATCCACTATGCTGAGGGGAGATTCAAGGCTTTCTCCACCTGCAGCTCCCATCTAACTGCTGTGGCAATTTTCCAGGGAGCTCTGCTCTTCATGTATTTCAGGCCAAGTGCTTCCTACTCTCTAGACAAAGACAAAATGACCTCCTTGTTTTATACCCTTGTGATTCCCATGTTAAATCTTCTGATTTACAGCCTACAGAACAAAGATGTGAAAGAGGCTCTGATGAAATGTAAAAATAAAAAATGGATCCATTGAAATTTTGCTCGTATATATTTTCCTCCCAATGTTACACAATAATTTATGAAAATCAAAATTGGTTTGAATAATGTTGTATGATTCTGTTTGTATTTATACAATCTTCTAATCCTAGCAATATATGTGATTTCTTAAATGCCACAAGTTTCATTTTATATATTAAACTTCAGTTTAATACTCCTTATTTGTGGAAAATTTTCAGACTCTTCATTTGTCAAATTTGTGTTTCTTCAATCTTTATATGTGTTAATTTTTTTTTTTTAATTTTCTGTAAGTTGGTGTTTTCTAAGTTGCTGTTGCACTCTATGTGGGCTTTATTTCATCGTGACTCCATCTGCTTTTATACTGATGAATTGCCATATAATGGAAGTGACCAATGTCAATTAAATAATTATTCAAATTATTTCTAACAGACTGTAATTATGACATAATATAAAAAGCTTTGCTGTTGTTCAGTCACTGTGTCCAACTCTTTGCGACCCCATGAATTTAAGCACGTCAGGCTTCCCTGACACACAGAGTCCTAACATCATTTTTATTTAAAAACTAAAAGTCAAATAGTATAGAAAACATCTAGTTATCCCTATGGAATGTAAATATGTTAAGGTTTTTGCTGTTTTTACAAAATCTTTGTTTTATGAATGTGTTTAATGGAGAGTGTGTTTGTGTGTCTGTGTAAGTGTGTGAGGGTGAATGGGCATGTATTTGTTTTCTAATGTATTGAATGAAAACAAAATGGCCACATAAGGATTGGTGAACTGGGAATTAGGAATGCTTGCAGATCTGAGGCATTCACTGTTTCTGAATAAGTATAATACTGGGCATTAAGGTAGAGGGGAACCAAAGGCAAACTATTCTAAAGGTCTATATTCCATGTGCAATCAGCTCACTTGTATGAAATATCAGATAATAAATTACATCATATCTGTTACTTATTCCTGAGAGACCAAGGGCTCATCACCCAGTGACTAGACTCAGAAATGATTATATAATCTGGGTCAGGCAGGAGGCAACGCTGAACCCTCCTGCAGACAGAACCGCATGCAACGAGCAAGTCAGGAGTTCTGGGACAGGTACTGATAACTTTGTTGTTTCTCTGATTTGTATTTGAGATTTCCTTATTTGTTAATGTTTTTTTGAAAGAAGGTATTTTATATAAACAAAGGAACATATGAAATAGTACACACATTTTTATTTTAGTTAGTTGTACAATTTGTTTATTTTAAATGCATATAAATAGGGAATATAAAAGGAGCAAACATGTATTACGGAAATGGTCAGATGTTTCTTACTCTTTTAAAAATTTATCTGTTATATTATGCATTATGTATAACATATTATATTTCTAAAAATGCTTCAAGTTTTAAAGGAAAATATTTTTGCTTAATTATGTCTTTCCAAGCAGACATACGAGTTAAGTCCTAGGGTTGAAAACCTGCACAGTGACCACTAGACCACTGTTCCAATGCTCTTCTCTATCCCTCATCTACATTCAACTCCTGTTTTTTAAATTCTCCTAGAATATAAGAGGACAAGTGGAGGAGCAGGGAATGACAGAGGATAAGATGGTTGGATGACATCTCTGACTTGATGGACATGAATTTGAGCAAGCTCTGGGAGTTGGTGATGGACAGGGAGACCTGGCATGCTGCAGTCCATGAGGTCACAAAGAGTCAGACCCAACTGAGTGACTGAATTGACTAACTGATGACATTATGTATCACATAATTGGTTTGGGTAAAATGTAACAGTGGGACATATAATTCCATTGTCCTTCCAAAGACAAGTAATTCTTAAGCCAAATAAAGGCAGAACTCAGAGATACTGAAGAGAAATCTGGCTCAAATAAAATAATCAAACAATATCAAATTTTTAGGGAATTGGAGTGGGGCCACAGCTCAGATGTGAACGTCTCTGAGATTACAGAAGTGTGACCATGAGAGTATTTATGTTATGTGTCTTACGAAACCGTTATGGCAGAATACAAAGTGTGGAAGGAGTAGGTTAGGGCAGAAAGGACTCATGCAGCAAACCAAGCCTTCTTTCTTGCCTCTGTTAACCTTGCTATCAGCATCTCTGCAACTGGATCTCAAATGTTCTTCATCATCTCCTTGGTATAACTGCAACTTCCAAATAGGAGAATGGTCAGCGCTGGCATGTTACTGTATGTGCATTTCAGCATTTAGTTCATAGAGACCCTTCCACCCTCTTATCCAAAAATCACCACCCTCTCTGTCCCAGTGGGTCCTGAATCATTAATCATCTATCCCTCCTATGCTGAGGTTTGAGGGACTTGAGAGGTTGATGGGAAAGTGAGGATTGTTTATATTCAGAAACTGGCTATAGTTCTTCCCTCTCCAGAGGGGGAATAAGAAAGTAATATCACCCGTGCTTCTTACTTAACCACTCTTCTCTAACACATGGTATAACAACATTTCTACATCACTGAGAAACAAAGCAAGCCAAAAATCCCAGCAATCTTGTCAAAAACAAGTTATGTGAACCACCCAATTGTCAGCCCCTTGGCTTAACTCAAAGCACATTATTTTGTTAGCATTAGACAGAAGTAGCAAAGTGTTAGTCACTCAGTCGTGCCTGACTGTGACTCCATGGACTGTAGAGCCCACCAGGATCCTCTGTTCATGGAATTCTCCAGGCAAGAATACTGGAGTGAATAGCCATTCCCTTCTCCAGGGTATCCTCCCGACCCAGGGATCAAGCCCAGGTCTCCTGCATTGCAGGCAAATTCCTTACCATCTCAATCATCAGGAAAGCCACAAACATGGTCATAAATACTACACAAGTTGGATTGGAAACAGTCTGATTTAGTTCGGATGAAAGGGTGCTGCAAAACTATACAGTGCTTTGCAAATGTATTGTTATCAACTTTTTTTTTCATTTACATAAAATTGGAGAATATTTCTCAGAGTCTGTTGGCCTCATGCAGTCCTAGGAAGGTCTGTCTCTTTTCTGATTACTGAAATCTACAAAAGGACTAGGGGTTTAACTATAAAGATAGTAAATTGATATATTTACCCTCCATTTCCAATTCCTCTTTCACAACCAGGAATTTCCCAACAGATCTGAGTGATGACTGCTGAGAACTGCAGTGTGGCTACTGACTTCACATTCCCAGGACTTTCAGACAGAAGGCACGTTCAGCAGAGGCTTTTCCTGCTCTTCCTGCTGGTCTATGGCATAACTGTGGTTGCCAGGGTAGGGATGAGCCTGCTGCTCAAGGTGGACCCGAGACTGCATACACCCATGTATCATTTCCTGAGCAATCTTTCCTTCTGTGATGTTTGCCAGTCCTCTGCTGTCTCTCCCAAGATGCTGGCTGATTTCCTATCTGAGCATAAAAGGATTCCATTTGACTTGTGTGCTATACAGATGTATTTCTGGGGGACCTTTGCAGATGTGGAATGTCTCATGTTGGCTGTCATGGCTTATGACCATTATGTAGCCATTTGCAATCCACTTCTTTATACAGTTTCCATGTCCAGAAGACTCTGTACCCAGCTAATATCTGTTGTCCACATGAAAGTTTTGGTAGATTCAGCAATCCACACCTGTTGTACATTTTGATTATCATTTTGCAGTTCTAATGTCATCAATCACTTTTTCTGTGACATCCCACCCTTACTAGGCCTCTCCTCCTCAGATACATCCATCAGTGAGATAACGCTGCTCATATCCAGTAGCTGTGTTGTGGGGACCAGCATTATCCCTGTCCTCCTTTCCTACATCTACATCACAGCAACCGTCCTTGGGATAAACTCAGCCAAGGGGAGACGCAAAGCCTTCTCTACATGTGCCTCCCACTTAACCGCTGTGGCTATATTTCATGGCATGCTCCTGTTCATGTATTTCAGACCCAGCTCCAGTTACTCCATGGACACAGACAAAAGAGCCTCTGTCTTCTACACAGTTGTCATCCCCATGTTAAACCCACTCATCTACAGATTAAGGAATAAGGATGTGAAAGTTGCCATAAAAAACAAGTAATCAGTACTAAATTGTGTTCTGCATGATACAGTGTTTTCAACCAAAACTACATATGTAAAGATTCTGAGAGCTGAAGTTCAGGTACTGATAGATTCTTGTAGTCTCATCATTACAGTCTTTTGGATATGACCCATTGCTTACCTTTGTGCCTAAGTTGAGTGTTGAAAATAGGCATTGGTGATCTTAATTTGTCTCCAGACTAAGAAAAGGGGAGCAATATGCTGTTTTGCAGAGAGGGTCTTTTTTACACCTCTTTCCTTGGGTAAGTCTCCTGTGAGATAACATTCACCAAGCTGTCCCTCCACCTATGTCAATTCAACTTACCATCCTATGATTCCAGTACATTTTTTAAACAATAGGTATAGTAAATTTGCTCAGCAATAGGGAATATTAGTGAGTCAAATAGTTGTGTTTTTTTTTGTACACTTTTTATGCACTTGTATGATCCTATGACTGTGTCATCATAGCATGTAAAATTGTAGAGGCAGTGAATAAATACTTTAATATACAAATAAATTCATAAATAAATAAGAATAAACATAAAACCATGTGTTGTAATTCAAACCTTGATATATGCAAGTTCCTCTCTTTTCTTGTTCATCTGTTATCTACTTTGATATTTATAGTGCTGGGCTTCAGAATGCCATTTGAAAACACTTATTGAATAAATGAATGAGGATCCCTTGCATTATTAAGCAAAGGAGTCCTTGTAAACTTACCAAATACACTAGCAAGAACCCCTCCCTTTATTTCACTTTATTCTAATATATTTACTGTGCCTTCCAAATGGTAAAGAACCTACCTGCCAATGCAGGAGAAATAAGAGTTGTGGGCTTGATCCCTTAGTGGGGAAGATCCCCTGGAGGAGGGCATGGCAATGCACTCTAGTATTCTTGCCTGGAGAATCCTATGGACAGTCAAGCCTGGTGGCCTTTAGTCCACGGGGTAGTTAAGAGTCAGACAGAACTGAAGAGACAGCACACACATGTATTCACTGTAAAAGAAATGTGTTCTCTGTTTTGTGCCTCCAGCCTCAGCTGAATGAATGACAGAGACAGGATCACAGGGATTGACAGAACTTCATGTATAGTCTATTCCTTATAATTCTGCTCCAATAATATCACTAAGTAGTCTTAGCATCATATGTACTAGGTTGCTATTACACTTCAGAGACTTGTTATCATCCTGTGGATATTTTCTCTTGCCATATGGCAGAGAACATATATGGTGCTCTTCACAGATGTACAGAAACTCATGATTGGAAGTTGCAGGATGAAGAACCTGGGTCTTCTTTAAAGGTCACTGGAAAAGACAACTCCACCTCTTGAGGTGTTCCTAGCATTGGCCTTTTGCTGTCGCTGTTTTTAGTCACAAAGTCATGTCTGACTCTATTATAGACTGCCAGGCTCCTCTGTCTGTGGGATTTCTCAGGCAAGAATACTGGAATGGGTTGCCATTTCCTTCTCTAGGGGATCTTCCTGAGATTAAAGGGATTAAACCCCTGTCCTTTGTATTATTAGGCTGATTCTTTACCAGGGAGCCATTATCTCAGTTCATATTAAAAAAATTTTTTTTGCTATCTTTTAAATGAAAGAGAAAGTTATCATCTTAAGTATTGGTATACAGGAACATAAGAAACAAACACAAGGTAATGTTTAGAATTTTATTATATTTGCAATGATTAATATTGGCTCTCTGTGTATCTGAGACATGTACTGGAACACTGAGTGACATGTTGTTCAGTGGCGAAGTCATGCCTGACTCTTTGGGACCCCAAGAACTACAGCACACAAGACTCCTCTGTCCTCGACTATCTCTCAGAGTTTCCTCAAATCCATGCCCATTTAGTGAAAGATACTGTCTAACCATCTCAACCTCTCCCCCTGCTTACAGTCTTCCCCAGCACCAGTGATTTTATGAGTCAGTTCTTTGCATCAAGTTGACAAAGTTTTGGAGCCTCAGCTTCAGCATCAGTCCTTCCAATGAATATTCAGAGTTGATTTTCTTTAGTATTTGACTCTTTTGATCTCCTTGCTATCCAAGGGACTCTCAAGAGCCTTCTCCAGCACCACAGTTCAAAAGCATCAATTTTTCATCACTCAGCCTTCTTTATGGTCCAACTCTCACATCCATACATGACAACTGGAAAATCCATATCTTTGACTACACAGGTCTTTGTCAATAAAGTGATGTCTCTGCTTTTTAATACTCTGTCCAGGTTTGTCATCACTTTCCTTCCAAAGAAAAAAAATCTCTTGATTTCATGGCTGCAGTCACTGTCCCCAGTGATTTTGGAGCCCTGGAAGATAAAATCTGTCATTGCTTCCACTTTATCCCCTTCTATTTGTCATGAAGGTCAGTTTATATTCCAATCCCAAAGAAGGGCAATGCCAAAGGATGTTCAAATTGCCACACAACTGCACTCATTTCACATGCTAGCAAGGTGACGTTAAAAATTTTTCACCTAGGTTTCAACAGTACATGAACAGAGTGTCCAGATGTACAAGCTGGATTTAGAAAATGCAGAGGAACCAGAAATTAAATTCCCAACATCTGTTTCATCACAGGAAAAGCAAGAGAATTTCAGAAAAAAAAATCAACTTCTGCTTAAATGACTACACTAAAGCCTTTGACTGTGTGGATCACAACGAACTGTGGAAAATTCTTAAAGAGATGGAAGTAGCAGACCATGTTACCTGCTTCCTGAGAAATTTGTATGCAAGTCAAGCAGCAACATTTAGAGCCAGACATAGAACAATGGATTGGTTCAAAATTGGGAAAGGAGTATGTCAAGACTGTATATTGTCACCCCACTTACTTAACTTATATGCAGAGTATATCATGTGAAATGCTGGGCTGGATGAATCACAAGCTGAAATCAAGATCACTGGCAGAAATATCAACAACCTCAAAGATACAGATGGTATCACCCTAATTGCAGAAAGTGAAGAGGAACTAAAGGGCCTCTTGATGAAGGTAAAAGAAGAGAGTGGGGGGAAGAAAAAGAAAGAAAGAAGAGAGTGAAAAAAATAGCTGAAAACTCAACATTCAAAAAACTAAGATCATGGCATCTGGTCCCATCACTTCATGGCAAAGAGATGGGGAAAAAATGGAAACTGACAGACTTTATTTTATTGGGTCCCAAAACCACTGTGGATGGTGACTGCTGCCATGAAATTAAAAGATGGTTGCCCCTTGGATGAAAAGCAATGACAAGCTTAGAGTATTAAAAATCAGCGACATCACTTTTCCGACGGTCTGTGTAGTCAAAATATGGCTTTTCCAGTCGTCCTGTACAGAGGTAAGAATTGTACCATAAAGAAGGCTGAGTCTAAAGAATCAATGTTTTCGAACTGTGATGATGGAGAAGACTCTTGAGAGTTCCTTGGACAGCAAGGAGATCAAACCAGTCAATCCTAAAAGACATCAACCCTGAATATTCATTGGAAAGGCTGATGCTGAAGCTGAAGCTCCAATATGTTGGTTACCTGATCCAAAGAGCCAAATGTTTGGAAAAGACCTTGAATTTGGGAATGACTGAAGGCAGAAGGAAAAGGATACAACAGAGAATGAGATGGCTGGATGGCATTGCTGACTCAATAGACATGAGTTTGAGAAAACTCTGGGAGATGATGAAGGACAGGGAAGCCTGGTGTGCTGCAGTCTATGGGGTTGTGAAGAATTAGACATGACTTAGTGAGTTAACAACAAAATTTGCCATGAAACGTTGGGACCAGATGCCATGATCTTAGCGTTTTGAATGTTGAGTTGTAAGCCAGCTTTTTCACTCTCCTCTTTCAACTTCATTAAGAAGTTCTTTAGTTCCTCTTCACTTTCTGCCATCAGAGTGGTATCATCTGCACATCTAAGGTTGTTGATTGTTGGCAATCAGCAAAAAATTTTGTTGGCAAAAAATTGTTGGCAATTTTGATTCCAGCTTGTGATTCATCCAGCCCAGCATTTCTTATGGTGTATTCTGCATATAAGTTAAATAAACAGGGTGACAATATACAACCTTGTCATACCCTTTTTCCAATTTTGAACCAGTCATTTGTTCTATGTCCAGTTCTAACTGTTGCTTCTTGACTCATATGCAGTTTTCTCAGGAGACAGGTAAAGTGATCTGGTACTCCCATCTGTTAAAGAAAGTAAATAAATAGTCTTGTTTAGGCTTCAGAGACAAAGCAGAGCAGGCCTGTGACCTTGCTTCTAAGCTACCTGTGCACTGCCCTGACTGGGAGTGACTGGGAGTGACTGCTGTGAGTGCAAGACTTGCAGCACCATAGGTAAGGTGGGGGAGGAATCCTGAGATAGCTGACCCCCTGGAGGGGGCCTGGCTTGCCCCAGGCTTCGCCACATTCCAAGCTTTTCATGGCAAAGCCAGCAGCATTATCTTGAAACCAGGCTTGCAATTTGGTTCCAGATTGATGAATATATCCATTTGAGTCTGTCCTGGGATTATAAATCGAAACCAGAAGGACAGTCTTTGAAGTCTCACCCACAGAGCAGAGCGGAGGTGCTGCCTGGGGCCTTTTCCCAGCTGGGACTCCAGATGTCCATGACATGGGACTTCCCAGACCTGTGTAAGTCTCAATGTTGGTCAAAACCCAATTTAGTGATGTATCCTCTGCTCTATTAATGTTAGTATCTTGAAAGTAAGCTAGATAATTCTCTAATAAATATCTGCATTTTTTATTTGTATATAACAAGTGGCTTACTTTGTTAACAAATCCTTTGAACCTGAGACAGAAGTGAAAACTTTTGGCAAAACACCATCAATTCTAAGATTTTTCCACAGATTTTTGTGATCCACATAGTCAAAGACTGTAGCACAGCCAGTGAAGCAGAAGCAGATGTTTTTTGGAAATTCCCTTGCTTTCTCCATGACCCACATATTTTCTTATAACCTCAAATAATGGATTTTTTCTCAGTATATTTTATATATCAGTACCTCTTAATTATTGCCCAAATCCCTTCCACATTCAATGTACTTTGTTAAAAACCTATTAAAGATAGTCATGCCTATTAACAATAAGCTTATTTTCGTTATGTAAAATTGGATTCTCTGGCCATCATTTACATATAAGGTACTGAGGTGCTTAGTCACTCAGTAGTGTCTGAGTTTGCTGAGCCATGGACTATATAGCCCATGAGGTACTTCTGCCCATGTAATTCTCCAGGCAAAAATACTGGATTTCCTTCTTTAGGAGATCTTTCTTTCTTTCTTTCTTTCTTTCTTCTTTTTTTTAGGAGATCTTTCTAACCAGGGATTGAACCCTAGTCTTCTTCATTGCAGATGGATTCTTTACCATCTACCCACTGTGCGTTTAAGGAAAAAAAGGTAGACTTTACTTTGTTCCTTTAACTTTTTATCTAATGACACTGTATTAATGCCTTTACAGATGATAAGAAAACCAGGAGTTTTTTGCATTTGTTTCTGTTTATTTTTATTCTAACATAATGATTAAGATGTGAGAGAGGTGAGTATTCAATCTGTGTTTTTTTTTTTTAAGTGGGGTATAGTTCTGCTGTGCATTAAACTAATCACCCATGTGTGTGCATATGCCCCCTCCCTCTCACCCTCCGCTCTGGCACCGCACCCCTCTAGGTCACTGCAGGTACCACGTTGAGCTCCCTGTGCTGTATAGCTGGCTGCCACTCGCTATCTGTTTTACATAGAGTTGCACAATCATACAAAGCTTAATAAGTCCCTCAGGGACGAGCCCTGAAAAGACATGCTATCATTCACAGCACCAGGTCATGAATGGCATCTTCAGCATCCATCTTTATTCCCTTCAGAGGCAGGTCATCAATGTTTCAGATCTCACTACACATCCCATCATCACATTATGTTTGGAGTTCTTTGCCCTTAGAACTGGTTTTTCCAGACCCTGCATTCATTCATTGTCTGAGTTGAGCAGAGGTTACTTCACAGTGATCTATGTTGGGCACGCCATTCCCAAAACAGTCCAAATGCCTGAAACCACACTAATGATGTAATTCCCTTTTTTGCACCTTGCCAAGAAGTAATTTGGCTAATAAATCCCAGAGTACTTTTCTTATGTAATTCTCTGGTCCTGTCCCAAGGGCCATGGTTGAAATGGCACATTTAACTGCAAAGGAAACAATATCTATCTTTTGTGATGAACTCATGCACTTAGGACATTTCCTGTTCCATATTTAGGACAAGACACTTGATTCTCATCACCTTCAGGCTACTCCATTCTTCCCCACCGAAAGCAAGCATTGCCCACACCTTACCTTCACAATGATCTGTATTGACAAAATTCTACCTTTTAATTTCTATTTTATATTGGGTTAGAGTTGATTAACAATTTTGTCTTAGTTTCAGTTGTATAGTAAAGTGATTTGTAATAAAAATCCATGTATCTATTCTTTTTCAGATTATTATCCCATATAGGTTATTACACAGTATTGAGTCCCCTATACTATAGAGCAAGACCTTGTTGATTACTTTATACATAGTAGTGTGTTTATGTTGATTCCAACCTTCTAACTTATCCCCTCCTCTGATAAAAACTACTGTTAAAGATAATTTCCACTGCAATAAATGCAACTCTGGTGTAATTTATTACACAGCATAAATTTTCACTACTGAGGGCTTTCTTCTCTCTTGCTGGTTCACCCTCTCCCTGACTACTCAACCTCAACTTTGAGTTTAATACTTTCTTTCCTTTTTCCAGTCCTATTTCCTCTGTGAGTCATTTGTCAGCCTCTCATCAAGGTATCATCCCAACAATTGTAGGCTTCATTTACCATCTCTGACTCCCATTGCATGGTCTCCTTCAGTAACTATGTGTAATGAGATTGCAACTTAGGTCAAGTCTTTTTTCACAGTTCCTTCTTTTTACTCTGCAATTGGTATCCCTACAATAAGCATAACCAGTGATGGTAGTTAGGTCACATACAGAATGATAGAAGCCATGAGCTCATATTGATGAAAAGCTAGTTAGCAGAATTTGTTGAATCAAAACTGTAATAGCTCTCATTGATTTGATAAGTATGTGGCTCTTTCTCCAGAGACAGCAAATTTAACTTAACTTGAAAACCTCTCTAGAAATAAGCTATGAACTGGAGAAGCAGTTTCAACAACATTGTGTCTGTATGAACACTCAAGTTACAGTAACTGTCACCTTCTACGAGAGTTATGAATGCAATAATCACTATTGAACATTCCAGATACCACGTGCTATATCTATGTCAATATGCCTCTATCAGTAATTTCTATTTGGGATTATTTAAAAAACATAACAGAGGGATGGGGCTCTCTCTCTCTCTCTCTCTCTCTCTCTCTCTCTATATATATATATATATATATATATATATACATATATACACATAAATATATATACATATATACACATATATATGCATATATATAGATATAGATATGCTTGTTGATTAGTATTATTTAACTGTAATCTGTATTCCATTCACAATCAACTTACTTGTATGAAATGCCAGATGATAAACTACATCATGATGTCTGTTAATTATTCCTGAGAAACCAAGCGTTCACCACCCAGGGACCAGACACAGAGCTGGATATATAATCTAGGTCAGGCAGGAGACAATGCCGAATCCTCCTGCAGATAGACCTGCATGCCACAAGCAAGTCAGGAGTTCTGGGACAGGTACTGATATCTTTCTTGTTTCTTTGATATATATTTGAGATTTCCTTAGGTTTTTAATCCTTTTTTGAAAGAAATCATGTTATATACACAAAGGAAGATATGAAATATACACAAAATTTCATTTTACTTACTTTCTCAAATCTGTTTTTTTCAAATCAATATATTTGTTATTGTTGCTCAATTGCTAAGTCATGTCTGACTCTGCAACCCCATGGACTGTAGCACACCAGACTTCCTAGCCCTTCATTCTCTCCTTGAGTTTGCTCAAATTAATTTGCACCAAATTGTGCTGGTGACGCTATCTAACCAGTTTGTCCTCTGCTGCACCTTTCTCTTTTTTCCTAAATCTTTCCCAGCATCAGGGTTTTATCCATTGAGCCAGTTTTTTTTTTTTCCCAATGAGTTTTTTTTTTCCAACTCCAATGATGCAAAGAGTTGGCTCTTTGCATCAGGTGGCCAAAGTATTAGAGCTTCAGCTTCAGCCCTTCCAGCAAATATTCAGGGTTGATTTCCTTTAGAATTAACTGGTTTGACCTCATTGCAGTCCAAGGGACTCTCAAAAGCCTTCTCCAGAACCACAGTTTGAAAGTATTAATTCTTCAGATATACCCAGATAAATATACATAGTTCAACTCTTTTGCGATCCCGTGGACTGTAGCCTGCCAGGCTCCTCTGTCCATGGGCTTTCCCAGGCAAGAATACTGGAGCAGGTTGCCATTTCCTCCTCCAGGGGGTCTACCTGACCCAGGGATCAAACTCATGTCTTCTGCATCTCCTGCACTGACAGGCAGATTCTATATCACTGAGCCACCTGGGAAGCCCTACGTTCAACTCCACTTTTCTTACATTCTCACAGAATGTAATAGGGTGGGTATGATGTTGTATAGCACACAGTTGGTTTGGGTAAAGTATTAAAAGGGGACATAAAATTCAATTGGCCTGCCTAAGACAAGTGACTTCTAAATCAAGGATGACTGGTCTCAGAGATATTCAAGAGAAATAAGGATCAAATTAAAGAATGAAACTATCAAAAATTTTAGAGACTGGGATGGGGACACAGTTCATGCATGATTGTCTCTGAGATTCTGGGACTGTGAACATATGAGTATTTGATTGTGTCTTACATAACTTATCCTGTGTTAAATATATCATGTTAAGTAGAATAGACTTGGTCAGAAGGATCCACACAGTAAACCACACTGCCTTTCTTGCTTCTCTGTCATCTGCGCTATCAGCATCTCTACAATTGGGTCCCAGACGTTCTTCATCATCCCCCCTCTATGTAACAGCAATCTCAGAGGTGAGAATATCAGCCCTGGAATATGACTGCCTCTCCACACTATGATTTCACACATAGGCATCCTTCCACCCTCTTATCCAAAAGCTATCACCTTACCGCTCCAGTGGGTCTTCACAAACTATCTATCTCTCATATACTAAAGTTGAACAGACCTTTATTTTTTATTTATTTATTTATTTTTTAGAGAGTTTAATGGGGAAATTAGTTCCTCTTATGTTCAGAAACTTTCCACAGCTCTTCCTGCTCCACACTCATGGCAGATGAAGAAATTGCAAAGCAAAATATTCATTATCTACATCACTCATTAACTATATTTCTCTATTACAGGATATGACAACATCCGTACATCATTGCAACAAAACAAAGCAGAGATCTTGTCAGAAGACTTGGGTTATCTGGACCAACTAATTGTGAGAATCTTACCTTCAATCTAAGGACATAAATTTCTTAATATTAGATTGAAGTAGCAAAAATCACCATAAATGTTATACAAATTGATGTGGAAATGGCCTGATTTAGCTTAGATGAATCTGTGCTGCAAACACTACAGTGGTTTACAAGTATATCATTATTATTATCATTTTATCAGTTATATCAAATTGGAAATATTTCCCAAAGGGTCAATTTAACTTCAAGACATCTTAGCATTATTTATCTCTTCTTCTAATTACTGAAATATGGAAACAAATAGCAATTTAGCAATTAAGACAGTAAGATGATATTAACCCTCCACTTCCATTTCCTTTTTCATAACCAGGAACTTTCATGTGTGAGGGATGACTGCTGAGAACTGCACTGTGTTTACTGACTTCATATTCTTGGGCTTTCCGGTAGAAAAGATGTGGATCAGGAGCTCTTCCTGCGCTTCCTGATGGGTTATGGCGTGACTGTTGTTGCCAATGTTGGGATGATCCTGCTGATCAAGGTGGACCCCAGACTGCACACATCCATGTATTACTTCCTGAGCAATCTGTCTTTCTATGACATTTGGCATTCTTCTACTATCTCTCCCAAGATTTCTTATCTGAGCAAAAAAAGATTCCATATGATGTATGTGCCATCCAGATGTACTTTTTTGGAGCCTTTGCAGATGTGGAATGTCTCCTGATGGCTGTCATAGCTTATGACCATTATGTGGCCATTTGCAATCCACTTCTTTATACAACTTCCATGTCCAGGGGAATCTGTATCCAGCTTGTGGTTACTGCCTACATTGTAGGCTTGGTTGATTCAGCAATCCACACCTGTTGCACATTTTGGTTGTCATTCTGCAATTCCAATATCATCAATCACTTTTTCTGTGACATCCCACCCTTACTAGGCCTCTCCTCCTGAGATACATCCATCAATGAGATAACGCTGTTCATATCCAGTAGCTGTGTTGTGGGGACGAGCATTATCACTGTCCTCCTCTCCTACACTACATCACAGCAACCGTCCTTGGGATGAACTCAGCAGAGGCGAGACACAAAGCTTTCTCTACATGTGCCTCGCACTTAACCGCTGTGGCTACATTTCATGGCACACTCCTGTTCATGTATTTCAGGCCCGACTCCAGTTACTCCATGGACACAGACAAAACGGCCTCTTTTACACAGTTATCATCCCCATGTTAAACCCACTCATCTACAGATTAAGGAATAAGGACGTAAAATGTGCCCTAAAAAAACAATCAGCACTAAATTGTGTTCTGGGTGATACAATACTTTCATCCTAAAGTATTTAAAGATTCTAAGAGAAGCAGCACAGGAACTTTGACATAGATTCTTGTAGTCTTACTAGTATAGTTTCTGAATATTTTCCACTACTTACACTTTCACCTAAATCTGTTTAGGGGACGGTCATTACACTAAACTTTCCAAACTAAGGAAGAGTACTGATAGGATCACCTTTCTGTTTTGCAGAGAGAGTTTTTGTATATCTCTTTTTTCTTTTCTTGGAGAAGTCTCAGTGAGATGTCATGCAGAGAGCAACCACCATTCATGTTAATTTGACTTACCTTCCTAAAGGCTCCTATTTATTTTTATTTTTAACAATAGACTTAATAAACTTGTTGAGTCAGATGAGAGTGTTAGTGGGTCAAATTAGGGTTGTTTATATCCTTTTCATGTATTTGTTTCACCCTAACAAAGCTCCATCATAACATTTAGAAGCAACTAATTTGTAAGTAAGACTGAATGAGAAATTTCTCTCCCTAGACTAAATATTCCATAAAAGTTTGGTCCTTCCTGTCTAGTTCACTGTTGTCTACCATTTACAGTGCTTAGCCTCAGAAGGCAATTCAAAAATATTTATTGAATAGATGAATGAATTATTCTGAAAAACTAATAGAAAATTGAACCTTTGCAAATTTATTAAAAAAAAAACAATAATAATCATTTCCTTAATTTCATTCTAGTCTGTTCATTTTAGGTAAAATCCATCTGCACTGTTCTCTTTTGTCTTAGGCAAAAATGAGAATCTGGGACAAGAATTATTTGATGTAAAAATCTGCTCATTTTTTCTTCATTCTGCTTCAGTTATCATCATCAAACATCCCCTGATTTTCCAGAAGTCACTGGAGAGGACTTTGTTAATGAAAACTCTTGCCTGCCACATTAGTAAACAAAGAAGGTTGCAGTCATGAAGCTGTCATAATACAGCTGCCTGGTCAGTGAGCCCTGAGGGGACTCAGGATGAGAAAGCACAGGCTTTCTCAAGGTAGGCTGGCCCCAGATAGCTAAGTTCAGCTCAGTCACTCAGAGGTGTCCAACTCTTTGCAACCTCATGTACTGCAGCACACCAGGCCTCCCTGTCCTGTCACCAACTCCCGGAGCTTACTCAAGCTCATGTCCATTGAGTTGGTGATGCCATCCAACCATCTCATCCTCTGTCATCCCCCTCTCCTCCTGCCTTCAATCTTTCCCACCATCAGGGTCTTTTCCAGTGACTCAGTTCTTTGCATCAGGTGGCCAAAGTATGGGAAATTCAGCTTCAGCATCAGCCCTTTCCAATGAATATTCAGGCCTGATTTCCTTTAGGATGGACTGGTTGGATCTCCTTGCTGTCCAAGAGACTCTCAAGATAGCTAAGGTGCATATCAAAGGAATAATGTCAGTGAGCCCAAAATGTTGCATCTTCCCATACACAGAAAAAACTGCTAAATTCTTTAGTTTATCTGGTTTTCTTTTATTAACAATAATCTTTTGGTGTTCTGGTTATCTGATCTTTTGTTGCAAAATCTTTTATCTCTCCTGGCTCCCCCTTGCCTCTTCAGAAAAGTTTCTTAGCACTATCTGAGATGCTGTGTCCCAGACTTAAGTCTTCAGAATGCCTGCCAAATAAAATATAACTCTCAACTTTTAGTTTGTGCATTTTTTTTCCCAGTGGACTATTTCATCTTCCCCAGTGGGTTCATAGCATTACAGTAGCTAAAATTGAAAAAAAAAAAAAAAAGAAAAAATAAACTGAATGCCCTATTGATTTAATTTAAGTTGTAAAATAAGAGCTATTAATAAAAATATATTCCCCTTGCGGGGGGTGGGCTGGGGATAAAGAAGCCGTAGTTATGTTAGCATGCCATGTGTAATGATTTATGTCATCTCTCTACGTAACTATGAAATAAATTGGAATAATATTCTAAAAAAAATTTTAAAATTCTGTTCTCCTGGTATCCAATTAACAATTAATCCAGCTGTAAAAGTAAAACACAATTTCAGGTTCTTGGAAATCTATTTTTTTAAATTAAAATATAGTTGATTGACAAAGTTATATTAGTTATAGGTGTACAGCAAAGTGATTCATATCACTTTTTTTTTGCATATGTTTGTTGGTATTTAATCAGCAAGTCACATGTGACTCTTTTGTGACCCCCATGGACCATAGCCATGCTTCTTTGTCCCTGAGTTTTCCCAGGCAAGGATATTGGTGTGGGCTGCCATTTCCTTCTTCAGGGGATCTTTCTGACCCAGGGATTAAACCAGTGTCTCCTGTTAAGTCCATGTGTATATATATATATATATATATATATATATATACTGGTGACTAAGGAGGTAAAGAATCTCTACCTGCTGGTGCAGGAAAAAACAATTAATTAAGCACACACTTGCATTCCTAACACCATTTTCTGCTAACACCATTTCATTCCTAGCACCATTTAAGACAAAGCATTTGGTTCTCATCACCTTCAGGCTGTCCTTTCCTTCTTCCCCACTGGAAGCCCGCATTTGCCAAGCCTGTGTCACCACTGATCTGTGTGGACAGAACCCTCTCTGTAGTGTAGTTCCCACTGCCATGGGTGAGCTGAGGTTTGGTTTTATAGACGGCACCGTCCACTGTACAAGGCTCCCCTCTACCCCATCTGGAATAATGGGGGCACATAGACTGCTCCTCCAACTCGTCCGAAAAGCAAACACAGAAAGGTTCTTCTGTATTTCTTTAAGTGGCTTTACATAAATAATCTGGCCACTCTCTTACCTGCAAACTATAGGAACTCATGTGAATTTCTCATTCCCTTATAATTTTATTGTGCTTCATTTTACTGTATGTGTGTGCTCACTCAGTTGTGTCCAATTCTTCATGATCCCGCAGAATGTAACCCACACGGCTCCTCTGTCCAGCGGATTCTCCAAGCAAGAATCCTGGAGTGGGTTGCCATTTCCTCCTCCAGAGGATCTTCCCAACCCTGTATCCTGTGGCTCCTGTATTGGCAAGCAGACTCTTTATCACTGAGCCACCAAGGAAGCCCATACACACACACACACACAGAGGCAACATTGCTCTAAATCTCATTTCAATCCTTCAATCATGCCATGAAAGTTTCAATCTTCACTCAATTTCTTATTTTTTTTTCCTGTTTTTTGTCTCATTCAGTATTCTCTGTTTGCCAAATTCTTCATATGGTGTTCCATTTATCCTCCCTTTCTCTGCTTTGTAACCAGAACACCAGCTGGCACACATACATAGAGTAAATTTCTGTATTGAGTTGGGATTATCGGTCAATTCTGACCTGGGATGGCCAAAATTCCACTTGAACATGATGCACAGATAACACATATTGATGTCAATATCATTCATCATTGACTTTCCACCTATATGCGGTGAAATGAAATGCCTGCTGTCATATCCATAAACAAGAAACGCCACAGCCATCCGTGATTTCTGGCCTCCAAATGTGAATGAGGGCCCCCAAAATTGAGAGCCAGCAGACACTGCCACCCAAACAGATGTTTGCTGAGAGCTCAGGGAATGCAAGCAGCAGCCATCTGCCACATTGGACATGCCTTAAGGTAAATGAAGAATTAAAGATGCAAACAATCAGGAGACAGAATTTGGCCCCAGATAGCAAGCTCTGGGAGTTGGTGATGGACAGGAAAGCCTGGCGTGCTGCAGTCCATGGGATCTGGACAGGACTGAGCGACTGAACTGAACTGAGCTGAAGTGCATATGAAAGGAATGAATTCAGTGAGCCCAGAGGCTTGCATCTTTCTATATGCAGAAGAAAAATAAACTTTTAAACTTGATATCTGATTTTCTCTACCTCACAATAATCTCTGATGTTCAGATTCCCTGTCTCCTTTGATGCAAACTTGTATATAGCCTGACTCCCCCTCCTGCCTCCTTGGAGTGATTTTCTCGTGACTACTGAGATGCTACCTCCTGGTCTCAGAGTCCTTAATGTTCCCATCAAGTAAAATCTCTACTTTCAGGTTGTGACTATATTATTTTTTAGTTGACAATGTTTACTTAAAGACCTTCTAATTCTCAATTCTTATATGGCTTCATTTCAGTTCACCACTGCCCTGTCACATAGAACAAATATTAATTGATAAATTGCTTTGAACAGGTCATATCAGATAGCAAGTATCATCCTCCAATTTTATGTATAACAATCTACCATTTTGAAAGTCATAATATATTTTTGCTTGAGATGTTCTTAAGATATAGAAAAACACATTACATCATTTCCTTTGTGTGTACTCGACTCCTTAGTAGAACTCTAAATGCTCAGGTAAGTTTTCCCTTTGGATTTGGATATCAGAGTGTGTGATCCTGAGATCTGACATTAGAAAGTTAATCTCAAAAGCTTCAAAGCAATATATAAAAGATCTTGCATTAACCTAAGGAACTGCAGCCATCCTAAGGAAGGCACAGATTTCTTCTGTGAACACAGAAGACCAGCCCAAATGTGTTGTAAAAATTAGACAATGGATTAATTTTTCTTTTTAAATCTGTAAGTGTAAAATTGATTTGTCCAGTGAAAAATGAACTGATACTGACAACAGTGTAGTAAGAAGGTGAATGAAAAAGAATAGTCTGGTAACTGTACTTACCTTAATCCTAGGCTATTATAACTTGATGGAATTTTAAGTGCTTGTCTTACTTTTTTTTTTTTTTAACTAACAGCTCAGACATTTCCAACTCTTTGAGACCCCATGGACTATAACCTGCCAGGCTCCACAGTTGATGGGTTTGGCCAGGCAAGAATACTGGAGTGGGTTCCTATTTCCTTCTCCAGGGATTTTCCCAACCCAGGGATCGAACACAGGTCTCCTGTATTGCAGGCAGACTTTTCTTCTCTGAGGCACTAGGGAAGCTCACTTGTTTTACACATAGAAACTGATGTTTTGAGGATAAACATACTTAGGGTAATACAGGTTTTAAATTCTGAAAACTTATCTAACAAAAACAACAGCAGAAACAAAAACCTAACATTTGACACATGATACTGTTAAAGGATCTGCCTGCCAATGCAGGAGACATGGGTTTGATCTCTGCATTGGGAAGATCCCCTGGAGAAGGAAATGGCAACCCACTCCAGTATTCTTGCCTGGGAAACTGCAAGGACAGAGAAGCCTGGTGGGCTACAGTCCACGGGGTCACAAAAGAGTAGGACAAGACTTTGCAACTAAACAACAACAACAGCAAACCTTAAAACAAAGCTCACCATTACTGGACTCTGATGAGGAATCAGAATTAAACCCTGTGCTAATTATATATTATTTATTTTTAAAGAATGGATGAGTTATATATCAACTAAAGATGAACTGATTTTTATATTATGTTATTTGTCCTATCTTATGGTAATGCATTGATACCAACAACTGTCAATACACAAGTAAAAGGATTCAGGCAGATAAGGGGGCTGGCTTTAAGGGAGAAAGGAAAAAATGTTTTAAAAAATAATGATATTACTCAGCCATTAAAAATAATGAAATAATGCCATTTGCAGCAGCATGGATGGACCTAGAGAGTGTCATACTGAAGGAAGTAATTCAGACAGACAAGGGAAAATATCATATGACATTCTTTATATGCAGAACCTAAAAAGAATTGATACAAATGAACTTATAAAAACAGAAAGAGATGTACGGACTTAGAGAATGAACTTATGGTTACCAGTGGAAAAGAGTAGGGGGAAGGAGAATGGAATTTGGGGATGAACATGTACACACTGCTGTATTTAAAATGGATAATCAGCAAGGACCTACGGTATAGCACTGGGAACTCTGTGCAATGTCATGTGGCTGCCTGGATGGGAGGAGCGTTTGAGGGGAAATGGATATGTGCATGTGTATGGCTGAGTCCTTCACTGTTCACTTGAAACTATCAAACATTGTTTGTTAATCAGATATACCTCAATACAAAACAAAAAGCTTAAAGAATTAAAAGGAAGAAAGAAAAAGTGACTAAGGACTTCCCTGGCAGGTGAGCACACTGAGTTTTGGGGAAATAACTATATTATTTGCAGTAATCTTCCAAGCTCCACCATTTCTAACATTTCAATTTCTGGGAAGGTAGTGTTTATTGAAAAATGCCCAGTGTACAGAATGTCCAAACTCTGAACCTGTTCTTTGATTGCAAAGCTATGCTGTCCTGGACTGTTCATTGGGCTGAAATCATTAGTTCCCTCTCAATAAAACTGCGAGATGATCAGCACTGTTTAAAGAACTGTGAGACTTAAATTAGATGAGAAAGTTTACTTTGAAAATTATAAGATGCAAATGTACTAATGTCAGATACACACATTTACCCAGAATTTGCCTAATCCACCTAGAAACAGAACAGATGCAGAAAAACAGATGTTTAGCAATGCAGAATCTACAATTATTATTGTGTCTGTAGTTCATTTTCTGTACCCAAAAAATAGCTTCACAGCTATTTTGTTGTGTTGTGCTTATTAACTCTAAATGTATACATGGTTTTAATAAAGACATTTAGTTTTGTTAAGAACTTGGAACAAATTGAGGAGAGGACAGGAGGTTAAGATTTTGGTAATGTGCTTAGATTATGTTCTGGGACAGAGAATATGAGATGACAATGAAAATGTATTCAAATATGAAGTTATTTAAATACTGAGTCTGTAGGAGCCATGAATAATGTAAATTGTTAAAGAAAAATATATATGTGTATATAACACATATGCACACATATCTTTAGCTTTTGTAGGCAGGAGACAGTGAGGTACAGGGAGGCCTGGCGTGCTGCAGTCCCTGGAGTCCCAAAGAATCAGACTCTACTTAGTGACTGAACAACAATAACAATATGCATGCTATATAGCATGCATAGGCATCAAAGATTTTACTTACTTTATTCAATAAGTAACATGTTATAAAATGTACACAACATAATTAAAAAAACCACAATATTGTAAATCAGGAATTCACAAATAAACTGACAAATAGATATAAAGCTGGATTTTTACCATCAGCAGGGAGAGAAATCAATTGTCTCTATCCTAGGCAAAATGTGCCTGTCTATAGACAAGTGTCACTTGCATTGCTACGGGTTATCTACAATTTACAGAGCTGTGGACTAAAGCAATGACAAGGAAGTGCAGAGATAACATAGAGAGGTGTGTAGGTGAGCATTTATAACATCTTTTATCATTTTAAACAAAGGCTCCATCCAATATTCCTGAATATTATTATTGTATTGCCTAGATGAACAATAAATATGCAAGCATTTGGATTTCTCTAGTTGTTTGTATTTCATAGCTTGGATTTCAGATAACATAAAGAAGATATATGGAATTCCTCAAAATTACTGTGTTGCCAACTTTAGAATAGTGAATGAACACGATGGTGAAGATATTGAGGCTAGAAGGAAATTTAACACATGATTTGATGAGGAAGGCACTGTCCTTTTCATTTTATAGGTGATGAAGCTGAAATTTGTTGATTATTTGCCCTACCCAAGACTTTATAATGGTTAAGTGGCAGAGTTAGGATTCAGTCACTTACACAACTAATTCTGAATCTTTCCTCCTTCTATTTCATCATTGGATTTCAAGAAACTTTAACTAGTTTCTTTAGTCCTCAGAGGCAAATTCTCAGCTCAAGGTGAGAAACAGAGAACTTCTACTCCTCTACATGTATAAGACTTCAACTGAAACAGTAATGCATCTATTTGTTGTGTAAATAACACCACCACAAGGGGAAACAGAGGCTAGTTACTCAGTTTGCTATGTAGCAGTGTAACTAACCTCAACCACTTGACCTTGGTGACAATGAGAGAGTTGATGATATTAAGAAATTCAGAGTTCACCGGCTGGTTTGATGGTATCTCATTTAATGGAAAAAATATATATATATATAGCTTTAAGAAATAGAAGTATAAACTATCAATTCAATTAACTAAACTATCAGGGAATTCCCTGGCCATCCAGTGGTTAGGACTCTGTGCTTTCAGTATAAAGTAGATGAGTTCCATTGCTCCTAGGGAACTAAGGTCCTGCAAACTACATGTCTCTGCCAAACATTAAAAAATATATATAATTAAATAATAATAATTTTAAAAAGTATTTCAGTTGAAAAGCTATGCTTATACTAAACTTACTTTACTTATGCCTAAGTGTTATGAAGGTACCCAAGTGGATTTAGAGTTACTATTCTAACTACTTTAATTATTTTCCTTTGTAGCTACTCTTCAGGTTATTATCAACATCCCTTTAAGTATGTACCCTGTCACAGCTTCAGACCTCTAGGAACCCAGCAGAGAATGGAGGTGGAGAACAGCACTGTGAAGACACATTTCTTTCTCTTAGGATTCAGCGACCACCCAGAACTGCAGTGTTCTTTATGCTGTGCTGTTTTTTTTTTTTTTTAATCTACTCTGTTACCCTGATGGGCAACCTTGGGGTGATTTTATTAATCACAGCCAGTCCCCCTTTGCACACTCCTGTGTACTTTTTTCTCCACATCTTGTCTTTTGTAGATGCCTGCTGCTTTTCAGTCATTGCCACCAAGTTATTTGTGGGCTTAATTTCTGATAAGAAGACCATTTCTTACAATGGCTGTTCTGCACAGTTACATTTCTTCTGCTGTTTGGTGGACACAGAGTCTTTTATCTTGACCGTCATGGCTTATGATTGGTGCATAGCCATCTGTAACCTCCTGCTTTACACCATTGTTATGTCTAAGAGGATTTGCTGTCAACTTGCAATTGGAACATTTTTAGGGGACACCATGAACTCAGTGATTCACACCACTAATACTTTTCACCTGTCTTTCTGCTCCAGTGAAATGAACCATTTCTTTTATGACATCTGCCCACTCTTCTCTCTGTCCTGCACTAACACCTACATCCATGATGTTGTATTGGTGGTCTTCGCAATTTTAGAGGAAGCTCTCTGCCTTCTAACAGTTCTCTTTTCTTACAACCTCATTATAGCAGGCATTCTTAAAACAGGACCTGCTGACGGAAGAAAAGGATTCTGCACTTGTGCTTCCCATCTGACGGTGGTCTCTATCTACCATGGTACCCTGATCTTCATTTATTTGCATCCCAGTGCTGGCCATTCACTGGATATTGATAAAGTGACCTCTGTGTTCTCTATGTTGATTATACCTATGCTGAACCCCCTGATTTACAATCTAAGGAACAGAGATGTGAAAAATGTTTTTAGGAAAATGATTAGCAGGAAATTTCTTTCTTAAGAAAGGATGAAACTGAGGCTGATAACTTTTCTACCCTGTTTCCTGACCTTTAGTTTTAACTAATGGAAAAGTCAGTTTAATATGGGTGTTCCCTAGTTCTACAGGCAATAAAGCCTCCACCACAAAATTGGGCCAGAGGCTAATGTCAGAGCCAGGCCCTGTTACCTATGTCTAATTCTTTATCATTTTAAGGTTGACTTTTATTTACACTCATTCATTGTTTGTAGAAATTTAAATTAGTCTCCTTTATGGAAGACAATTTGCTAATATTTGAATGAAATATATAATTCACGTGGAATTTGAAAATTAAATATGAAAGTATTATTTAAACCAGTAATTCTACTTCTAGCAATTGAACCTGCAAAAGTTTAACACTTTCAAAGTATTCATTGCATCAGAGCTTATAATCAGTTCAGGTCAGTTGTGTATAATCATTTGTTCAGCTGTGTACTACTCTTTACAACCCCATGGACCACAGCATGCCAGGCTTCCCTTTCCATCACCAACTCCCAGAGTTTACTCAAACTCGTGTCCACAGAGTTGGTGATGTCATCCAACCATATCATCCTCTGATGTCCCCTTCTCCTCCCACTTGCAATCTTTCCCAGCATCAGAAGCACGCTATTGAAAATAATCTAAATATCTACCAATAGGAAATAGGCTAAATGAAATAAATTTGAACTTTTATATTTTTTCCCCAGGAGTAGATTTACCCTTCATATAATATTCTATATTTCATATTCTTACACTTTGTCTCTCATTTTGTTATTGCAATTATACTCAGTATTGGATAAGCTTTTGATTATATATTATAGCACTCTTTTGTAAAAATTTATAAATGAAATTCACTGAGATTCTTTGTTAGTTAATTTGATTTCCATGGCAGTATGTGTAGATGGTGGAGGCTTCTCTGAGGCTCAGTGATAAAGAAACCACTTGCCAAATGCAAGAGACACAGGTTTGATCTCTGGGTCAGAAAGATCCCTTGGAGGAGGACATGGCCACCTGTTCCGGTATTCTTACCTGTGAAATTGCATGGACAGAGGAGCATGGTTACAGCCTATGAAGCCACAGAAGTCAGAGGAGACTTAGTGACTAAACAACAGCAACCACGTGCAGACTGAAGCGTAACTGTCAAAATTACACTCACGGTAAAAAGACTTTCTCAAAAAAAAAAAAAAAAGAAAGAAAGAAAAAGCCTCCCTCAAATATTAAGTCCTACATGACTTTTTTTCCTACCATTCCCTTCAATTATGATGTTAACTCATATTCTAAACCTTACTATATTTTATAATAATGTCATTTGCAGGAGGTTCAGGTTCAATCCCTAGTTAGGAAGCTAAGATCCCCAAAGCCATGAGACATAGTAAAAAAAAATATTCTTTTTAATATTGATTGTTTTTAATTCAGATTATATGCACATAATAGGCAGAAACTGTTTCTTCCTCTTGCAGTTTTTGGCTTATTCTTCAGAAGGGCACATATTATGCACACGCCTATTTAAAGATATTGTCAACTATGGTGAGTTAAAAAAAAATAATGCAGTCTGCAAATATCAACTTCATCAAAGTCTGGCTTGTAACATATTTTCTCAAAAATATATTGTCTGAAATCCCTTGACTGGTAAGCAGTTAACATTTCTAAGGAAGGACATCCTCTGAGGGCCAGAAATGGGAACTAAAACAGATGGATGGTGCAGTGATAGTCTGAGTGATTGCTGAGGCGTGGCCAGTAAAGAGAGTGTGGGTGGAGAGTCTAAATTCAGTGATAAGGCAGTTGAACAGTGTGTGAGAGGATGAATTAGAGAGGAACAATTATTGTCTTCTGACAATTCCACTCATGGCAGTGGAGAAGCTATCTTTACAAGAAGGGTTTTGTCTGCAGAAATCAGTAGTGAGGTAGGACTTGTGGCATCTGGAAATTAGATCATTAAGGTACTTTTCAGGCATCTGGCCAAGATTGAAAATGGTGTGACCAGCATGGGTCATTGTGAAGAAATATCTGCTCAGCTCTTGCAGGAGGGAAGGCAGGGTCAGGAGAAGCTAGTCCTTAGGGTTCTGGGCAGAGAACTCCAGATATGAGCTGCAGCTGAGTTGTGCAGCTAGACTCTCTAAGACTGGCACGCGTGCATGCTAAGTCACTTCAGCTGTGTCTGACTCTTTGCGACCCCATGGACTATAGCCCCCAGGATCCTCTGTCCATGGGATTCTCCAGGCAAGAATACTGGTGTGGGTTGCCATTCACTTCTCCAGGGGGTCATCTGAGCCCAGTGAGCTGGCTCTAAAGTGAAAGATGAATCCTGCAGAATCCATTTCATGACCTTATGTGATAAACTATACCATCTTTCATTTCAGTACCAGAATTTAGTCCCTGATGAGGAATTAGTTGGCTAAGGTCACAGATCTAACAAGTAAAAGGTAGTATACAGATTTGAACTCAGGTCTACTCACTTCAAATCTTGTTATTACCTTAAACTCTCTTCCATCTTCATCATTTTCTTGAAATGAACATAAATCAAAAACCAACCAACCAACCAAACAAACAAAAATAACCCAGGTTTCCTGATCATCTGTAAACACTATTAAATCAAAACTTTGAAAAGATGAAAAAAGGATTTTTTTTAATTACATATACATTTGAAAAATGGTCAGTGAAGCCAATTTTACATGATATGAATGGGCTTCATTTTTATAATGATCAGACATGTCCAAATCTTTCCAACCACATGGACCATAGGCTCTTCTGTCCATGGAATTTTCCAGGCAAGAATACTGGGGTGGGGTGCCATTCTGCTTTCCAGGAAACCTTCCCAACCCAAGGACTCAACTCACACCTCTTGCGTCTCCTGCGCTGGCAGGCTGAGACAGGAAACCAGGTTCTGTTCATGGAGCCGAGGAAGGAACTTCACAAACTAGCAAGCACTCACACAGGCAAAGTTTATTTTAAAAGATAGAGATGCAAAGCCCTTAGCATAGACACTGACAGGGGGTGAAGAGCCCCAAAAAGGTGGGGATTACAACACTTTTATATATTTACTAGTATTGATCTGTATATTTTTGGTTGACTTGTAACTTTAATATGCATCATTTTTGACCAATTAGTCTAAACTTCACAACATCAAGTTTGTTGTTTTTATGGCTTTCTTGGATCCCCAAGTTTCTCAGTTTTTCCAGACATTGTGACACTGTTCCTTGACATTTTCTTAAGACCCCAGGCCATTATTTAGGGGCTAGATATATATGTTTAGGAGCTAAAAGTCTACCTGGAGCTTTTTTCCTCGATAGACTAAATAGCAGTTAATGATTGTAATGCCCTGGGTCTGAATGTTTTATGACTTACCAGACCAGGGAGGCATGCCTCTGAATGCCTGGAAATTGGAAAAAGGAGTGAGATGCTTACTTGAGAAGAAAAAAAATTGAAACTAAAAAAATTCAATTAAAACAAATTGAAATTAAAAAATTAAAAATTGAAATAAAAAAAGGAATTGAGGTTTCAAAGTCTTACACTGTTTAGAAATTTCTGCCTCAGCACCACCTGAGAAGCCTAATTTTTGCAGATATAAATAGGTTCACATGTTCTTAATAAATTTCACTGAGTTGTGAAGAGCTTTAGACAGTGATTGAGAGTTCCTGATATGTGTTATATTCTATGAATTATAAATAATTTGAAACCATGAGAGAAAATATTGAAGAAACAATAAAATACTTTTGTCTAAAATTCCAATTCATATTAGAATTCTAAGTCAAATAATCTGCTGAAAATTCCAAGTTTTTTAATATGTTATTTCCTTCAAGTGATGTCTTGATTATAAACTCATCAGCACCAAAGGGATATTGAAAATAAGTGAACAGGACCTAACCTAAATAAAAATCTGCATAAGCAATTGCTCTCTCCTCCTAAAATTATAAGCAGTGCCTCCACATTTCCTTAAAATGGAAAATTCTCCAATTCTTTAAATTGAAAACATATCACTTTCCTGAAGTCATACTTTTTTTCATTGCCTGACCAAACAACAAATCAAAGCAAAACAAAACAAAAACAAATTGTAGCAACAGTAGCAACAAAAATTGAGTGATTTGCCTACTTCAGAGTTAAAACAGAAAAATCAACTTAGAAATTTTCCTTCCTTAAGTTTTAGACTAATAACAACAAGCTAATCTTGTTATAAACCCATAGCTTCATCATTTTATGCCTTTTATCATTTTACAGCTTCATCATCTTTATTTTTAGTAATATTTCTTGTTATAAAGTCTACTTTCTACTTTTTTTTCCATTTACTTTTATTAGTTGGAGGGTAAATACTTTATATTATTGTAGTGGTTTTTGCCATACATTGACCTGAATCAGCCATGGATTTACATGTGTTCCCCATCCTGATCCCCCCTCCCACATCCCTCCCCATCCTATCCCTCTGGGTCTTCCCAGTGCACCAGCTACTTTGTTTTATATCAATATATTCATGCGTGAGATGCTTTCTGCCATTGTATATTTAACTCAATACATCTTCATAATTGAGATTTTTGTAGAAAGCAGTTTAAGTCACTCATTTTAGAGGCACGAGTTAAAAAATGAGTAACATCAATGTAAATTATACCCTACAGCAGCTATAGGAGTCACCAAAGACTAATTGAAATCTAAAGGTAAATAATAGAAGAGTATGGAATTTTGCATCAGTATTTATTGAAGAGCATCAATGCCTGCAGTGTTGTCATATTAAATAATCCTCTTGATTATGCAACACACTAATTTTTAAATCATGATCAGAGAACTTAATATGTATTTCCACTCTTTCAGAATAAGAATAAAGGAATGGTGTCTCTGAATTAACCAAAAAAGTTAGTCATCCTTTGTCAAGAAAGAGAAGAAACATGAAAATTTACACCCTGAAAATGGATTATTTATTACTGATTCGAGTCAAGGTTAATATAACATTTCTGCTACTTTCCACTGATATTCTAGTTAATGTAAATATCAAATAAGCAATGATTTGTAGAAGATAGTTTATGAATATATAAAATAATGTTGGTTATCACTACATATCAAAATGCTAACCAGAAAAAAAGTGACTTACATAATTCACCCTTGTAGGTTTGAAATCATATAAGCATTTCAAATTACCTCATTGAACTGTTTTCCAGTTTTTACTTCATCCTCATGAAAATAGAATTTTTTCTCTCAATATTTTTCTAAAAAGAGTTGTAATTTCATTCAGACACAAAGATTATAGAACAGATAACAAATGTGTAAGTAATTCTAACAAAACTGATGAGATAACAGATGAAAGAAAATATAAATATGATTGCTATTTTCAAATTAGATGTATTTGCCTATGAGGGTGAAACTGAAAGTTGCTCAGTCATGTCCAACTGTTTGTGACCCCATGGACCACATTTCATGGAATTCTCCAGGCCAGAATACTGGAGTGGGTAGACTTTTCCTTCTTCAGTGGATTTTCCTGACCCAGGAATCGAATCTGGATTTCCTGCTTTGTAGGTGGATTCTTTACCAACTGAGCTATCAGGGAAGCCCCTAAATATTACATTGCTTACAGGAAAAGGTAATCCTCCCGGATATACACAACAATTTAGATTAGATTATTTTTTTATTTTTAAATTAAAAGCTTTTTTATTATTGCTATTTATTTTTAAAATTTTTAACACACATATATGGAATTTATTTATTTTTTTCCATTTATTTTTATTCATTAGAGGCTAATTACTTTACAATATTGTAGTGGTTTTTGCCATACATTGACATGAACCAGCCATGGATTTACATGTGATAAATGTATTTATTTTAATTGGAGGCTAATTACTTTACAATATTGTAGTGGTTTTGCCGTACATTGACTTGAATCCTCCATGGGTGCACGTGTGTTCCCCATCCTGAACCCCCCACCTCAACTCCCTCCCCATCACATCTCTCAGGGTCATCCCAGTGCACCAGCCCCGAGCACCCTGTCTCATGAGTCGAACCTGGACTGGCGATCTGTTTCCTATGATAATACACATGTTTCAATGCCATTCTCCCAAATCATACCACCCTCGCCCTCTCCCATAGAGTCCAAAAGACTGTTCTATACATTTGTGTCTCTTTTGCTGTCTTGCATATAGGGTTATCATTACCATCTTTCTAAATTCCATATGTATGTGTTAGTATACTGTATTGGAGTTATCCTTTCTGGCTTACTTAACTCTGTATAGTAGACTCCAGTTTCATCCACCTTATTAGAACTGATTCAAATGTGTTCTTTTTAATGGCTGAGTAATATTCCATTGTGTATATGTACCACAGCTTCCTTATCCATTCATCTGCTGATGGACATCTATGTTGCTTCCATGGCCTGGCAATTACAAACAGTGCTGCGATGAACATTGGGGTACACGTGTTTCTTTCAATTCCGGTTTCCTTGGTGTGTATGCCCAGAAGTGGGATTGCTGGGTCATATGGCAGTTCTATTTCCAGTTTTTTAAGGAGTCTCCACACTGTTTTCCATAGCGGCTGTACTAGTTTGCATTCCCACCAACAGTGTAAGACGGTTCCCTTTTCTCCACACCCTCCCCAGCATTTATTGCTTGTAGACTTTTGGATAGCAGCCATTCTGACTGGCTTGAAATGGTACCTCATTATGGTTTTGATTTGCGTTTCTCTGATAATGAGTGATGTTGAGCAGTTTTTCATGTGTTTGTTAGTCATCTGTATGTCTTCTTTGGAGAAATGTTTGTTTAGTTATTTGGCCCATTTTTTGATTGGGTCATTTATTTTTCTGGAATTGAGCTGCAGTAGTTGCTTGTATATTTTTGAGATTAATTCTTTGTCAGTTGCTTCATTTGCTAATATCTTCTCCCATTCTGAAGGCTGTCTTTTCATCTTGCTTATAGTTTCCTTCGTTGTGCAAAAGCTTTTAAATTTAATTAGGTCCCATTTTTTTTTTCTTTTATTTCCATTATTCTGGGAGGTGAGCCATAGAGGATCCTACTGTGATTTATATCAGAGAGTGTTTTGTCTATCTTTTCCTCTAGGACTTTTATAGTTTCTGGTCTTACATTTAGATCTTTATTCCATTTTGAGTTTATTTTTGTGTATGGTGTTAGAAAGTGTTCTAGTTTCATTCTTATACAGCGATTGATCAGTTCTCCCAGCACTACTTGTTAAAGAGATTGTTTTTTCTCCATTGTATATTCTTCCCTCCTTTATCAAAGATAGGGTGTCCATAGTGCACGGATTTTACCTCAGGACTTTCTATTCTGTTCCATTGATCTATATTTCTGTCTTTGTGCCAGTACCATACTGTCTTGATGACTATTTTTTTGTATTTCCATACAAATTGTGAAATTATTTGTTCTAGTTCTGTGAAAAATACCGTTGGTAGCGTGATAGGGATTGCACTGAATCTATAGATTGCTTTGGGTAATGTACTCATTTTCACTATATTGATTCTTTCAATCCATGAACATAGTAAATTTCTCCATCTATTTGTGTTCTCCTTGATTTCTTTCATCAGTTTTTATAGTTTTCTATATATATAGGTCTTTTGTTTCTTTAGGTTGATATATTCCTAAGTATATCATTCTTTTCGTTACAATGGTGAATGGTATTATTTCCTTAATTTCTCTTTCTGTTTTCTCATTGTTAGTGTGTAGGAATGAAAAGGATTTATGTGTGTTAATTTTATATCCTGCACTTTTACTATGTCCACTGATTAGCTATAGTAATTTTCTGGTGGAGTCCCTAGGGTTTTCTATGTAGAGGATCATGTCATCTGCAAACAGTGAGAGTTTTACTTCTTCTTTTCCAATCTGGATTCCTTTTATTTCTTTTTCTGCTCTGATTGCTATGGCCAACACTTCCAAAGCTATGTTGAATAGTAGTGGTGAGAGTGGGCATCCTTGTCTTGTTCCTGACTTTAGGAGAAACACTTTCAATTTTTTACCATTGAGGATAATGTTTGCTGTGGGTTTGTCATATATAGCTTTTATTATGTTGAGATATCTTCCTTCTATTCCTGCTTTATTGAGGGTTTTTCTCATAAATGGATATTGAATTTTTTCAAAGGCTTTCTCTGAATCTATTGAGATAATCATGTGGCTTTTATCTTTCAATTTGTTAATGTGGTGTATTATGTTGATTGATTTGTGGATATTAAATAATCCTTGCATCCCTGGAATAAAGGCCACTTGGTCATAATGTATGATCTTTTTAATATGTTGTTGGATTCTGTTTGCTAGAATTTTGTTAAGGATTTTTGCATCTATGTTCATCAGTGATATTGGCCTGTAGTTTTCTTTTTTTGTGGCATCTTTGTCTGGTTTTGGTATTAGAATGATGGTGGCCTCATAGAATGAGTTTGGAAGTTTGCCTTCTTCTGCAATTTTCTGGAAGACTTTGAGTAGGATAGGTGTTAGCTCTTCTCTAAATTTTTGGTAGAATTCAGCTGTGAAGCCATCTAGTCCTTGGCTTTTGTTTGCTGGAAGATTTCTGATTACAGTTTCGATTTCCTTGCTTGTGATGGCTCTGTTAGGATATTCTATTTCTTTCTGGTTCAGTTTTGGAAAGTTATACTTTTCTAAGAATTTGTCCATTTCTTCCAAGTTGTCCATTTTATTGGCATAGAGCTGCTGGTAGTAGTCTCTTATGATCCTTTGTATTTCAGTGTTGCCTGTTGTGATCTCTCCATTTTCATTTCTAATTTTGTCAATTTGGTTCTTCTCCCTTTGTTTCTTAATGAGTCTTGCTAATGGTTTGTCAATTTTGTTTATTTTTTCAAAAAACCAGCTTTTATCTTTGTTGATTTTTGCTATGGTCTCTTTAGTTTCTTTTGCATTTATTTCTGCCCTAATTTTTAAGATTTCTTTCCTTCTACTAACTCTGGGGTTCTTCATTTCTTCCTTCTCTAGCTGATTTAAGTGTAGAGCTAGGTTATTTATTTGACTTTTTTCTTGTTTCTTGAGGTGAGCCTGTATTGCTATGAACCTTTCCCTTAGTCCCCATAGCTTTTAGGTTGTCGTGTTTTAATTTTCATTTGTTTCTATGCATAGTTTGATTTCTTTTTTTATTTCTTCTGTGATTTCTTCAGCAGCGTGTTGTTCAGCCTCCATATGTTGGAATTTTTACTAGTTTTTCTCCTGCAATTGAGATCTAGTCTTACTGCGTTGTGGTCAGAAAAGATGCTTGGAATGATTTCATTTCTTTTTTTAAATTTACCAAGGCTAGATTTATGGCCTAGGATGTAATCTATCCTGTAGAAGGTTCCATGTGCACTTGAGAAAAAGATGAAATTGATTGTTTTGGGGTGAAATGTCCTATAGGTATCAATTAGGTCTAACTGGTCTATTGTATCATTTAAAGTTTGTGTTTTCTTGTTAATTTTCTGTTTAGTTGATTTATCCATAGGTGTGAGTGGGATATTAAAGTCTCCCACTGTTATTGTGTTATTGTTAATTTCCCCTTTCTCACTTGTTAGCATTGCCTTACATATCGTGTTGCTCCTATGTTGGGTGTATATATATATTTATAATTCTTTATCTTCTTATTGGATTGATCCTTTGATCATTGTGTAGTGTCCTTCTTTGTCTCTTTGCACAGCCTTTTTTTAAAGTCTATTTTACCTGATATGAATATTGCCAGTCCTGCTTTCTTTTGTTCTCTATTTGCATGGAATATCCTTTTCCGGCCCTTCACTTTCAGTTTATATGTGTATTTCTGTGTTTAGATTATACTTAAAAATTAGAGTTATTTTAAAACAATGTTCAAGTCCCAGGAAAGATATTAGCTTCCAATTTTTACAACAAATCTATTTAATCTACTCAATTTAAAAACAAGAAAAAAGTCAAATAAATAACCTAACTCTACACCTAAAGCAACTAGAGAAGGAAGAAATGAAGAATCCCAGAGTTAGTAGAAGGAAAGAAATCTTAAAAATTAGGGCAGAAATAAATGCAAAAGAAACTAAAGAGACCATAGCAAAAATCAACAAAGATAAAAGCTGGTTTTTTGAAAAAATAAACAAAATTGACAAACCATTAGCAAGACTCATTAAGAAACAAAGGGAGAAGAACCAAATTAACAAAATTAGAAATGAAAATGGAGAGATCACAACAGGCAACACTGACATACAAAGGATCATAAGAGATTACTACCAGCAGCTCTATGCCAATAAAATGGACAACTTGGAAGAAATGGACAAATTCTTAGAAAAGTATAACTTTCCAAAACTGAACCAGAAAGAAATAGATCTTAACAGAGCCATCACAAGCAAGGAAATCGAAACTGTAATCAGAAATCTTCCAGCAAACAAAAGCCCAGGACCAGATGGCTTCACAGCTGAATTCTACCAAAAATTTAGAGAAGAGCTAGCACCTATCTTACTCAAACTCCTCCAGAAAATTGCAGAAGAAGGCAAACTTCCAAACTCATTCTATGAGGCCACCATCACCCTAATTCCAAAACCAGACAAAGATGCCACACACAAAAAAAAAAGAAAACTACAAGCCAATATCACTGATGAACATAGATGCAAAAATCCTTAACAAAATTCTTGCAAACAGAATCCAACAACATATTAAAAAAATCATACATTATGACCAAGTGGCCTTTATTCCAGGGATGCAAGGATTATTTAATATCCACAAATCAATCAACATAATACACCACATTAACAAATTGAAAGATAAAAGCCACATGATTATCTCAATAGATGCAGAGAAAGCCTTTGACAAAATTCAACATCCATTTATGATTAAAACTCTCCAGAAAGCAGGAATAGAAGAACATACCTCAATGTAATAAAAGCTATATATGACAAACCCACAGCAAGTATTACCCTCAATGGTGAAAAATTGAAAGCATTTCCTCTAAAATCAGGAGCAAGACAAGGGTGCCCACTCTCACCACTACTATAAAAACAAATCAGTTTTATGGAGATTTTCTAGACAGTCCTGTTAACAAGAACTAAGATACAGGCTTGATCAAACTGCCATGTGAAGTAATAGAATATGTATAATGATTGGTAAGTGATAGACAGGCAACACAAAACATACAACATGTATAAATTATCTTTGTTTTTGTTCTCAGTATTTCAAGAAGCAAGCTAAGTTTCTTAAGCCTCTTGTAAATTTTTTCATTCTCTACACTGAAACTTTCTTCCAAAATAGAATTGTAGCTACAATGTATGCAAAATTTCATTTCTTCAAGCACCTAGCAAGATGCCTTGTAGGCATATGACATAAAATAGTAGCTTAAAATATGTTTGAATCATTGACTCTTGACCATTATGTTCTTTACTCCCAAGTAAAACTTATGTCATTCCCTTTTGTTTCTCTTTAAAAATCTGTCTATCCTTCAAGACCAAATAAAAGATGCATGATAGCCACAAATGATTTTGTAGAGTCTCTCCCCACCAACTGTACTATGATATTAACTAACACCACTGGATTGGGAGCTACCAGAAAGTGAAACTATATCTTTCCCTGTCATCTATTTCACCAAATTTAAAGTATAAAACTGGTCATTTATTTTTAAGACTACTTGGTAGTCACCAGGAGAAAAGGAATAACAGAACTAGAGTTTACTGCATGTATGCAATATGTTTGATATATTATCTATACTATTTTTTTGTTCTATATACCACTTTCTGAACAAAATCATATTAATTTGGTTTTGTAGACAATGACTGAGTCAGGTCAATCCATCTTCTCTGACTGATTTAATCAGAATCAGGTATAGTCTCCTGATCTAAAACTCATGTTCTTTCCATTGCAGTTCTTCCTTTTCAAATCTAAAGTGATTTTTTAAATGAATTTTTAACACATAGTTCATTCAAAATCAGAAAAGTGTCCTCTAATAGCCAAAGCAAATATTTGGCAGTTACATGCCTTCAATGTGAAAACAATTTTGTTTTCATTAGTTTGCTGACTGTGTCCTTGACATCCTTATTTCTCAGACTGTAGGTCAGGGGATTCAACACGGGGATTACCACCATGTAAAACACAGAGGCCACTTTGGCTGTGTGCCTGGAGGTTTTGGAGTTGGGCGCACAGTAGAGGAAGTGGATGGTGCCATGGAAGATGGTGATGGCAGTCAGGTGGGAGGCGCAGGTGGAGAAGGCTTTGCGATGCCCACCAGCTGATTGCATCTTCAAGGTGGTGACAACAGTGAACACGTAAGACGTGAGAATGACAAGCAATGTGATCACCTCATTAAAGGTGGAACAGTGAAAAGAAGCAATGGGCTGAGATAGGAATCAGAATAACAGAGGGAAATCAAGGAAGAAAGCTCACAGAAGTGATTGTGTTGAAACTGAGAAAAGAGAATTTGACAGCAGAACATGTGAGAGTCAAGGAGTAAGCTACTCGCCATGCATATGACATGACCGCTAGCATGGCACAGAGTCTCTGGGACATGATGACTCTGTAGAGCAGAGGGTTGCAAATAGGCACAAAGCAGTCATAGGCCTTCACAGCAAATAGAATTAATTCAGTCACCACAAAGGTGCAAACAAGAAAGAACTGCACAATACATCCCCAAAATGAAATGGTTCTGTCTTCTGCAAGTAGGTTCACCTGCATCTTGGGAGCAATGATGGAAGAATAGCAGAAATCCACAAATGAGAGGTGTCTGAGAAATAATACATGGGGTGTGCATTTGGGGTTAACTTTGATGATGACCATCATCCCAAGGTTCCCTGCTATTCTGAAGCTGTAGATGGCCAGAAATGCCAGGAAGAGGGGGGGGCTTGCAGTTCGGGGTAGTCTGAGAAATCCAGGAGGGCAAATGTGGCCCCAATGGTTATATTTCTCTTGGTCAGAGACATGCTTCCTGATGGACAGATCTGAAAATCTTTCTTGGAAATAATATATTAGGAGAGTGATTGACACATAAAACATGCTTACCTGTGCCCTGTGCAGAGGGGAATATGAAATGAGCCAAAATGAATCTGTGTTATAATCCAGATAGGGGTTCATCATCCAAGGCAAAATAGCTACAGCTTCAGAAAAGAATTACTAGTTAATTTTTTTCCCTCAAACATTATAACACTTTATTCTGTTCAAGTTCTGAAATATAATTTTAATGACATACAAATGTAATAATTATAAATCAAGCAATTTTGTTTGTAACATGTAATCAAATCCTCATGTGAGACATTTTAATACTGAACTCCATGAATTCTGCAAAATGAAATAATTTTAGCTGATACAGTTATTAATAAAAAGTGAAAACACTTGAAATAACTTCTATAATCAGAATTAAGTTTTACACAAAATATGTGCATATTTGTGATGTAAATATAGATTAGTCTGTGTGGTAATTAATAACTTACTTATTGTTGTTTAATTGGTAAGTCCTGTCTGACTCTGCTACCCCATGGACTGCAGCCCACCAAACTCCTCTGTCCATGGAATTTCCAGGCAAGAATACTGGAGTGCGTTGCCATTTCCTTCTCCAGGGGGTCTTCCTCACCCATGAATCAAACCTGGGTCTCCTGCATTGGCAGGTGGATCCTTTACCACTGAGCTACCAGGAAAACTGTACTTACTTATGCTCGTATTTTAAATATGTGATTAGCGTTTTAATCATCATTCCTGGTTTTTGACTGAAAAGTTCAGCTAGAAAATTAAATAATGACTTACAGCTTTCAGGAAATAATATCTATTGAAGGGCCTTCCTTTACATGTGAGCAAACAGAAACTTGAAGAAGCTATGACTTGCCTAGTGACATACAGGCATTGATGCTCAACTACAGCTAGAGCCCATATTCCTTAATTCCCAGTGACACACCCATCTCCACAGCAGGCTGTGATTCACATTACAGATTGAGATATGAGCATTTCTACTTTGTAAAGATCACATTTCACACCTCATTTTGCTAATTCTTTTGGCCACTTTTAAGCCTTCCCTGGTGGCTCAGATGGTAAAGTGTCTGTCTACAATGCTGGAGACTCGGGTTCAATCCCTGGGTTGGAAAGATCTCCTGGGGAAGGAAATGGCAGCCCACTCCAGTATTCTTGCCTGGAAAATCCCATGGACAGAGGAGCCTGGTACGCTACACTCCATGGGATCACAAAGAGTCGCACACGACTGAGGAACTTCACTTTTGGCCATTTTAAAGACAAACTTCATGCTATAAAGTTATAAATGTTAGTCCAATATTTATGTGAGGGCCGCAGAGATCTTCTGATCTGTGTAAGGATGGAACATAAAGAATGAATGTTAGGGAAAGCCCTTTTTAGAAATAAATATGGTTAAAAGTCCTAAATATTGACTCTTGTCTAGATGATTCTCTCTTCCTTAGGCATCTAGAATACTCAAATTGTCAGAAGCATGGATGAAAATTGAGATTCGCCACACTCTGATGACACTTATAATAAAGGAGTTCTTAATATAGAAAAAAAAAATGGGATTTCTCAAATTGGCACACAGATAGGAAGTCCAATTACATTTGAATCTCAGGTAGATAATGGATTATTGATATAAATGCATCCCAAGTATTCTATGGAGGTTTTCATACTAAACATTCATTGTTTATCAGAAGTTCAAATTAAATTTACCATTCTGTATTTTTGCTTGCTAAATCTGTCATCCTTATAGCTAGAAGAATTCAGAATGTTATAGTGAAAAATACATTCTACTTGGAACTTCCTTGTTTTAGTACAATAAGGTGTTGCCTGTCAGAAATTCCCTCCATAAAACAATGAAGACTTCTTGCTCAGACTAATATATCTGGTAAGGTCATCTCTGTTTCCACAGCCTTGAAACCAACTGGCTCTAGAGGTTTCAGCATTAAAGGTTAGAGGTCCCATGTAGCAGGACTCTTGATGGTCCTGTATGTTCAGATATCCAAGGATTTAAGGATCAGGCAGAAGGTGATCTTTCCAAATAAATTCTCACTATTATAAAATTCTTTACTAGTGACCTTTCTCAGAGTTTCTCAGACTCAGCACTACTGATATTTTGTGCTGATTTATTCTTTTTTTTTTTTTATGGTTACCTACACTGTTCAGGGTACCACATATAGCAGCATCTCTGGCCTCTATGACAGTATCACCCTCCCCCTAGTCTCTCCGTTATGTCAATGAAAAAGGCCTCCAGATATTGTCACATTGGCAATAAAAAAGTCTCCAGATATTGCCACGTGTACACTTGGGAGGGGAGAGAAGGTGCATAATTGCCTGTAATTGAGAACTACTGCCTTGTTTCTTTTATTCTGGTAGCTTTTCATTTTTCTCTGTCTGACTTAAAACTTTTTCTTATCTCCCAAATAATGCTATCATATAAATTAAACAACTTAGCTTTTCTTTGGGTCTGGGAATCATGGTCTAAAATCTTCTTACTTATGATTTCTTCCCAATTTTTTTTTTCATTTTGCTTTTATGAGCTGACATATTCCCCCCCTGCTCTAAAATCTTATTTAGAGCTGTCCTATTGATTCTATTTCTCCAAAAGCTTCATTTCATTCTTTCAATTCAGTTTTATGCAAATACTTCCCTATTGTCCTTAAAGTCACAGAAGCACAGAGCCATGTACCTGAAAAGTCTCAGGCCCCTCTGTCCCTTCCCTCCCAGGAAACACTTGTCGAGGACACTATGAAGAAGCTCAGTTACACCAAGGCCCCTGTATAGAGTTCTCTAGAAAGTATGGCCTTCCTGTTCTAAAAATGTAACATTTGCAGTGGCTTATTTTCCCTTAAATAATCTTTCTCATAAAGAACTGACAAGCCTAAGATATCTTCTAGATCACCTTACACGGTAAAGAAGATCCTATTTTCTCAAACCTACGAGCAAACCCGCAGGTGGAAAGAGCAGCCTCCCCTCCAGTCTCTGGAGAGTCGCTGGTTTGGGGGAGAGGACACTCATGTCTCTTCTACTCCCGGTGACAACAAAACCCTACAGAAAACTCCCTGCCTTGTTCTTTGGAGGCCTCAGAACAAGCAATTAGAATTAATGATTGTTTTCTGATGAAACTCTGATTTCTTGAAAAACAAACAGCAGCTTTAGAAACACTTTATATGAAAATTGATCAAAAGTGTCAATGTCTTCTCCCCATGATCCCTGATCACTGCACTAGAATCCAAAACTTTTTGTATAGGAAAAAGAGATGGCAAAAGTTATGTTTACTAATCAGTAAATATATTTTTAGTATATTATTTTATTCTTTTACATTTTTTCTAGACATTGAAGTACAATTGACAAGCAAAAATTGTGTATATTTCAAGTGTACACCTTAATATTCTGATAAATAAATATATATTTACATATATATATATTTAATCTGGCATGAGCAAATGCTCATATAATTGAGCTAATTTACTTCTTGTAGTTTGAATATTGAATACAATCAATATTGATGGCATAGCATTTACAAGGAACTCTGCATCTTGTTCCCATTAATTGTAATATTTAATTTTGTGTGTGTTTTATAAATATCATTTCCTCACCCTCACTGAGGATTATTGTATCCAGTTAGAGGAATAGTATAGTTCTGTCCATGTATTAATATGGCAATTGTTGATAGAAAAATAGTATATACTATAACTTTGTATAACACCACTGGCTGTTGCGGAGAAAATTTTGTACTTTGAATATTAAATATTACCCAAGTCTCCCACATTGAAGGCAGATTCTTTACCAGCTGAGCCACCAGGAAAGCCAATTGTTAAAGAATATATCCTTCATTCTTTAGTAAAGAAAAAGAAAAGAAGATGGAATAGGGACTGTTGGATATTACCCAGGGTCTGATAGAAGTATCAATACTAAGATCATAATTTAATAAATGTTACTGGACGTGTTACATACCAACAGGGAAAGAAATCATTCTCAGTAAATGATGTTGTGAACATTTCTATATAATTTGGGCATGAGAGCTGCACAATTTGTTTACAAGTACTGTTTCACTTAACAAAGTATAAAACAACAACAAAAGACCTGTAAGCTTAATACTTACCAAAATTTGAGTTCAAATATCATCAAATTTGGGATAAAATATAGAATGGAGCTGCATTTAATTTCACTGTATTTACATTTTAAATCACTAAATGTAAATATAAGTACATAAAAATCTAGACTACATATTGAAAACAAAGCAAAAATCAACTAAAAAGTAAAATACATATCAAGAAGCATGCCTCATACATAAAATTAAATGTTACCAAATTATGATATTTTGTAAATATTCTTCATAGAGGTTATTGATCTTAAGGTGTAAAATGTCCTGCAAATTATTATGAAAAACTTGAACACCCAGTGGAAATGTAAGAAAAGTGAACAGAAAAGAAAGGAAACTATTAAACTTTAAAATGCTTCCATCTTTCAAATTTCTCTTGCTGTTGTTTTTATTTTTTGCTCCTAATTTTTAGGTTCCCATAGGAAATAACCTATAAATCCATGTTAGGATGTTTCTGGAGTCTTAGTTTGTCTAAAATATAGTATTAGAGAGAAATGTTTCTTTTTTTAAATTTTTTTCCATTTATTTTTATCTGTTGGAGGTTAATTACTTTACAATATTGTAGTGGTTTTTGCCATACATTGACATGAATCAGCCAAGGATTTACATGTGTTCCCCATCCCGATCCCCCCTCCCGCCTCCCTCCCCATCCCATCCCTCTGGGTCCTCCCAGTGCACCACCGGAGCACGTGTCTCATGCATCCAACCAGGGGTGGCAATCTGTTTCACCCTTGATGATATAGTTGTTTCAATGCTGTGCTCTCTGAACATCCCACCCTTGCCTTCTCCCACAGAGTCTAAAAGTCTGTTCTGTACATCTGTGTCTCTTTTTCTGTTTTGCATATAGAGTTATCATTACCATCTTTTTAAATTTGATATATATGCGTTAGTTTACTGTATTGGTCTTTATCTTTCTGGCTTACTTCACTCTGTATAATAGGCTCCAGTTTCACCCATCTCATTAGAACTGATTCAAATGAATTCTTTTTAATGGCTGAGTAATATTCCATAGTGTATATGTACCATGGCTTCCTTATCCGTTTATCTGCTGATAGGCATCTGGGTTGCTTCCATGTCCTGGCTATTATAAACAGTGCTGCGATGAACATTTGGTTGCACGTGTCTCTTTCAGATCTGGTTTCCTCGGTGTGTATGCCCAGAAGTGGGAGTGCTGGGTCATATGGCAGTTCTATTTCCAGTTTTTGAAGGACTCTCCATAGTGGCTGCATTAGTTTGCATTCTCACCAATAATATAAGAGGATTCCCTTTTCTCCACACCCTCTCCAGCATTTATTGCTTGTAGAGTTTTGGATAGCAGCCATTCTGACTGGTGTGAAATTGTACCTCATTGAGGTTTTGATTTACATTTCTCTGATAATGAGTGATGTTGAGCATCTTTTCATGTGTTTGTTAGCCATCTGTATGTCTTTGGAGAAATCTCTGTTTAGATCTTTGGCCCATTTTTTGAGTGGGTCATTTATTTTTCTGGAATTGAGCTGCAGGAGCTGCTTGTATATTTTTGAGATTAATCCTTTGTCTATTTCTTCATTTGCTATTATTTTCTCCCATTCTGAAGGCTGTCTTTTCACCTGTCTTATAGTTTCCTTTGATGTGCAAAAGATTTTAAGTTTCATTAGGTCCCATTTGTTTATTTTTGCTTTTATTTCCAATATTCTGGGAGGTGGGTCTTAGAGGATCTTGCTGTGGTTTATATCGGAGACTGTTTTGCCTATGTTCTCCTCTAGGAGTTTTATGGTTTCTGCTCTTACATTTAGATATTTAATCCATTTTTAGTTTATTTTTGTGTATGGTGTTAGAAAGTGTTCTACTCTCATTCTTTTACAAGTGGTTGACCAGTTTTCCCAGCACCACTTGTTAAAGAGGTTGCCTTTTTTTCCATTGTATATTCTTGCCTCCTTTATCAAAGATAAGGTGTCCTTAAGTACGTGGATTTATCTCTGGGCTTTCTATTTTGTTCCATTGATCTATATTTCTGTATTGTGCCAGTACCATACTGTCTTGATGACTGTGGCTTTGATGCAAGGGATTTCTGTGTGTTAATTTTATATCCTGCAACTTTACTATATTCTTTGATTAGCTCTAGTAATTTTCTGGTAGAGTCTTAGGGTTTTCTATGTAGATGATCATGTCATCTGCAAACAGCGAGAGTTTCACTTCTTCTTTTCCTATATGGAATCATTTTATTTCTTTTCCTGCTCTGATTGCTGTGGCCAACACTTCCAAAACTATGTTGAATAGTAGTGATGAGAGTGGGCACCCTTGTCTTGTTCCTGATTTCAGGGGAAATGCTTTCAATTTTTCACCATTGAGGATGTTTGCTGTGGGTTTGTCATATATAGCTTTTATTATGTTGAGGTATCTTCCTTCTACTCCTGCTTTCTGGAGAGTTTTTATCATAAATGAATGTTGAATTTTGTCAAAGGCTTTTTCTGCATCTATTGAGATAATCATGTGGTTTTTATCTTTCAATTTGTTAATGTGGTGTATTACATTGATTGATTTGTGGATATTAAAGAATCCTTACATTCCTGGGATAAAGCTCACTTGGTCATGATGTATGATCTTTTTAATATGTTGTTGGATTCTGTTTGCTAGAATTTTGTTAAGGATTTTTGCATCTATGTTCATCAGTGATATTGGCCTGTAGTTTTCTTTTTTTGTGGCGTCTTTGTCTGATTTTGGAAATAGGGTGATGGTGGCCTCATAGAATGAATTTGGAAGTTTGCCTTCTTCTCCAATTTTCTGGAAGAGTTTCAGTAAGATAGGGGTTAGCTCTTCTTTAAATTTTTGGTAGAATTCAGCTGTGAGGCCATCTGGTCCTGGGCTTTTGTTTGCTGGAAGATTTCTGATTACAGTTTTGATTTCTGTGCTTGTGATGGGTCTACTAAGATCTTCTATTTCTTCCTGGTTCAGTTTTGGAAACTTATGCTTTTCTAGAAATTTTTTTATTTCTTCAAAGTTGTCCATTTTATTGGCTTAGAGCTGCTGGTAGTAGTCTCTCATGATCCTTTGTATTTCAGTGTTGCCTATTGTTATCTCTCCATTTTCATTTCTAATTTGGTTAATTTGGTTCTTCTCCCTTTGTTTCTTAATGAGTCTTGCTAACGGTTTGTCAATTTTGTTTATCTTTTCAAAAAACCAGCTTTTAGCTTAGTTTATCTTTGCTATGGTCTCTTAGGTTTCTTTTGCATTTGTTTCTGCCCTAATTGTTAAGATTTCTTTCCTTCTACTAACCCTGGGATTCTTCATTTCTTCCTTCTCTAGTTTCTTTAGGTGTAGAGCTAGGTTATTTATTTGACTTTTTTTTTGTTTCTTGAGGTAAGCCTGTAATGCTATGAACCTTCCCCTTAGCACTGCTTTTACAGTGTCCCATAGGTTTTGGGTTGTTGTGTTTTCATTGTCATTTGTTTCTATGCATATTTTGATTTCTTTTTTGATTTCTTCTATGATTTGTTAGTTATTCAGAAGCGTGTTATTTAGCTTCCATATATTGGAATTTTTAATAGTTTCTTTTCTTGCAATTGAGGTCTAGTCTTACTCATTGTGGTCAGAAAAGATGACTGGAATGATTTCAATTTTTTTTTAATTTACCAAGGCTAGATTTATGGCCAAGAATGTGATCTATTTTGGAGAAGGTTCCGTGTGCACTTGAAAAAAAGCTGAAATTGATTGTTTTGGGGTGAAATGTTCTTTAGAGATCAATTAAATCTAGCTGGTCCATTGTGTCCTTTAAAGTTTGTGTTTCATTGTTAATTTTCTGTTTAATTGATCTATCCATAGGTGTGAGTGGGGTTTTAAAGTGTCCCACTATTATTGTGTTATTGTTAATTTCCCCTTTCATACTCGTTAGCATTTGCTTTACATATGGTGGTGCTCCTATGTTGGGTGTATATATATTTATAATTGTTATATCTTCTTCTTGGATTGATCCTTTGATCATTATGTAGTGTCCTTCTTTGTCTCTTTTCACAGCCTTTATTTGAAAGTCTCTTTTATCTGATATGAGTATTGCGACTTCTGCTTTCTTTTGGTCTCCATTTGCGTGAAATATTTTTTTCCAGCCTTTCACTTTCAGTCTGTATGTGCCCCTTGTCTGTATGTGTGCATCTTGTCTACAAGATGGATCTCTTGTAGACAGAATATATAGGGGTCTTGTTTTTGTATCCATTCAGATAGACTTTGTCTTTTGGTTGGGGCATTCAATCCATTTACATTTAAGGTAATTATTGATAGCTTTGGTCCCATTGCCATTTACTTTGTTGTTTTGGGTTCATGTTTATACAACCTTTCTGTATTTCCTGTATAGAGAAGATCCTTTAGCATTTCTTGAAGAGCTGGTTTGGTGGTGCTGAATTCTCTCAGCTTTTGCTTGTCAGTACAGCTTTTGAATTCTCCTTCATATCTGAATGAGATCCTTGCTGGGTACAGTAATCTAGGTTGTAGGTTATTCTCTTTCATTACTTTAAGTATGTCCTGCCATTCCCTTCTGGCCTGAAGGGTTTCTATTGATAGATCAGCTGTTATCCTTGTGGGAATCCCCTTGTGTGTTATTTGTTGTTTCTCCCTTGCTGCTTTTAATATTTGTTCTTTGTGTTTGATCTTTGTTAATTTGATTAATATGTGTCTTGGCGTGTTTCACCTTGTGTTTATCCTGTTTAGGACTCTCTGCGTTTCTTAGATCTGTGTAATTATTTCCTCCCCCATTTTGGGGAAGTTTTCAGCTATTATCTCCTTGAGTATCTTCTCATGGACTTTCTTTTTGTCTTCTTCTTATATAACTCCTATGATTCGAATGTTGGGACGTTTCACATTGTCCCAGAGGTCCCTGAGGTTGTCCTCATTTCTTTTGATTCTTTTTTCTTTTTTCCTCTCTGCTTCATTTATTTCCACTATTTTATCTTCTGCCTCACTTATCCTATCTTCTGTCTCCATTATTCTACTGTTGATTTCCTCCAGAGTGTTTTTGATCTCATTTATTGCATTATTCATTTTTTAATTGCTCTTTTAAATTTCTTCTATGTCCTTGTTAAACATTTCTTGCACCTTCTCAATCCTTGTCTCCAGGCTGTTTATCTGTAATTCCACTTTGTTTTCAAGATTTTGGATCATTTTTTTTTTATCATTATTCTAAATTATTTTTCAGGTAGATTCCTTATCTCCTCCTCTTTTGTTTGGCTTGGTGGGCATTTTTCATGTTCCTTTAACTACTGGGTATTTCTCTGCCTTTTCATCTTGTTTAGATTGTTGTGTTTGGAGTGCTCTTTCTGTATCCTGGTGGTCTGTGGTTCCTTTTTATTGTGGAGGTTTCTCCCAGTGGGTGGGGTTGGACGATTGGCTTGTCAAGGTTTCTTGGTTAGGGAAGCTTGTGTCAGTGTTCTGGTGCTTGGAACTGGGTCTCTCTTCTCTGGAGTGCAATGGAGTGCCCAGTAGTGAGTTTTAAGATGGGTCTATGTGTTTGGTGTGACTTTGGGCAGCCTGTATGTCGATGCTCAGGGCTATGTTCCTGCGTTGCTGGAGAATTTGTGTATGTCTTGCTCTGGAACTCATTGGCTCTTGGGTGGTGGTTGGTTTCAGTGTAGGTATGGAGGCTTTTGGATGATCTCTTATTACTTAATGTTCCCTGCAGTCAGGAGTTTTCTGGTGTTCTCAGGTTTTGGGCTTAAGTCTCCTGCCTCTGTCTTTCAGTCTTATTCTTCCAGTAGTCTCAAGGATTCTCCAACTATACAGTACTGATAATAAAACTTCCAGGTTAATGGTGACAAAATTCTCCACAGTGAGGGATACCCCGAGGTTCACAGAGTTACATGAAGAAGAGGAGAGGGAGGAAGGATATAGAGATGAGCAGGAGGAGAAAAAGTGGGACTCAAGAGGAGAGAGACAGATGTATGCAGTACTCTGTTCTCTAAGTGTTCTCCATAGGCCAGAATACCCACAGAGATTCACATAATTGGATTGAGAAGAGAAGGGGAAAGGAGGAAATAGAGGTGATCTGGGGGAGAAAAAGGCGAGTCAAAAGGGGGAAAGAGTAATCAGCACACTATTGAGTAAAAATGGGTACTGAATATTCGATTCTTAAATGTCCAAATTGATACCAAATACTGAAAAAAAAAGATTAAAAATCTAGAGTAGAGGGAACCAACAGTAGAATAATGGAGACAGAAGATAGGAGAAGTGAGGTAGAAGATAAAATGGTGGAAATAGATGAAGTAGAGAGGAAAAAAGAAAAAAGAATAAAAGAAATGAGGACAACCTCAGGGACCTCTGGGACAATGTGAAATGCCACAACATTCAAATCATAGGAGTCCCAGAAGAAGAAGACAAAAAGAAAGGCCATGAGAAAATACTCGAGGAGATACTAGCTGAAAACTCCCCTAAAATGGGGAAGGAAATAGCAACCCAAGTCCAAGAAACTCAGAGAGTCCCAAACAGGATAAACCCAAGGTGAAACACCCCAAGACACATATTAATCAAATTAACAAAGATCAAACACAAAGAACAAATATTAAAAGCAGCAAATAACACACAAGGGGATTCCCATAAGGATAACAGCTGATCTATCAATAGAAACCCTTCAGGCCAGAAGGGAATGGCAGGACATATTTCAAGTAATGAAAGAGAATAACCTACAATCTAGATTACTGTACCCAGCAAAGATCTCATTCAGATATGAAGGAGAATTCAAAAGCTGTACAGACAAGCAAAAGCTGAGAGAATTCAGCACCACCAAACCAGCTCTTCAAGAAATGCTAAAGGATCTTCTCTAGAGAGGAAACACAGAAAGGCTGTATAAACACAAACCCAGAACAACAAAGTAAATGGCAATGGGACCAAAGCTATCAATAATTACCTTAAATGTAAATGGGTTGAATGCCCCAACCAAAAGACAAAGACTGGCTGAATGGATACAAAAACAAGACCCCTATACATGCTGTCTACAAGAGACCCACCTCAAAACAAGGGACACATACAGACTAAAAGTGAAAGGCTGGAAAAAAATATTCCACGCAAACGGAGACTGAAAGAAAGCGGGAGTTGCAATACTCATATCAGAAAAAATAGACTTTCAAATAAAGGCTGTGAAAAGAGACAAAGAGGGACACTACATAATGATCAAAGGATCAATCCAAGAAGAAATATAACAATTATAAATATATATACACCCAACATAGGAGCACCACAATATGTAAGGCGAACACTAACGAGTATGAAAGAGGAAATTAACAATAACACAATAATAGTGGGACACTTTAATACCCCACTCACAACTATGGATAGATCAGCTAAACAGAAAATTAACAAGGGAACACAAACTTTACATGACACAATGGACCAGCTAGACCTAAGTGATATCTATAGGACATTTCACCCCAAAACAATCAATTTCACCTTTTTCTCAAGTGCACACGGAACCTTCTCCAAAATAGGTCACATTCTTGGCCATAAATCCAGCCTTGGTAAATTCAAAAAAATTGAAATCATTCCAGTCATCTTTTCTGACCACAATTCAGTAAGACTAGATCTCAATTGCAGGAAAAGAAACTATTAAAATTCCAACATATGGAAGCTAAATAACACGCTTCTGAATAACCAACAAATCATAGAAGAAATCAGAAGAGAAATCAAAATATGCATAGAAACAAATGACAATGAAAACACAACAACCCAAAACCTATGGAACACTGTAAAAGCAGTGCTAAGGGGAAGGTTCATAGCATTACAGGCTTACCTCAAGAAACAAGAAAAAAGTCAAATAAATAACCTAACTCTACACCTAAAGCAACTAGAGAAGGAAGAAATGAAGAATCCCAGGGTTAGTAGAAGGAAAGAAATCTTAACAATTAGGGCAGAAATAAATGCAAAAGAAACCTAAGAGACCATAGTAAAAATGAACAAAGATAAAAGCTGGTTTTTTGAAAAGATAAACAAAGTTGACAAACCGTTAGCAAGATTCATTAAGAAACAAAGGGAGAAGAACCAAATTAACCAAATTAGAAATGAAAATGGAGAGATCACAGCAGACAACACTGAAATAGAAAGGATCATAAGAGGCTACTACCAGCAGCTCTATGCCAATAAAATGGACAACTTAGAGGAAATGGGCAAATTCTTAGAAAAGCCTAACTTTCCAAAACTGAGCCAGAAATAAATAGAAGATCTTAATAGGCCCATCACAAGCAAGGAAATCGAAACTGTAATCAGAAATCTTCCAGCAAACAAAAGCCCAGGACCAGATGGCCTCACAGCTGAATTCTACCAAAAATTTAAAGAAGAGCTAACACCTATCTTACTGAAACTCTTCCAGAAAATTGGAGAAGAAGGCAAACTTCCAAATTCATTCTATGAGGCCACCATCACTCTAATTCCAAAACCAGACAAAGATGCCACAAAAAAAGAAAACTACAGGCCAATATCACTGATGAACATAGATGCAAAAATCCTTAACAAAATTCTAGCAAACAGAATCCAACAACATATTAAAAAGATCATACATCATGACCAAGTGGGCTTTACCCCAGGAATGCAAGGATTCTTTAATATCCACAAATCAATCAATGTAATGCACCATATTAATGAATTGAAAGATAAAAACCATATGATTATCTCAATAGATGCAGAAAAAGCCTTTGACAAAATTCAACATCCATTTATGATTAAAACTCTCCAGAAAGCAGGAATAGAAGGAACATACCTCAACATAATAAAAGCTATATATTACAAACCCACAGCAAGCATTACCCTCAATGGTGAAAAATTGAAAGCATTTCCCCTGAAATCAGGAACAAGACATGGGTGCCCACTCTCATCACTACTATTTAACATGGATTTGGAAGTTTTGGCCACAGCAATCAGAGCAGAAAAGGAAGTAAAAGGGATCCAGATAGGAAAAGATGAGGTGAAACTCTCGCTGTTCGCAGATGACATGATCCTCTACATAGAAAACCCTAAAGGCTCTACCAGAAAATTACTAGAGCTAATCAAAGAATATAGTAAAGTTGCAGGATATAAAATTAACACACAGAAATCCCTTGCATTCCTATACACTAACAATGAGAAAACAGAAAGAGAAATTAAGGAAACAATACCATTCACCATTGCAACAAAAAGAATAAAATACTTAGGAGTATATCTACCTAAAGAAACAAAAGACCTATACATAGAAAACTATAAAACACTGATGAAAGAAATAAAATAGGACACAAGCAGATGGAGAAATATACAGTGTTCATGGATTGGAAGAATCAATATTGTCAAAATGGCTATACTACTCAAAGCAATCTATAGATTCAATGCAATCCTTATCAAGCTACCAACAGTATTTTTCACAAAACTAGAACAAATAATTTCACAATTTGTATGGAAATACAAAAAACCTCGAATAGCCAAAGTAATCTTGAGAAAGAAGAATGGAACTGGAGGAATCAATCTGCCTGACTTCAGACTATACTACAAAGCCACAGTCATCAAGATAGTATGGTACTGGCACAAAGACAGAAATATAGATCAATGGAACAGAATAGAAAGCCCAGAGATCAATCCATGAACCTATGGACACCTACCTTATCTTTGACAAAGGAGGCAAAGATATACAATGGAGAAAAGACAACCTCTTTAACAAGTGGTGCTGGGAAAACTGGTCAACCATGTGTAAAAGATAGAAACTAGAACACTTTCTAAGAGCACACACAAAAATAAACTCAAAATGGATTAAAGATCTAAATGTAAGACCAGAAACTATAAAAACTCCTAGAGGAGAACATAGGCAAAGCACTCTCTGACATAAATCTCAGCAGGATCCTCTATGACCCACCTCCAAGAATATTGGAAATAAAAGCAAAGATAAACAAATGGGACCTAATGAAACTTAAAAGCTTTTGCACAACAAAGGAAACTATGAGCAAGGTGAAAAGACAGCCTCAGATTGAGAGAAAGCAATAACAAACCAAGCAACAGACAAATAATGAATCTCAAAAATATACAAGAAACTGCTGCAGCTCAATTCCAGAAAAATAAATGACCCAATCAAAAAATGGGCCAAAGAACTAAACAAACATTTCTCCCAAGACATACAGATGGCTAACAAACACATGAAAAGATGCTCAATATCACTCATTATCAGAGAAATGCAAATCAAAGCCACAATGAAGTATCATTACACGCCAGTCAGGATGGCTGCTATCCAAAAGTCTACAAGCAATAAATGCTGGAGAGGGTGTGGAGAAAAGGGAACCCTCTTACACTGTTGGTGGGAATGCAAACTATTACAGCCGCTATGGAAAACAGTGTGGAGATTTCTTAAAAAACTAAAATTAGAACTGCCATATGACCCAGCAATCCCACTTCTGGGCATACACACCGAGGAAACCGGATCTGAAAGAGACACGTGAACCCCAATGTTCATCACAGCACTGTTTATAATAGCCAGGACATGGAAGCAACCTAGATGCCCATCAGCAGACGAATGGATGAGGAAGCTGTGGTACACATACACCATGGAATATTACTCAGCCATTAAAAAGAATTCATTTGAATCAGTTCTAATGAGATGGATGAAACTGGAGCCCATTATAGAGAGCGAAGTAAGCCAGAAAGATAAAGACCATTACAGTATACTAACACATATATATGGAATTTAGAAAGATGGTAATGATAACCCTATATGCAAAACAGAAAAAGAGACTCAGATGTATAGAACAGACTTGTGGATTCTGGGAGAAGGCGAGGGTGGGATGTTTCAAGAGAACAGCATTGAAACATGTATATTATCTAGGGTGAAACAGATCACCAGCCCAGGTTGGGTGAATGAGACAAGTGCTCGGGCCTGGTGCATTGGGAAGTCCCAGAGAGATCAGGTGGAGAGGGAGGTGGGAGGGGGGACCGGGATGGGGAATACATGTAAATCCATGGCTGATTCATGCCAATGTATGATGAAAACCACTACAATATTGTAAAGTAATTAGCCTCCAACTAATAAAAATAAATTAAAAAAAAAGTAAAAAGTCTTATCCAGCACCACAGTTCAAAAGTATCAATTCTTTGGCATTAAGCCTTCTTTATGGTCTAACTCATATCTGTAGTGACTACTGGAAAAACCGTAACCTTGACTCTAGAGGCTACAGATGCTGTTAAACATCCTGCAATGTGCTTACCTCAACAAATTGTAAACTGTAAAATAAATGTTTCTCCTAACTTAAAAAAAAAAATCCAGAGTAGAGGTTAGACTCTTAAAAATACAATATTAAAAACAAAAACAAAAAAATTAAGAAATATATATGAAGTTTGTTTTAAAAATATGGTCTTTCTTTTTTGCAAGGTTATAGTGAAATGAAAATGAAAATTAAGGACTAATAGAGGACTTTAAAAGAAAATAAAATGAAGAAAAAAATTTAATTAAAAAACAGTAAAAATGAATGAGAATGAAAATGAAAATTAAGTAGTAATAGAGGAGCAACAGAGGACTTTAAAAGAAAATAAAAGAAAAAAATAATAAAAAATAGTAAAAATATATGAAAATGAAAATTAAGGAGTAATAGAGGAGTAATAGGGAATTTTAAAGGAAAATAAAAGAAAAAATTAAAAAAAGAAAAAAGAAAAGAAAAAAATTTTTAATTAAAAAAATAGTAAAAATATATCTTGGAATTTCTCTGGAGCTGTTGTGGGCAGTGTGGGTTCAGTTCAGTTTCAGATAGCTCCTTGTTCCAGCTTACACTTCTCAATATCTATAGGCCCCTTCCGTTGTAGTCAGTGTTAACTACAGGGATTTTAATCTGTTGCCCCTGTCACTTCTGAAGTGGTTCCCTTTGTTTATTTGGCTTCTTTTTGCAGGTCTCTTCAGTGTCTAATTTCCGCCCTGACACAAGTGGGCAGAGGTGGTCTCTTGTTCAGGTTCGCTTGTTCAGTCGTGGTGTGGGGAAGGAGGGGCGCTACAGACAAATATCACTGGCCTGTGTGGGGAGCACTCGCAGTGTTCCGGCCACACTGGGTTTGCCCCCGCTCACAGCGCATGTGCTTCCCCCGTCTACACTGCTCTAGGCTCCAGGCTGCTCTCTAGGGAGTGGGCCTGAGTTGCCTGTGGTTCCAGTTTTCAGGTACTCCACAAAAGCGCAGACTTGGTTGGGCCTGCGTTTTGTGCCTTCCCCGGCCCAAGCAGCTCAGGCAGCCAGGAGCTTGAGGAGAGCACTCTCCCCGGGTGCAGTGTGACTTATCCCCTCTGCAGTCCCAGCCTCAGTTTCTGCGCGCACCAGTGGGGTGTGCCTTGTGTCTGTTCTGGGGAGCTGGTCTCTAGCCGTGACCTTCTAGGTGGATGTCAACCATCCAGAATCTCAGGAAGTCTTTGGTTAGAGACTGGAAGCCTGTTTGGAGTTTGGTAGGGGATGCCATCTCTGTGGCCAAGTTTGCCCCTTTCCCCTTCCCACTGTCTCCTGCCTCCGGCAGGGGATGGGCCAGTCAGCAGCCGGCTAGCTCTTCTCTGGAATTGCTCAGTCCTTCCTTTGTTCCTAAGCAATGCAGTCCACTCCTCTCCATTCAGATCCCACTTGCTGGTGGTGAATGCTAGCATCTGGGGGTACGTTTCTGCTGAGAGTTGCTTTTAGGCATGTAATCTGTGCATTTTATCTATTTTTTCCTCCCAGTTAGCTTGCCCTCCGAGATCGGAAAACTTCCCCCAGACCCACCAGTGAGAGGGTTTCCTGGTGTTTGGAAGCTTCCTCTATTACGACTCCCTTCCCTGGACGGCTCTTCATCCCTAGCTCTTTTTTCTCTCTTTTTATCTTTTATATTTTGCCCTACCTCCTTTTGAAGACATTGGGCTGCTTTTCTGGGCGCCTGATGTCTTCTGCTAGCGATCAGAAGTTGTTTTGTGCAGTTTGCTTGGCGTTGAAATGTTCTTTCGATGAATTTGTGGGGGAGAAAGTGGTCTCCCCACCTTATTCCTCCGCCATCTTGGCTCCTCCCTGGAATGTTTCTTTATACACTATTTCTTGCTGATTTGTGTACTTTGAACATATCATTTTATTTGACATAAGATATAAAATATAGAAATAAAGTTTAATGCTTTATCTATATTTCCATGGTTCAGTGATTTATCTCTCTCTCTCTCTCACCCCCTTCCAAAACTCTGAATCACTCTTACCATTCTATATGATCAACAAAGTCACCAGCTTCAAAGAATATTTATTTTTGATGGCTAAAATTACTTTTGGAACAAGCTGCCCAGGAAGACTTCATTTAGTTACTAAGTCTAAAGTCAACCAAGGAAACAGCTTCCACTGCAGGGGGCACAGTATCCAACCTTGGTCCAGGAACTGAGATTCTGTATGCCTTGTAGCATGGCCAAAAAAACAAAAGCAATAACAACAACAACAAAGCAAAGCAACCAAAGAAAATATAATGGCTCTTACTTTAGAAATTATAAGGAAATTATGACATTTATTGTACAATATGGAGCCTGGAATTTTGCTTAGATCTTAAAAGATGACAACCACACTGGGTCATCTTTAGTGCACAAATATTACAAATAATAAAGTGTAGTGTATCTATAATTAAAATAATAAAATGAAGATAAGAGGCTTGAGGAGTACTTGAGTATTCAGTTACAGAGAGATTTATACAGTAAGTGGAGTTTCCCAGGAGGTGCAGTGGTCAGGAACATCCTTTGGAGGAGGAAGTGGCAACCCACTTCCAAAAGTTCCATGGACAGAAGAGCCTGGCAGGCTACAGTCCATGGTGTCACAAAGAGCAGGACATGACTGAATGAGTGCACATGCACACACACGCGTGCACGCATGTGTGAAGGATATGACTGAATGCACACACACACACACAGTAAGTGAAATGAGAATAGGTTAAAAAAAAAAAAGAAACTCTGCATTGTGTACTGCAACCCCTAAAAAGTTATGCTTGTAGCCTTTTGTCATATTTTCAGGTCCGCTGTTTGATTCTTTGGCCCATGATACTGCTGCTGGGACTTGCAACCTGAATCTCCACATGCCCTTGTTAACTGGCTCACCTTTAGGTTCACCAAATGCAGAAAGAAAAGGAAAGGGGAGGGGGAGGAAAAGGAGGAAAAGTTCATAGGAAATGGGAGGAGAAAAGAAAGAAATGTCTTCTTGCTTTGCAGTTTCTTTTCCAGTTGCTCACTATACTCTACTCAGTGGCAAAAGCAGCAGTCTGGCTTGCCCCAGGGACCAAAGACCAACGGGTCCTGTGCCTAGAGGCTGAAACGTGTAGACACCCTTAGAGTTCTGTCTCTTCCTTATGGGCCTCACATCAGATGAACAGAGAACGTCCTCCAACCTCTAAGATTCTGGCAAGGATATGTCTTCCCTATTGTCCACACACCAAAGAGTGATCACTGCTTCCTGAAGTTAATAATCATTAAATCAGAGACTGCCCTGGAGATCCAGTGGTTAGGAACACAACTCCAATGCAGGGGCCACGGGCTCAATCCCTGGATGGGGAGCTAAGATCTCATATGCCACAGGGCAAGTAAGCCCACACACTGTAACGAGACAGCCTATGTGCTGCAGAAAGAGAAGCCCATGGACTGCAAATAGAGAGGCCTGCATGAAGCAACAAAGACCCAACTCAACCAAAATAATTAAATAAATAAAATATTAAATGGACACATTCTTTATACTCTCCAGGCATACAAAATGTATTCAGCCTCACTAGGCATTTCTTTTCCTAAGTGGAACTGCCTGATATAACACACCATGGATAGCATATTCAGCAAGGGACTACTTTGAACCAATTTGCAATCTTAAAAGCCAACATGGTACTTTAAGTTCTAATATTAAGCTCAATATACATACAGTTTATACAGCAGTTTTTAGTCATCCAACTGTCTAATAAAAAATAAAGATAATTTATAATATGTAAGTGATAGTGAGAGAGAAAAGAATAAATAGTTCCAGGCCTCAAAGATTTCACTGAAACACACATAAAGTATCTTCCTAGTGCCAGTGAGTATCTACATGTTGTCAAAGTGTAATCTCGATATAATGTTGAGAGGTTAACAGTAATAACCATTTTTTTAAACTCGAGGAAACTGAGAAATGAAAGTTTGTATTTCTTGTCAAATTAAAAAATGAGAGTCAAATTACCTATCCAGGTTTTCAAAAACTCCAGTGTAGTGCATTCTATCATTAGTATAGACACACAGAGAGATGCTTCATTGAGCAAGTGAATTTAATGTAGAAATTTATATAAATCATAATGAAAGCACAAATAAAGTATCAGTGGCACATGTAAATCAAAGTTGAAAGAAGAAATGAAGTTTAAACACATAAAGGAAGGATGAACAAAGGTCATTTCATCAAGACACAGAAAAGAAATATACACAGAGGTTAGAAGTCCACCTATAAGTCACAGTAAGTATTTGACACACGTTTTTAAAGCAAGCCAGAAGAAAATAATTAAAAGAGAAAGAGGCAAAAGTCGGAAATGCTGTTATTCATAACAATGATTATTACATAATTGCATACATAAAGGAACCTGGTGGGCTATAGTCTGTGGGGTCACCAAAGATTCAATCATGACTTAGTGACTAAACAACAACAAACCAATACATATGCATACATAATATATCGATATATCTACATAATATGTAGGTATATACTTTTATAAGCATACAGACATAACTGGGAGATATTATGTTTGGTATATGACAGTAAAGTGAATATACCAAATCTAATAAGGCAAATAGGACTTCCCTGGTGGCTCAGATGGTAAGATGTCTGCCTGCAGTGCCAGAGATCCCAGTTTGATCCCTGGGTTGGGAAAATTCCCTGAAGAAGGGAACGGCTACCTACTCCAGTATTCTTGCCTGAAATATCCCACGGATGGAGGAGCCAGGCAGGCTACAGTCCATGGGGTCACAAAGAGTTGGACATGACTGAGCGACTTCACTTTCACTTTTTAATAAGGCAAATGTCATTAATAAAGCAGGTCAAACATATTTTCAGTGTCTATCTAAATATGCATGCTGAAACATTATGCGTAAGAAATGTACATATATTGGGCCTTCCTAGTGGTCCAGTGGTTAAGAATCCACTGTCCTTTTCAGGGGACCTGTGCTTGATCCCTTATGGGGCAACTAAGATACCACATGCCACAGGGAACTAGAGAAGCACCACAACTAGAGAAGCCCACATGCCACAAAGAAGACCCAGCACAGCCAAAACAGAATAAAATAATTTTAAAAGTTTATGCAAATCAACAAAACTAAAAAATATATGTATCCTAGTTGAAAAATACTGTAAAATGCTAACTACAATCTAAACCTTCAGTGAGCTGTAATCTCTTTCAATAGTAACATCAGAGATGGCAGATCACCATAACTTACACAATAATGAAAAAGTTTAAAATATTGCAAGAATTGCTGGGTCATATGGCAGATCAGGCATACACACTGAGGAAACCAGATCCGAAAGAGACACGTGCACCTCAATGTTCATCGCAGCACTGTTTATAATAGCCAGGACATGGAAGCAACCTAGATGCCCATCAGCAGACGAATGGATGAGGAAGCTGTGGTACATATACACCATGGAATATTACTCAACCATTAAAAAGAATTCATTTGAATCAGTTCTAATGAGATGGGTGAAACTGGAGCCCATTATACAGAGCGAAGTAAGCCAGAAAGATAAAGACCATTACAGTATACTAACACATATATATGGAATTTAGAAAGATGGTAACGATAACCCTATATGCAAAAAAAGAAATATTGCAAGAATTACCAAAATGTGACATGTGACAGAGACACAAGTGAGCAAATGTTGCTAGAAAAACAGTGCTAATAGACTTGCTTGATGAAGGGTTGCCACAAATCTTCAATCTGTAAAAATGCAGTATCTGCAAAGCACAATACTGTCAAGTATAATAGACAATATATGTCTATGCACACACACACAGACACACATATACACATACATAGAGACAACCAATTATGTGTTAAGGATATTCCTAAGCTATTTGTACTTGACCTGTAATTTAATTTCTCTAAAATGTCTGTAACATAATTATTATTAATGTCTCTATTATTCAGATGTATGAAACTACAAAACCACTGGACACTGCAATGACAAAAACAAACAAAAATTAATAAAGGAAGTAAGAACAAAAAATAAAGAATATATATATATATATATATATATAAATAATATGGAATCTCATTCTATGTAAAAACTGACAAAGATGTGTTCTTTATTGTAAAATAACAGGTATTCAATTGTGAAATGAATCATAGTCCCCATAGTGGATGTTAAAATAAAATGATACTTAGTCCATTAAACTCATGAAAGTCTAAGAGATAATTAAATTTGTGTGTTTTAACAGTCCAGTGCATGGTCCAATTTAAAACACTTCAGATGGGATTAAAGCAAAGAAGTAGGCTGCACATTTTGAAATATTCTCAGTCCTAAACTTGCAAATTGAAAAGGCACAAAGATAAGAGAATTAAAAAGACTCACTCATAGCTATTCACACCTTGACTGTTCTTTTTATTCCAACACTGCAACATATCATTACCCTTCCATCAAATTCCAAACTGGAACGCTGAGTCCTGCTAGGAAAATATTCTCTAGGATAATATTTTGGAGCTCACCACTTTTCTGAGAGCTTCTTTCACATCCTTCTTCCTCAGACTGTAGATCAGGGAGTTTAGCATGGGGATCATTACAGTGTAGAACACTGTGGCCACTTTGTCAGTGTCTATATTGTTCTTATCAGAGTGGGGCCAGCAATAAATGAAAAGGATTGTTCCATGAAAGACAATGATGGCAGCGAGGTGGGAAGCACAGGTGGAAAAAGCTTTGCACCTTTTGTCTGCAGAATTCATCCTCAAGATGGTGATGAGAATAAACAAATAGGACATGAGGATGATCACAATGGTGATGATCTCATAAAAACTGGCCCCAATGTATAGCATCAATTGATTCACAGTCACATCAGAGCAAGCAAGAGACAAGAGAGGGGTGAGGTCACAAAAGAAGTGGTTGATCACATTTGTTTGATCTGTAGGATGGGATCTGAAGAGCTAAACACAAGTGAATCAGAGAACATACAGTAGCATTGAGATAGCAACAAGACACCAACTCCATGCAGAGATTCCGGGACAGGGTGACCATGTAGAGCGGTGGGTCACAGATGGCCACAAAGCGGTCATAGGCCATCACTGCCAGCAGAATGACCTCAGTTACCACAAACGTGCAAAACAGGTAGAATTGCACAGCACATTCCAGGAAGGAAAAGGCTCTGTCATCATTTAAGATGTTAGCTAGTATCTTCGGCATGATGGTCGTGGAGTAACAGAAATCCACAAAGGACAAGTGGCTGAGGAAAAAGTACATGGTGGTGTGGAGTCGAGAGCTGACCTGAATCAGGGCAATCATGCCCAGGTTTCGCAAAACTGTGGCTCCATAGATGGAAAGAAACAGCAGGAAGAGGAAGACTCTGAGCTCAGGGACATCTGAGAATCCGAGGAGGGTGAAGTCTGTCACAGCAGTGCAGTTTCCTCATCAATGTCCTCACTTTACTGTGGTTGCAGAAGATTTTAACAGTTATTCTCCATGAGATCACCCCTGATTCAGTTTTGATTGTCTCCTAAAAGAAACATGACAATATATAGAATACATTTTTTAGCAAAGAAATAAGACATTGCTTTTGAGAAGTTTAGGAAAAGTTCAGAAACTGCATCACTCAAATGCATCGAGTTCATGGTTTACTTCACAGATCACAGGAAAGAATTTGCATCCATATGAGCCTGTATGATTCTTTAAACTAGTTATATGTAATTCAGAACTTAGAACTGAATCATAAGAAAGATATCAAATATTATTTAATTATCCATATTTTTAAATTAAATTAATATATACACATTACTATATATAAGGGCTTCCCTTATAAAGAATCCACCTGCAATGCAGAAGACCTGGGTCCAGTCCCAGGTCTCCTAGGTCTCCAAGATCCCCTAGAGAAGGGAACGGCTACTCACTCCAGTATTTTGGTCTAGAGAATTTCATGGACTGTATAGTCCAAGGGGTCACAAAAAGTTGGACACGACTGAGCGAATTTCATTCACTGTATATAAAATATATAACAAGGACCTAATGTACTACAAAGAGGACAGTATTCCATATCTTATAATAAGTTATAATGGAAAAGACTCTGAAAAAAATATGATATATCTATATGGAACAGATATAGCTACATAGATATATCTGAATCATTTCACTGTAGACCTAAAAGGAACACAACACTGTAAATTAACTATAGGTCAATAAAATGGTTATTAAAATATTCCAATACCTTTTTACCAACATACTCTTTAATCATTTCTGGAAATATTGGGATTCAGTGGATTTTTTTTTAGAAAATATTACATAGTAACCATCTATTTTTTAAACGAAAAATGTGAGGCAGGCTTATTTAAGACTGTTCATCCACAAGTGTTCACTTATTTCAATATGGCTTTGTTGGAGAAAGAATATTTTATAATCTATATTAGTATTTTTCCTATAAAATTTGCATAGTGATTTTGTTAATTATGGCACACACTGTCTGCCATTCTCCAGGGAACTGATATTCAGAATCTAACTTTCTGTAACTGTGGCTCTCAAGCCTTATGAAGACCTATTTGACAAATATACTCTCTGTTTTAACTCTATTTGAATAGCTAAACTATGATGTGAACATGTAACTAACAGAAATGATTCCTGCTGCATTGCCCCATTATTTATGAAAGCAAAACTTATAAACAAAGTGTCAAGCAACAGGGAAAAGTTCAAAGCTATGCTGCATACATATTACTGAAAATCACTCAGTTTTCTGAAGAAGTTTCAATGATCTAAAAATGATTATAAGATGGCAAGTGAAAAAATAGTAAACCAGATTACACAGATAGAATGTTATACATGCATACCTAAGTTGCATGATACATCTGATCTTCACAACATCCATTAAATATAAGTATTTTATTCTGATAACTTTAAAAAGAAACTTTAGAAATGAATCTTGTCTGAATTCTCACAAAACATAAAAATTTTAAGGGTTGTGCTTATTTTTTTTTAAATAAAGGAGATATATATTCAAAGCTTTTGACATATTGAAAATGCCAATGAAGGGTATTTTCTCTCCTCACCCTTGGTAACAATCAAATGATTTGGAGGTACCAGTTGGTTATTTTTAGGGGGAAAAATCTGGACTAAACCCCAACACATCCAGTATTTTCCACATTCTTCAAATAACTTCAAAAAGGTTAATGTGTGTGTGTGTGTGTGTGTGTGTGTGTGTGTGTGTGTGTGTGTGTGTTCAGTTGTGTCCAGTGATTTACAACTCTAGGGACTGTAGCCTGCCAACCCACTACATCCATGAGATTTCTCAGACAAGAATACTGGGGTGGATTGCCATTTCTTCCTTCAGGGTATCTTCCCAATCCAGATATAGAATGTCTCAGGTGTGTCTTTCAGGTAGATTCTTTACCCCCGAGCCACTCAAACAGGTAAGTGAAGTTAAGTGAAAGTAACTCAGTCGCGTCCGACTCTTTGAGACCCCATGGACTATAGAGTCAATGGAATTCTCCAGGCCAGAATACTGGAGTGGGTAGCCTTTCCCTTCTCCAGGGAGTCTTCCCAACCCAGGGATCAAAGCCAGGCCTCCCACATTTCAGGCTGATTCTTTACCAGCTAAGCCACAAGGGAAGCCCTTGAAGAGGTAAAGGACATGTGAATTAAAAAATTGTGGTTTGAAAACATAATTATTCTGAGGATATGGTTTTCTCTCTTCAATGGCCAGTATAAGTGACTTTGTCTTTTTCTGATTTCAAAGTAGTACATAATTGTGGAAAACCTTTTCCTGTTTCTAACGAGAAATCAGGTTGCTGCTTACTTATAGAGAGAAGTGGTTCCTAACCAGGAGAGAGTATAACCCCACAGGACATTTAGCAATGTCTGAAGATACTGTTGATCGTCACACTCAGGAGGGTTGCTACTGATGTCTAGTGGACCGACTAGTGAGTGTGAGAGGGTTAGTCACTCAGCTGTTTCTGACTGAGACCCCCATGGACTGTAAGCCTGCCAGGCTCCTCTGTCCATGGAATTCTCCAGACAAGAATACTGAAATGGTAGCCATTCCTGTCTCCAGGGGAGTTTCCTGACCCAGAGATTGAACCCGGGTCTCCTGCATTGCAGGCAGAGTCTTTACCCTCTCAGTCACCAGGGAAGCCCCCTGGACAGATGAGATGCTGCTAAATAGTCTACAAGGTTCACGACAGCATCTCCCTCCCCACCCCCATCCTCCACACACACCCACAACACATGAAAAGACCAAAATATAATTTAGGCCAAAATGTCAATAGTATCAAATGTGAGAAAATTGCTATAGGGAGACATCTACAAATCCCTTTGGCACAAGGACTAAGTAATCCCCCTCCTGTCTGATCCAGAGGTGGTTCACATGTCTGTGTTCCTCCTTGAACAGTTCTGAGGATCTCTCAGCACCACTCCCAACTCCCAACCTCAGAGTGACTGTCAGGAGAATCTCCCTGCTGTCTTTCCCAGGTTCCGTGGATGGAGTAAAAGTGAGGGAGGAAGAGGAGGGAAGGGGAGAGGAATCAAGCATTCCTCTCTGTTGACTCACACTCTTTCACTCTTACACTGACAGCTGTTACAAGATATCCGGCTCTGCAGATGGAATTGTTCCCATTTCCTGTTGCAATTTTTTCTCAGCACAAAAAGTGAAGATACTTTCAAAAAGGAGTGCTCAAAATTTGGGCATTTCTTAAAATACTCTATAAATACAGGCTAACTACAGACCTTTAAAAATGTGTCTAATGTCACTATCCTCTTTTACAATTGTTCCCCCTCTCATACATGGCTAATAATGCTACCCTTATGAGAAGACAAACCAATAAACAAGCTTCCACACCTCAGGAAATACAGTTCAGTCCATTCCCCCCAAAACAGAGTGTTGTCCAACCAACCTGTGAGATAAACATTGCTTCCACTGTTTATGAAGATGCCATGAGGGAAAACATTACATGCTTTAGTTTTTTATGTGTGTGTATCCCTGGAGCTCATATTTCTTAAGCTTCCAAACCAATCATTGATCTCTGTGGGACACCAACAAGATATCAAGTAAACAACTTCATCTTGAGAGCAAGCAACATCATCTTGGGACTCAAATAATTAACGAGTTGTATGAGAAGCAGTCAGAGGGGAAAAGCTCTTTAAAGCTGGTTCACATACATGCCAAGTCTCTTCAGGCATGTCTGACTCTTCATGACTCTATGGACTGCAGCCTACCAGGCTCCTACGTCCATGAGACTCTCCAGGCAAGAATATAGGAGTGGGTTGCCATGCTCTCCTCCAAGGGATCTTCCTGACCCAGGGATGGAACCCATGGTTTCTGAATTGCAGGCAGATCCTTTACCCATTGAATCACATGGAAAGCCCCAAGCTGGTACATGTTATTATAATTCAGCACAATTCCTTTCAGATGTCATGATGAACTGCAGAGTATTTTTTGCTGTGTTCAAACAGTACCCTCTGAACCAGGGATTATGTTGCCTTTTTGAAATATGTGGATAAGTCTTATAAACTGTGCCAGTCTTACACTTAGAGCTCTTTTCTGGAGGACATAGGGTTCGAAGTCCCAATAGCATTTTGCTGAATACCAGAAAGTGGTGGAAATTATGATCTGCCTTTGCTGAGAACAATAGCAATTGCTCATTTTGTTGATCACTTTGAATGTGCTGTGTACTCTTCTGAATGCAACTACCCACACCTTTCATCTTTATAAAAATAAGTGAGATGATTACAGCTATGCAGCACCTAAGATGACTTAGACTCTGACATCTGTAACTTGCACAAAGTCATAAGTGGAATCACTGATAGAATGAGCTCATATGCTGCTGCTTGCTTTTTGCCATCTGGCCCTGTGTTAGGAAGAGCAGAGCCATTGACAGTGCTGGAAACCATGCTCCCTCCTCAACACAGAGACCGTTTAATAGGTCTGTATTCAAACATGTATTCAGTTCAGTTCAGTCCCTCAGTCGTGTCCGACTCTTTGTGACCCCATGAATCGCAGAACGCCAGGCCTCCCTGTCCAAGACCAACTCCCGGTGTTTACTCAAACTCATGTCCATGGAGTCGGTGATGCCATCCAGCCATCTCATCCTCTGTCATCCCCTTCTCCTTACCTGGTGAATCATCCCAATTATAAAAGCAGGAACAAACTCCCAAAATGTAAAAATTAAGAATGTTATGGAGTACTGCTTTCCAGATATCCTGACATTATCTATAATCAAGATTTTGCCAACCCTTGACATGACTTCTTGTTTCTCTCTGGTTTATATATCTTTTTTTTTTCCCCTCAAAAAATAAGGACTTTAGACAGGCATTTTAGACTATACAGTGATGTTTTGAAATTAGATATTAGTGGATTGATGATTATAACATATCTATTTAGTATCTATTTTTGTTGTTGTTGTTCTTAGTATACCCTGAAAGTATCGCCAGTTTTAAAATGCATCTCCCTGAGGGAGAGTTCCATTACAGGAAGAATAAAAAGATATCTGTAAAGAGCAACATTGGAAGTGATGTTTTATATTATCTGGGCAAAACACTTAGAGGAACTCATTGCTTATCTATTTATTTAAGTCCTAAAGGCAGGGAAGGTATTTTTTTAAAGTAATTTAAATATAAACTTATAATTGAATTCTATTTAATGATCATTTTAACAAAATGTATAATAAAAATATGAAGTTGTAAGTTTTTGGTGAACTACATTTATACAAACAACATACTATAATTTTATTAAAGTATTGTATCAGAAGATTCAATGACATCAACAAGTTAAATTGTCTAAACTTTTTGATTGCACATTTTAATCAAGTTGCATTTAAGAAAAGCTTATATACTTAGTTGCTATATGATAAGATTTGAGAAGGTCTTTGTGGTAACGTCAGAAATTAAGAAGGTCAGCGATTTTAAAGACAGCATAGCAAGCTACTCCAAAACACTGGCTAAAACATCAACAACAACAACAACAAAAAACAACAAACAGCTGCTTATTGCATGGATCACTATTACATCAGTCAGCAAGGTCAGTGCCCTCATCTGATTTTGACATGGCTGATCTTGGCTGCTGTACTTACATGTATTTTATCAGCTTTGCAGTCTAGGTGATCTAAGAAGGCCTCACACTCCGGTCGGGAGATTGCTAAATGCTAATTCGTAGAATAGGTGTGTAAGGCATATTGCTCATTATCCAATAGGCTGAAGTGAAGTCGCTCAGTCGTGTCCGACTCTTTGCGACCCTATGGACTGTAGCCCACCAGGCTCCTCCGTCCATGGAATTCTCCAGGCAAGAATACTGGAGTGGGTTGCCATTTCCTTCTCCAGGGGATCTTCCCGACTCAGGGATCAAACCCCGGTCTCCCGCACTGCAGGCAGACGCTTTAACCTCTGAGGCACCAGGGAAGCCAATAGGCTAGCCTGTGCTTATTCACATGGCAGCTTTTCTAAGAGACTATGCAAATTCCAAGAGATTATGAGAAAGCCACAGGGCCATCAGAGGCTTGAAGATGGCACAATCTCTCTTCAGCTACCTTTTATATTAGTCAAAACTAGTCACAAAGTAGTCTACATTCAGAACATGGAGAAATTGATTCCACCATTAATCAGAAGAGTAGAAAGGGGCGTGGATACCTGGATAACTGAAGAACTGGGATCATGTTGAAAACTACCATATTGGACAGAAAATCATCCTAAAAGATATAACACCCCAAAATTTAGTCTTCAGCAAAATTAGAAGGCAATCTAATTTTAATGCATTACTTTACAAAATTTGAGGAAAGATCATTGTGAGAAATTGGCTGAAATATTTGTGTCATTCCTATTCCAGCACAAATTCTGACAGATTCTATTCCCATTTACTTTTAATGCTCTCAAATATTATGAGTGTTTAGATCTTTTGAAAAGTAGACATTGCAGAATTTATCTAGACATATTGAGTAAGAGAATAGTGTACAAATTATTCAAGCAAAAGTGAGATATTAATGTTGGGTGAATTGAAAGTCACTCAGTCATGTCCGACTCTTTGCGACCCCATGGACTATACAGTCCATGGAATTCTCCAGAGCAGAACGCTGGAAGACCTGGTATTTCTGTTTTTCAATATTTCTTCATTTGGTTACACCAGATCTTATTTGCAGCACATAGAATCTTTCAGTTGCAGCATGAGAAATCTAGTTCCCTGACCAGAGATCAAAGCCAGGATCCCTGAATTGGGAGTGCAGACTCTTAGCCACAACACCACCAGGAAATTCCCATGATCTGGTATTTCTAATTTGCCAGATTGAATAGGTCTGGATGCTAGTGACTACCTTCTTCTTGTATGCTGAATATGGTCATACAGGCAATTGGTTTTCAACTCTTAGGGAAACTCCAAGTACTGTTTCTTTAAAGCTAGGAGTTTAGTTGAGAAGATTTCCCTTGTGGCTCAACTGGTAAAGAATCCTCATGCAATGCAGGAGACCTGGGTTTGATCCCTGGGTTAGGAAGATACCCTGGAGAAGGGAAAGGCTACCCACTGCAGTATTCTGGCCTGGAGAACTCTGTGAACTAGTCCATGGGGTCACAAAGAATCAGACACAACTGAGCAACTTTTATTTTCACTTTCTTTAGTTGAGAAGGATACAGACATTTTATTCAGGGGAAAAAAAAAGAATTGATAATGCTTTTAATGTCTCCATAGGCAGAATAATAGCTTGAAATGCAAGTTAGGCAGGTAGTCACCATGCTTCCTGTTTTTATGTAACATGTTCTGAGATATGGTCTACCACTTTTAAATCTCTGGTGGACTCTACCACTGGAGAAGGAAATGGCAACCCACTCCAGTATTCTTGCCTGGAAAATCCCATGGATAGAGGATCCTGGTGGACTAGAGTCCATGGGGTTGCGAAAGAATTGGACACAACTGAGTGACTCAACAATAATCATAGCTAGTTATGTTGCCACACTGGAGCTCTTTTGAAAACACATTTGAAATATAGACCATGTCTTATCCACTTTTATTCATGCCAAGTAACCTGTATATACAATATGCAAAAATATCCAAATATGCAAACACAGTATTTATTCAATTAAAAAAAATCATTGTTGTATCATTGACTCAGTATTGCACTCTGTTCCTTGTTCCTCAATCTTTAGTTTCCTGGATAAAACTCCTATGTTGAAATATGTCACCTAAAACCATCTCTTCTGTTATCCAAACCAGGGTACATAATACTTATTTTATAAAACTATCTCTCTTAAGGACTTGAAATTTTTCCTCTGAAACCTTCTATTATATGTACTGTTTTCTATCTTATACAGTTTCCACTTTTTAAAGTGCCCTACTATCATCACTGACTTTTCATTCCTTCAAGGATGAACACTATGTCAACTGCTATTTGTACTTTTTGTAAGAGGAATCCATGTTATTAGAGCCTAGTCTACCATAGGTATTAAAAAATGAGGATGAAATTAGCAAATAATTAAGATTACACAAGTATGCCACATGATATTATGCCTTTTAACCTTTGTAATCAGATTATTTTGTCTAAAATTTTAGATGAAAAAGATTTGAAAGATTGCTTTTTTTCCCAGTAATTAAGAGAGAATGTCAAGTTTAGTGCAGTTAAGCAAAATACCATGTACTTTATATTTTATGTATTAACAGGTCATTAATAATAAATTTCCTTTTATCAACCAACTTTTGCAGACACAGTTTATTTACATATCAAGGGCAAAATCTTCCAAATAATGTTTAGTATGAAAACACTTTAGAGTCCATGATCTTGGAGACTGTGTCCTTGACATCCTTATTTCTCAGACTGTAGATCAGGGGATTCAACATGGGGATGACCACCGTGTAAAACACAGAGGCCACTTTGACTGTGTGCCTGGAGGTTGTGGAGGTGGGCGCACAGTAGAGGAAGAGGATGGTGCCGTGGAAGATGCTGATGGCGGTCAGGTGGGAGACGCAGGTGGAGAAGGCTTTGCGGCGACCACAGGCTGAATGCATCTTGAGGATGGTGACAACAATGCATACATAAGACAGGAGAATGATGAAGACTGTGCTGACCTCATTAAAGGTGGCAAAAATGAAAAGCAGCAACTGGTTGAAGTAAGTATCAGAGCAAGAGAGGGAAAGCAGGGAGGAGAACTCACAGAAGAAGTGATCAATTGTGTTGAAACCTCGAAATGATAATTTGATAACAGTATAGGTGAGTATCAAGGAGCAAGCTACTCCCCAAGCATAAGATCCAACCACTAATGTGGTGCAGAATCTCGGGGATATGGCCACCATGTAGAGCAGAGGGTTGCAGATGGCCACAAAGTGGTCATAGGCCATCACAGCTAATAAAAAGGACTCAGTCACTACAAAGGTACAAAAGAAAAAGAATTGTATTACACAACCTACAAATGAAATGGTTCTGTCTTCTACCATGAGGTTCACCATGGTCTTGGGAGCAACGATGGAGGAATAACAAAAGTCCACGAAGGAGAGGTGGCTGAGGAAAAAGTACATGGGGGTGTGCAGTTTGGGGTTAATTTTGATGATTACAATCATCCCAAGATTCGCTACCACAGTGACAGTATAGATGGTGAAGAATATCAAGAAGAGGGGGACTTGAAACTCTGGGTAATCAGAGAAGCCCAGGAGAGTGAACACAGCCCCACTTTTATTTCTCTCTGATAGAAACATTGTTTCTGTTTGTCAGAATTGGAATCAATCCTAGAAAGAAAAATATTAAGGGAAGTAAGGATGTAAGACACTTGGTTAACAAGCAAAGTTTCTCTTTCAGAATCTGTATTTTCTATGCAGCAAAGTTTCTCTTTCAGAATCTGTATTTTCTATGCAAGCTACACTAAATGTCTAAAATTTTTAAAAATGACAAACATTTAAACTTTTTAAGTAAAATTATAATTATGGAAGTTTCTTAGTTCTTAATTTTAATTTTTGATATTCCAAAGTAAAAAGATGAGTTCAAGTCACCTGCGATTATTTTAAATGAAATCCTTCCCTAATACTTTCAGATTTTCTTGAACATTATAAGTTCATAAAGATTAATTTACCCTAGTACCAGAGCTACTTGTTTCAGTTCTATAACTAATAGCAAAAATGATAAACTTCTAAATAAATTAAATTTTGCATTGTATGTTCAGAATGTGACATTAAAAATGACACCCATAACACTTTACATTTGTCCCTTTACTATTAATTCTATGTAGCACTTTAATACTTATTTTGCTTCTGACTCAGTAAACTTGTCTTCAAAATAAATTATAATTTTTCACAGAGTGTGTTTCTTAACCTAGCGAGTCCAGGTTGTCAATCCCCCATCATTGTTTGAGGAATAATAATATTGAAAAAATAATAAAGATAATCTAGTCTAGCTATTTATTCTAGAGATGGCAAAGCAGAAGATGGAAATTTTTGACTTTCCCTGTATCATGCAAATAAGGCCCAATCTACGTATCTATGACATGAACCCTGATCCAGGCTTCCAGCAATTATTCATTTGTCTACAGTAATCCTGATCCATGTTCAAGGTCCAGATGCTATTTTCTTTATTTATTATCATACTTCTAATTTATGACAAACTGGAGACTTTGGGAATGTGCCTGATGAAAGTATTCGTATCACAGAGCTATACTAGAAAGCATCGAAGAAAGAAATTTGAGAAAAATATTCTCTCAGAAAGAATAGATATCCTTATTAAAGATTCTAATTTAGAAATATACTGTTCTTGGCCTTTTGCTCTCTTTTTTCTCCTTTCAAGGTGCATAGGATATTTATTCTGTCCCTATATTACCTGTAAAGAAGAAATATTAAATAGTTGAGGTAGCACTGTACTATGGAAACATTTCATGAGAAAATAGTAATATAAAATAATTCTATTTCTCTAATTGGTGACCAATACCTCTAAGGTCCAACTGAACCAGAACCAGGAGTTCTTTCTCTATCATTTCTGGTAGTTCTCTCTAGTTCCACAACTCAAGAAACAGATTTCAGATGGCCATCAATGAAGAGATCAGATCATATGCAAAACAAAGAACTCAAGGTCCCTATCTCTTCCTAAACTCATACATTTAAGTATTGAAAACAGCCTATCACAAAGCTGGATGTTCTAAATATAATTAATTTATCTAAGGTGCTTAAACATTCATTTTATTTTATTCATTTATTTATTTTTGATGTGGACAGTTTTTAAAGTCTCTATTGAATTTGTGACAATATTGCTTCTGTTTTATGTTTTGGTTTTTTGGCCGTGAGTCATGCGGGTCTACAATTCTCTGAACAGGGATCAAATCTGCACCCCTGCATTGGCAAAATTATAACCACTGAGTCACCAGGGAATTTCCTAAACACTCATTTTAAACTAATGTTACCTTTGATATAACTTCCCTACATTTTCCCCCTATTTCATTGTAATATTTAGTCTCAGATCCACTTTATAATCTTTAGTAAAAATAGTCCTTTTTCTTTTTTTCATTATAGAGTTTGTTTGATCTCTCTCTCTTTTTAAAAACACTTGTCCTTTCTACCTTGACTACAACTTCAAACGTTTGTAGTAGCAAGACAATGCACATTCCCCAGATTCTCAAAACTCTCCTGACCCCACATTCCAGGCATCTCTTGTTTAAGGGGTTGTTATTCAGGGGCTTGGACTTCCTAGGTTGCTACATGGCAAGGAAGCCTCCTGTCTGCGGATGCAGGAGTCACAGAAAACCCAGGTTTGATCCCTGGGTCAGGAAGATCCCCTGGAGGAGCAAATGGCAACCTGGTTCAGTAGTCTTCCCAGGATAATCCCATGGACAGAGCAGCCTGGCACAGCATCATACAGAACTGAAGCACTGAGCATCCACACACACTCTTTCAGGAGCTCAGCCGAGCCAGCTTTAACACAGGGCTCTGGAGGCAGAGTGCAGTTCCTCTTCCTTGAAACCTCAGAAAGGCAATTTTCAATGACTAGGTAATTCTCAAGAATGTCTATATTTAAATGATAAATTTCCCCTCCACACTTTTCCCCCTAGGTTCCCAACATTGAAATTAATATTAATCTGTCTTTAGAATCTAATGCAAACCTGCTGATGTTGAAAGCAGGATCTGTCCTGTTTGAAAGTGATGGATATATTCTTATATCCAGAGTCACAGCCTTTGGGGCATAAACCCTAGAGACTATCTGTTGCCTCATTCTCTTAAAACCATGAAACAAACATTTATAATGAATCACCATTCTCTGATGTAATTTCTGTGTCCCAGAAAAACTGGAGCAGTGTTAGGGGCATTTCATATGAAAATTTATATGTTAAAATTACCCTTTTCAGACTCTTCATCACTCCAATACTTCTTTACAGTTACCAAAATTATGTGATTATAGAAGTCAGCATTATCAAATATTAATTGAATGACTACAATATGCCAAGCATAACCCTCTTCTAAACTTTCATTCTAATCAAATGGGAGTAGAATGAAGAGTTCTTCATGATGTATTGACTTAAAGCAGAAATATTTACAAGCTTAAATATTAAGCTGGGAAAATGATCTAGTCCCTTTTAAATATCTCTTTTATTACATCACCACACCCACTCCATTAATTACTTTTAGATATTGAATTATTGAAATAACACATATTTCTTGAAGAAAACATGAACTATATAACTTAAATAAGCAAAAATAGTCTAAAAACAATTGTTGTCTACTCAACTACATTGGAAATCTTGCATTCAACTTTAGAGAAACATGACTGATATTACCTGACTACCTGAAGTAAAAGAAAAAAGTGACCATCACCATAGTGGTGTAATGTGGCTCTCTATCTATCCCCTGGTATGATGTGATGAGAAAAGCTTTACTTCTGTGATATTCTTTCCCTCAAACCAATGTGAGAAAATCATCAGGAAAGCCCACATTTGAAGGTATTCTACAGGATACCTCACCAGTATCCCTTAGAGTTGTAAGAGTCAAAAAAAAGAAAGAAAGAAAAAGAAAATTGAAAAAGCTTCACAGATCAGAGGAGATTTGGGAGACATGATGACTTAATGCAATGTGGTACCTGGACTGTATTCAAGACAAGAAAGGTGGCATTAACGGTGGGGGTGGGGTGGGGTGGGGGTGAGCAAGAAACTGATGAAATACAATAAAATTTACTTTTTAAAATAATAATGTACCTATACTTATTTTTCAATTTTTAAAAAATTTTATTGTGATAAGAAAACAACATGACCCATCCTTTTAGATTTTAAGGGTATCCATACAGCATTGGGACTTGGAAGAGGGGACATTGGAGAGATGTTTGTCAAGGGGACAAAGTTTCAGTTATGAAAGATGAATAAATTTTGAAACTCTACAACAATGTGACTGCAATTAACAGTACTACATTTTATACTTGAAACATGGTAAGTGAGTAGAACTTAACTATTTTCAACATAAAAAAAAATAAAAGAAAATTATAAGACATGAGGTAATTGATATGCTAATTATTTTGATTGTGGTGATTATTTCACTATATATATATATATATATATATACATATACACATATATATAAACATCAACTATACTCCTTAGATCTGTACAATTTGTTTTCGTCAATTATACCTCAATAAATCTAAAAAAAATAAAATTAAGAAGCGTACTTACAAAAGAGAAATATTTATTAAATAACTAAGATAAATTTTGCTGTGACTTTTTATATCCAAAATGTTTGTAGTCTATGGGAATGATTATGCAGCATGGGGAGAAGACATTTAAACTTTTAACTTTCATATATAAATATTTCTAAAGCTGCTATTAATTTTTTTCACCTTTCCAAGAAAATAGAATGACATGAGGAAGCAATAATTAATTATAATTGCTTGGTTTGAGGCCTCTGAAGAATAAGGCAAGTGATTTTCTCCAGGGCTCTTGTGCCACAAGGAGTGGAGAGACATGAGCCTCTACCTCTTCCCCAAATTACTGAGACCTCCAGAGGCTGGAAGGTGGGGTGTTTTTCCACCAGCAGGTCTGTCTGTAGGTCTGAGAAAATATGGATATTCTTTACCATGTAATGTATCTAAAAGATACCTTACATTCACATGTTCTTTCATGAGAAAAAAACATTTGAAGGAAATTTAGAGTCACTGCCAACATTAAGTATCAGGAACAGGAAGGGCATATTTTCTAGCAAGCTTTATAGAGGGGACCTGGCTTAGCTAAGCTCCTTTGTAGTAGTGTTCTGAACAAGTGTTTCCTGGGAGAGGGGGAGCAGAGGGTCCCTGAGAGCTTTCAGGTACCTGTCTCTCTCCTTCTGTGAGTTTTCGGAAGAACTGTGCAAGGGAACAGATGTAGGTATTTAAACAAAAATGAACTGAGGAGGATAAAATGAACATTCTGGAGACAAAGAATCAGCAGGTTCAGCTCCAAATCAGATCTTAGAGCATGGGAGAAACAAATGCTTACTCACAAGAGCAAAAAGAAAAAAAAAAAAAAAAAAGGAAGAAATTACAAGAATAAAGATTTTAGATACCAATGCATTCCAGATCCAAAAAATAATACAGATTATTTAAACTATACAATAGCATCATTTGGGAGATAAGAAACTAGATGTTTAACTTGGACATAATTCAGACAGAAGAACCTGACAATCTACAAGCAAGTGAGGCAATAGTTCTCAACTACAGATGGTTATGAATCTCCCCTCCCTTCCCACATGGACATTTGACAATATCTGGAGGCATTTTTGATTGACATAATGAATGTACCAGAGTGCTTGGACAGAGGTCAGAGATTCTGCTATACATGGTAGAATGCACAGGGTAGCTCCCTATAAAAATAAAAATCCAACACTAAATATCAATAGTACCAAGCTTGAGAAACTCTGAAAATTATAATCAATAAATAATTCATAATAATGAAAATTGACTTGGGAAGATTTCCTTTTGATTGATCCTTAAATCCTTGGATATCTGAACACACAGAGCCATCAACATTTCTCACTGTTACGTGGAACCTCTTGCCTTTAATGCTGAAACATCTAGAACCAGTTGGTTCTAGGTTTAAGAAGTAGAGCTGACCTTACCAGAAATGTTATTCTGAGAAAAAAGTCTTGTTTATAATGAATGATAATTAAAGGACATTAATTATCTGATATGTATGCCTTACAGTTCTTTTTTTTTTTTAATGGGTTGCCTTGAGAATTCATTTTATTTATTTATTTTTTATTTTTCCATTTATTTTTCTTAGTTGGAGGCTAATTACTTTACAATATTGTAGTGGTTTATCACTTACAGTTCTAAAGAAAGGACCGTTCCAGATGAACTGAGATGTGCCACATTGTTAATACCTTACACCATTGCCAGCATGTATTTGTCAAAACCTTCTGCACAGAAAAGGAAATAATCAACAGAAAGAAGAGGCAATAGAATGGGAGGAAATATTTGCAATGCATGTAACTGATAAAGCAAGGGTCCCCAAATTCCAGGATTTAATGCCTGACGATCTGAGGTGGGTCTGATAATAAAAGTTTTACAGCAAACTAAATATGTGTGGCTTAACAGCCCATTACCCAGACACACTTAAAACATTTTAGGTTGGATCAAAGCAAAGAAGTAGGCTGCAAACTTTGAAATATGTTCAATTCTATTCTTATAAGTTGACAAGGTACGAAGACTGTTGTTCAGTTGCTAAGTCATGTCCGACTCTTGTGACCCCATGGGTTGCAGCACGTCAGGTTTCCCTGTCCTTCCCTATCTCCTGCAATTTGCTCAGACTCATGTCCATTAAGTCAGGGATAAGTGAATCAAAAGGACTCACTCCAAGGTACCCTCTTCTTGACTATTCTTTAACTTCCAACATTGAGTCCACCATTTCACCCTTTGCCAGCATCTGATTTGGGACTTAGAGTCCCACTAGGAAAATATTTTGGAGCTCACCACTTTTCTGAGCACTTCCTTCACATCCTTTTTCCTCAAACTATAGATCAGGGGGTTCAGCATGGAGATCATTACAGTGTAGAACACTGTGGCCACTGTGTTAGTGTCTGTATTGTTCTTGTCATATTGAGGCCTGCAATAAATGAAAAGGATCATTCCCTGTAAGACAGTGATGGCAGTGAGGTGGGAAGCACAGGTGGAAAGAGCTTTGCACCTTTTGTCTGCAGAGCGCATACTTAGGATGGTGATGAGAATAAACAAGCAGGACGTGAGGATGACCACAATGGTGATAACCTCATTGAAAGTGGCCACAATGTATAGCACCAATTGAGTCACAGTGACATCAGAGCAAGCATGAGACAAGAGAGGGGGGAGATCACAAAAGAAATGGTTGATCACATTTGATTTGTAGGATGGGATCTGAAGAGCTAAACACAAGTGAAACAGAGAACATACAGCACCATTGAGATAGCAACAAAACACCAACTCCATGCAGAGATTCCGGGACATGGTGACCATGTAGAACAGTGGGTCACAGATGGCCACAAGGCGGTCATAGGCCATCACTGCCAGCAGAATGACCTCAGTTACCACAAATGTGCAAAACAGGTAGAATTGCACAGCACATTCCAGGAAGGAAATGGCCTTGTCATCATTTAAGATGTTAGCTAGCATCTTCGGCATGATGGTCATGGAGTAACAGAAATCCACAAAGGACAAGTGGCTGAGGAAAAAGTACATGGGGGTGTGGAGTCAAGAGCTGACCTGAATCAGCACAATCATGCCCAGGTTTCCCAAAACTGTGGCTCCATAGATGGAAAGAAACAGCAGGAAGAGGAAGACTCTGAGCTCAGGGGCATCTGAGAACCCGAGGAGGGTGGAGTTTGTCACAGCAGCGCAGGTTTCCTTTTCCATGTTCCTAATTTACTGGGTATGGAGTAAAATATTAATAGTTATTCTGCATTATATCATCCTTGATTCAGTTTCACCTCTCTTAAAAAAGACATGATAATGCATATTTCTCTATAAAGCTAGTGTAGTGATTTTGTACATTACATTATACAATTCACTATGCAAAGGTATGTGAGAGGGACCCTGAGTTTGCTGCCTCAAGTGGAATGGACACCGAGATGCCCTGACTCGAAAGAAGGCCGGATTTCCTTGCAGTGGCTTGAATGCAGGCTCGTCTTTCATCTCACAAGATGAAGGGATGTCTGAATCCCCTGTGGAGACCCTAGAGAAAGCCCTAGTTCCCCGCCTCATCTCGACAGGAGGCCTCACATCCCTTTGACAACTCGAGAGGAACACGGAGTTCAATGCTTCAAAAGGAGACGATGCCTGACTCCTCTTGAAAATTGATAGGAATCCCAATATCCCTGTGGCAACTGGAAAGGGACCCTGGGTCTCCCGCCTCACCTCGAGAGGCATCCCTATTGCCCTGCCAAGCCTCAAGGAGAATAATCCTGAGCTGTCCCTCGCAACTAGATAGGAGTCCTGACGTTGCTGAACAAACATGAGTTTTGAAGGGACATCTCCATCGTAACTCGAGAATATACCCCAAGTTCCCGCTGCAACTCGAGAAAAACCATGAGACTTACACCTCAACTTCGACATGAGGCCCAATTCCCCTGCATTGGGTGCAGAGCAATTCCTTGTTCCACATCAAACACGAAAGGAGCCTTGACTTCTTGATGGAACTCCAGAAAGTCCCCAAGAACACTGTAACAAGTCTAGAGGGACCCTGAGGTCATGACTCGAAAGAAGGCCAGATTTCCCTGCAGTGACTTGAATGTGTCGAGATGAGGCTTTTCTTGAGTTGCTGTGCTGAATTTTGTGTTCCCCTAGATTTGGGACGGTGTTCTCGAGGCAGCTCTGTAGTTGCCTAAAGTAAGTCAAGCCACTTGTCATGTTTGATGGGGAATGCGGGATGGCTCTGGAGCCAATGCAGGGGAATCGGGCCTCATCTCGAGTTGATTTGGGATACATGGAGCTCTTTCGTGTTGCTGCGGTGACCTCAGGGTCCCTCTAGACTTGTGACAGTGTTCTTAGGGATTCTCTGGGGTTCCATCAAGGAAGTCAAGGCTCCTTTCGTGTTTGATGTGGAACACGGAATTGCTGTGCACGAAATTCAGGGGAATCAGGCCTCATCTCGCAGCGAGGGGTAGTCTCACTATTTTTCTCGATTTGTGGTCGGAAACCTGGGGTATATTCTCGAGTTACGATGGGGATGGCCCTTCAAAACTCATGTTTTTCAGCGACGTCAGGACTCCTGTCTAGTTGTGAGGGACACATCGGGATTCTCCTCGAGGCTTGGCAGGGCAATAGGGACGCCTCTTGAGGTGAGGCGGGAGACCCAGGGTCCCTTTCCAGTTGCCACAGGGATATTGGGATTCCTATCAATTTTCAAGAGGAGTCAGGCATCGTCTCCTTTTGAAGCATTGAACTCCGCGTTCCTCTCAGTTTGTCAAAAGGATGTGAGGCCTCCTGTCCAGATGAGGCGGGGAACCAGGGCTTTCTCTAGGGTCTCCACAGGGGATTCATACATCCCTTCATCTTGTGAGATGAAAGACCAGCCTGAATTCAAGTCACTGCAGGGAAATCCGGCCTTATATCAAGTGAGGGCATCTCGGTGTGCATTCCACTTGAGGCAGCAAACTCAGGGTCCCTCTCACATATATACAGCTGAGAGAAGCCTCCTCTTGAGGGGCTTGTGGAAAGTTGGCATTCCTCTTGAGTCGAAGCCAGGGAATCAGCTCTCATCTCGAGATGATTTGTGGTACACGGAGCTTTTCTCGAGTTGCTGTGCTGAACTTGGTGTTCCTCTAGACTTGGGACGGTGTTCTCGGGGAATCTCTGTAGTTGCCTAAGTCTCATGGTTTTTCTTGAGTTGCGGTGGAAACCTGGGGTATTTTCTCGAGTTACGACGGGGATGGCCCTTCAAATCTCACGTTTGTTCAGCGATGTCAGGACTCCTGACTAGTTGCGAGGTACACCTCAGGATTCTCCACGAGGCTCGGCAGGGCAATAGGGACGCCCCTCGAAGTGAGGCTTGAGACCCAGGCTCCATTTCCAGTTGCCACAGGGATTTTGGGATTCCTATCCGGTTTCAAGAGGAGTCAGGCATCGTCTCCTTTTGAAACCTTGAACTCCGCGTTCCTCGCGAGTTGTCAAAGGGATGTGCGGCCTCCTGTAGAGATGAGGCAGGGAACTAGGGCTTTCTCTATGGTCTCTACAGGGGATTCAGACATCCCTTTATCTTGGGAGATGAAAGACGAGCCTGCATTCAAATCACTGCAGGGAAATCTGGCCTTATTTCGAGTCAGGGCATCTCGGTGTTCATTCCACTTGAGGCAGCAAACTCAGGGTCCCTCTCACATACCTATAGCTGAGAGAGGCCTCCTGTTGAGGTGCTTGTGGAAAGTTGCATTCCTCTTGAGTCGAAGCCAGGGAATCAGCTCTCATCTTGAGATGATTTGTGGTACACGGAGCTTTTCTCGAGTTGCTGTGCTGAACTTGGTGTTCCTCTAGACTTGGGACAGTGTTCTCCGGGAATCTCTGGAGTTGCCTAAAGGAAGTCAAGCCACTTGTCGTGTTTGATGGGGAATGTGGGATGGCTCTGGAGCCAATGCAGGGGAATTGGGCCTCATCTCGAGTTGATTTGGGGTACATGGAGCATGTTCGCGTTTCTTCAGTGACTTCAGGGTCCCTCTAGACGTGTGACACTGTTCTTCATGACTCTCTGGGGTTCCATCAAAGATGTCAAGACTCCTTTCGAGTTTGATATGGGACACGGAATTGCTTTGCACGCAATGAAGTGGAATCGTGCCTCATCTCGGGGCGAGGGGGAAGTCTCATGGTTCTTCTCGAGTTGCGGAGGGAACCTGTGGTATATTCTCGAGTTACGAACGGGGATGGCCCTTCAAATTCGTGTTTGTTCAGCAAACTCAGGATTCCTGTCTAGATGCGAGGGACACCATGGAATTTTCCTTGAGGCTTGGCAGGGCAATAGCAACGACTCTCGAGGTGAGGCTGGAGACCCAGGGTCCCTTTCCAGGTGCCACAGGGATATTGGGATTCCTATCAATTTTCAAGAGGAGTCAGGCATCATCTCCTTTTGAAGCATTGAACTCCAAGTTCCTCTCGAATTGTCAAAGGGATGTGAGGCCTCCTGTCGAGATGAGGCGGGGAACTAGGGCTTTCTCTAGGGTCTCCACAGGGGATTCAGACATCCCTTCATCTTGTGAGATGAAAGTCGAGCCTGCATTCAAGTCACTGCAGGGAAATCCGGCCATATTTCGAGTCAGGGCATCTCGGTGTCCATTCCACTCGAGGCAGCAAACTCCGGGTCCCTCTTACATACATATAGCTGATAGAAGCCTCTTCTTGAGGTGCGAGTGGAAAGTCGGCAGTCCTCTCAAGGCGAAGCAACGGCATCGGCCCTCATCTCGAGATCACTTGTGGTACACAGAGTTCTTTCGAGTTCGGCAGTGACTTCGGGTTTCCTCTAGACTTGTGAAGGTGTTCCTGGGGACTCTCTGGAGTTCCATAGAGGATGTCAAGCCTCCCTTCGTGTTTGATGTGGAACACGGAATTGCTCTGGAGGCAATGCAGGGGAATCGGGCATCATCTTGCATTGAAGGTGGAATCTTGTTGGTTTCCTCAAGTTGCGGTAGGAAACTCGTGGTTCCACTCGAGTAACTACGGGGACGGCAGTGAACCTGTGATGGTCTCTCAGGATGTCAGGCCTCCTTTCTCGTTGCCAGAGACACTTCGGGATCCTTCCCGAGTTGTGGCAGGGGAATCGAGACGCATCTGGAATTGAGGCGGAAATTCCAGCTTCCGTTTCCTGTTGTGACAAGGATCATGTGGCTTGTATAGATTTTCCAGGGGTGTCAGGCATCCTCTCGTTCTGAGGCATGGAAGCCCTCTTTGGTCTCAAGTTCGAAATGTGGTGTCAGGCCTCATTTCGAGATGGGGCGGGGAACTCGGGCTTTTTCGAGAAGTTCAACAAGGCAGTCAGACCTCCCTTAGTGTTTCGACAGGAAACTCAGTGTTCCACTCAAGTCTTTGCCATGGAATCAGTCCTTATGTCGAGTTGAGGGGGAACACAATGTCCTTTCGACTTACAGCAGGGACCTCGGGGTTCTTCTCGAGTTTCAACAGGTGAGATAAGGCAGCGCTTCCGGTGTGAGAGGAACATTGGCTTCCTCTCCAATCGAAGAATGAGAATCGGCCCTCATCTCGAGATGATTTGGGGTACACGGAGCTCTCTCGGGTTGCGGCAGTGACCTCGGGGTTCCTCTAGACTTGTGACGGTGTTCCTGGGGACTCTCTGGAGTTCCATAAAGGAAGTCAAGCTCTTGTCGTGTTTGATGGGGAACGCGGGATGGCTCTGGAGCCAATGCAGGGGAATTGGGCCTCATCTCGAGTTGATTTGGGGTACACGGAGCTCTTTCTTGTTGCTGCGGTGACATCAGGGTCCCTCTAGACTTGTGACAGTGTTCTTGGGGACTCTCTGAAGTTCCATCCAGGAAGTCCAGACTCCTTTCATGTTTGATGGGGAACACGGAATTGCTCTGCATGCAATGCAGGGGAATCGGGCCTCATCTGGCAGCGAGGGGGAAGGTCTCATGGTTTTTCTCGAGTTGCGGCGGGCACCAGGGGTATATTCTCGAGTTTTGACGGGGATGGCCCGTTAAAACTTGTGTTTGTTGAGTGACGTCAGGACTCCTGTCTAGTTGCTTGGGACACCTCGGTATTCTCCTTGACGCTTGGCAGGATTAGGGACGCCTCTCGAGGTGAGGCGGGAGACCCAGGGTCCCTTTCGAGTTTCTACTGTGATATTGGAATTCTTATCGATTTTCAAGAGGAGTCAGGCATCTTCTCTTGTTGAAGCATGCAACTCCGCATTCCTCTGGAGATGTCAAAGGAGTGTGAAGCCTCCTGTGGAGATGAGGCGGGGAACTAGGGCTCTTTCTAGGGTCTCAACAGGGCATTCAGACATCCCTTCATGTTGTGAGAGGAAACACGGGCTTGCATTTGAGTCACTGCAGGGAAATCAGGCCTTGCCTCGAGTGAGGGGAACTCGGTGTCCATTCCACTTGAGGCAGCAAACTCAGGGTCCCTCTCACATACCTATAGCTGAGAGAAGCCTCCTCTTGAGGTGCTTGTGGAAAGTTGGCATTCTCTTGAGTCGAAGCCAAGGAATCAGTGCTCATCTCGAGATGATTTGGGGTATACGGAGCTTTTCTCGAGTTGCTGTGCTGAACTTGGTGTTCTTCTAGACTTTGGTTGTTGTTTTCGGGGAATCTCTGGAGTTGTCTAAAGGAAGTTAAGCCCCTTGTCGTGTTTGATGGGGAATGTGGGATGGCTCTGGAGCCAATGCAGGGCAATCGGGCCTCATCTTGAGTTGATTTCGGGTACACGGAGCTCTCTCTGTTTGCGGCAATGACCTCGGGGTTCCTCTAGATTTGTGACGGTGTTCCTGAGGACTCTCTGGAGTTCCATAAAGGAAGTCAAGCCTCCTTTCCTGTTTGATGTGGAACACGGAATTGCTCTGGAGCAATGCAGGGGAATCGGGCCTCATCTCGCGGTGAGGGGGGAAATCTCATGGTTTTTCTCGAGTTGTGGTGGGAACCTGGGGTTTCCTCTCAAGTTACGATGGGGATGTTCTTGAAACACTCGTGTTTTCTCAGCGACGTCAGGACTCCTGTCTAGTTTCCAGGGACACCTCGGGATTCTCCTCGAGTCGTGGCAGGGCAGTAGGGACGCCTCTCGAGGTGAGGAGGGAGACCCAGGGTCCTTTTCCAGTAGCCACAGTGATATTGGGAATCCTATCAATTTTCAAGAGGAGTCAGGCATCGTCTACTTTTGAAGCATTGAACTCCGCGTGCCTCTCGAGTTGTCAAAGGGATGTGAGGCCTCCTGTCGAGATGAGGCGGGGAACTAGGGCTTTCTCTAGGATCTCCACAGGGGATTCACCCATCTCTTCATCTTGGGAGATGAAAGACTAGCGTGCATTCAAGTCACTGGAGGGAAATCCGGCCATATTTCGAGTCACGGCATCTCGGTGTTCATTCCACTTGAGGCAGGAAACTCAGGGTCCCTCTCAGATATCTATAGCATAAGAGAGGCCTCCTGTTCAGGTGCTTGTGGAAAGTTGCATTCCTCTTGAGTCAAAAATAGGGAATCAGCTCTCATCTCGAGACGATTTGGGGTACATGGAGCATTCCTCGAGTTGCTGTGCTGAATTTGGTGTTCCTCTAGACTTGGGACGGTGTTCTCGGGGAATCTCTGGAGTTGCCTAAAGGAAGTCAAGCCACTTGTCGTGTTTGATGGGGAACACGGGATTGCTCTGGAGCCAATGCAGGGGAATCGGGCCTCATCTGGCAGCGAGGGGGAAGTCTCGTGGTTTTTCTCGAGTTGTGGTGGGAACCTGGGGTATATTCTCGAGTTAGGACGTGGATGGCCCTTCAAAACTCGTGTTTGTTCAGCGATGTCAGGACTCATGTCTAGTTGCCAGGGACACCTCGGGATTCTCCTCGAGGCTTGGCAGGGCAATAGGGACACCTCTCGAGGTGAGGCGGGAGACCCAGAGTCCCTTTCCAGTTTCCACAGGGACATTGGGACTCCGATCAATTTTCAAGAGGAGTCAGGCATCATCTGCTTTTGAAGCACTGAACTCCTTGTTCCTCTCGAGTTTTAAAAGATTGTGAGGCCTATGTCTAGAAGAGGCGGGGAACTAGGGCTTTCTCTAGGGTCTCCACAGGGGATTCAGACATCCCTTCATCTTGTGAGATGAAAGATGAGCCTGCATTCAAGTCACTGCAGGGAAATCCGGCCTTATTTCGAGTCAGGGCATCTCGGTGTCCATTCCACTTGAGGCAGCAAACTCAGGGTCCCTCTCACATACCTATAGCTGAGAGAAGCCTCCTCTTGAGGTGCGAGTGGAATGTCGGCAGTCCTCTCGAGGTGAAGCAATGGCATCCGCTCTCATCTCGAGATGATTTGGGGTACACTGAGCTCTTTCAAGTTGTGGCAGTGACCTCGGGATTCCTCTAGACTTGTGACGGTGCTCCTGGGGACTCTCTGGAGTTACATAAAGGAAGTGAATCCTCCCTTCGTGTTTGATGTGGAACAGGGAATTACTCTGGAGGCAATTTTGGGGAATGGGGCATCATCTTGCATTGAAGGTGGAATCTTGTGTGGTTTCCTCAAGTTGCGGTAGGAAACTCGTGGTTCCACTCGAGTAACTACGGGGACAACAGTGAACCTCTGATGGTCTCTCAGGGATGTCAGGCCTCCTTTCTCGTTGCCAGAGATACTTTGGGATTTTTCTCGAGTTGTGGCAGGGGAATAGGGACGCATCTGGAGTTGAGGTGGAAATTCCAGCTTCCATTTCCTGTTGCGACAGGGATCTTGTGGTTTGTATAGATTTTCCAGGGGAGTCAGGCATCATCTCGTGTTGAGGCATGGAAGCTACCTCTACTGCCGAAAGTTCGAAATGTGGTGTCAGGCCTCATTTCAAGATGGGGCAGGGAACTCGGGCTTTTACTAGAAGTGCAACAAGTTAGTCAGACCTCCCTTTGTGTTGCAACAGGAAACTCGGAGTTCCATTCAAGTCGTTGCCATGGAATCAGTCCTTATGTCGAGCTGAGGGGGAACACGATGTCCTTTCAACTTACAGCAGGAACCTCGGGGCCCTTCTTCAGTTTCACCAGGTGAGACAAGGCAGTGCTTCCGGTATGAGTGGAACATCGGGATTCCTCTCCAATAGAAGAATGAGATTCAGCCCGCATCTCGAGATGATTTGGGGTACACGGAGCTCTCTATATTTGCAGCAGGGACCTCGGGGTTTCTCTAGACTTGTGACGGTGTTCCTGAGGACTCTCTGGAGTTCCATCCAGGAAGTCAAGGCTCCTTTCGTGTTTGATGTGGAACACGGAATTGCTCTGGAGGCAATGCAGGGGAATCGGACCTCATCTCGCCGCGAGGGGGAAGTCTCGCCGTTTTTCTCGAGTTGCGGTGGGAACCTGGGGTTTCTTCTCACGTTATGACGGGCATGTTCTTGAAACACTCGTGTTTTCTCAACGACGTCAGGACTCCTGTCTAGTTGTGAGGGACACCTCGGGATTCTCCTCGAGTCGTGACAGGGCAGTAGGGACGACTCTCCAGGTGAGGCAGGAGACCCAGGCTCCCTTCCCAGTTGCCACAGGGATATTGGGATTCCTATCAATTTTCAAGAGGAGTCAGGCATCGTCTCCTTTGAAGCATTGAACTCCAAGTTCCTCTTCGAATTTCAAAGGGATGTGAGGCCTCCTGTCGAGATGAGGCGGGGAACTAGTGCTTTCTCTAAAGTCTCCACAGGGGATTCAGACATCCCTTCACCTTGTGAAATGAAAGACGATCCTGCATTCAAATCACTGCAGGGAAATCCGGCCTTATTTCGAGTCAGGGCATCTCGGTGTCCATTCCAGGTGAATCAGGAAATTCAGGGTCCCTCTCACATACCTATAGCTGATAGAAGCCTCCTCTTGAGGTGCGAGTGGAAAGTCGGCATTCCTCTCTGAGGTGAAGCAAGGAATTGGCCCTCATCTCGAGATGATTTGGGGTACACGGAGCTCTTTTGAATTGCAGCAGTGAATTCGGGCTACCTCTAAACTTTTGACAGTGTTCCTGGGGACTCTCTGGAGTTCCATAAAGGAAGTCAAGCCTCCTTTCGTGTTTGATGTGGAACATGGAATTACTCTGGAGGCAATGCAGGGGATTTGGGCGTCATTTCGCACTGAGGGGGGTGAAATCTCATGGTTTTTCTCGAGTTGTGGTGGGAACCTGGGATTTCCTCTCGAGTTACGACGGGGATGGACTTTAAACACTCGTGTTTTCTCAGCAACATCAGGACTCCTGCCTAGTTTCCAGGGACACCTTGGGATTCTCCTCGAGTCATGGGAAGGCAGTAGGGATGTCTCTCGAGTTGAGTAGGGAGACCCAGGGTCCCATTCCAGTTGCCACTGGGATATTGGTATTCCTATCAATTTTCAAGAGGAGTCAGGCATCGTCTCCTGTTGAAGCATGCAACTCCGCATTCCTCTGGAGATGTCAAAGGGGTGTGAAGCCTCCTGTGGAGATGAGGCGGGGAACTAGGGCTCTTTCTAGGGTCTCAACAGGGCATTCAGACATCCCTTCATGTTGTGAGAGGAAACACGGGCTTGCATTTGAGTCACTGCAGGGAAATCAGGCCTTGCCTCGAGTGAGGGGAACTCAGTGTCCATTCCACTTGAGGCAGCAAACTCAGGGTCCATCTCACATACCTAGAGCTGAGAGAAGCCTCCTCTTGAGGTGCTTGTGGTAAGTTGGCATTCCTCTTGAGTCGAAGCCAGGGAATCAGCTCTCATCGTGAGATGATTTGGGGTAATTGGAGCTCTTCTCGAGTTGCTGTGCTGAACTCGGTGTTCCTCTAGACTTGGGATGGTGTTCTTGGGGAATCTCTGGAGTTGCCTAAAGGAAGTCAAGCCACTTGTCGTGTTTGATGGGGAATGTGGGATGGCTCTGGAGCCAATGCAGGGCAATCAGGCCTCATCTCGAGTTGATTTGGGGTACACGGATCTCTTTCATGTTGCTGCGGTGACCTCAGGGCCCCTTTAGACTTGTGACAGTGTCTTGGGGACTCTCTGGATTTCTATCAATGAAGTCAAGGCTCCTTTCATGTTTGATGGGAACACGGAATTTCTCTGCACGCAATGCAGGTGAATCGGGCCTCATCTCATGGAGAGGGGGAAGTCTCATGGTTTTTCTCGAGTTGCGGCAGGAACCTGGGGTATATTCTCGAGTTACGACTGGGGATGGCCCTTCAAAACTCGTGTTTGTTCAGCGACGTCAGGACTCCTGTCTAATGGTCAGGGATACCTCAGGATTCTCCTCGAAGCTTGGCAGGGCAATAGTGAGGCCTCTCGAGGTGAGGCAGGGGACGTAAGGTCCCTTTCCAGTTGCAACAGGGATACTGGGATTCCTGTCAATTTTCAAGAGGAGACAGTCATCGTGTCCTTTTGAAGCATTGAACTCCGTGTTCCTCTCGAATTGTCAAAGGGATGTGAGGCCTCCTGTCTAGATGAGGCGGGGAACTAGGGCTTTCTCTAAAGTCTCCACAGGGGATTCACTCATCCCTTCATCTTGGGAGATGAAAGACTAGCCTGCATTCAAGTCACTGGAGGGAAATCCGGCCTTATTTCGAGTCAGGGCATCTCGGTGTCCATTCCACTTGGGGCAGCAAACTCAGGGTCTCTCTTACATTCCTATAGCTGATAAATTCCTCGTCTTGAGGTGCGAGTGGAAAGTCGGCAGTCCTCTCGAGGTGAAGCAAGGGCATCGGCCCTCATCTCGAGATGATTTGGGGTACACGGAGCTCTTTTGAGTTGCGGCAGTGACTTCGGGGTTCCTCTAGACTTGTGACGGTGTTCCTGGGGACTCTCTGGAGTTCCATAAAGGAAGTCAAGCCTCCCTTCGTGTTTGATGTGGAACATGGAATTGCTCTGGAGGCAATGCAGGGGAATCGGGTATCATCTTGCATTGAAAGTGGAATCTTGTGGGTTTCCTCAAGTTGCGGTAGGAAATTTGTGGTTCCACTCGAGTAACTACGGGGATGGCAGTGAACCTGTGATGGTCTCTCTGGGATGTCAGGCCTCCTTTCTCGTTGCCAGAGATACTTTGTGACTTTTCTCGAGTTGTGGCAGGGGAATAGGGACGCATCTGGAGTTGAGGCGGAAATTCCAGCTTCCATTTCCTGTTGCGACAGGGATCTTGCGGTTTGTATAGATTTTCCAGGGGTGTCAGGCATCGTCTCGTGTTGAGGCATGGAAGCCCTCTTTGGTCTCAAGTTCGAAATGGGGTGTCAGGCCTCATTTCGAGATGGGGCAGGGAACTCGGGCTTTTACTAGAAGTGCAACAAGTTAGTCAGACCTCCCTTAGTGTTGCAACAGGAAACTCGGAGTTCCATTCAAGTCGTTGCCATGGAATCAGTCCTTATGTCGAGCTGAGGGGGAACACGATGTCCTTTCGACTTACAGCAGGGACCTCGGGGTTCTTCTCGAGTTTCAACAGGTGAGACAAGGCAGCGCTTCCAGTGTGAGTGGAACATCGGGATTCCTCTCCAATCGAAGAATGAGAATCGGCCCTCATCTCGAGATGATTTGGGGTACACGGAGCTCTCTCGGGTTGCGGCAGTGACCTCGGGGTTCCTCTAGACTTGTGACGGTGTTCCTGGGGACTCTCTGGAGTTCCATAAAGGAAGTCAAGCCTCCTTTCATGTTTGATGTGGAACACGGAATTGCTCTGGAGGCAATGCAGGGGAATCGGGCCTCATCTCGGGGTGAGGGGGGAAATCTCATGGTTTTCTCGAGTTGTGGTGGGAACCTGGGGTTTCCTCTCGAGGTACGACGGGGATGTTCTTTAAATACTCGTGTTTTCTCAGAGACATCAGGACGCCTGTCAAGTTTCCAGGGACAGTTTTTATTCCTGTCAGTTTATATATTTCTGTGAGGTGCTTTTCAGTTTTCAGGGATAATAATTGTTATTCTGAAAAAGACTGTGAGTGAATTTTAAACTTGCCTAGATGCCAGTTTTAAGAAGACTCTGAGCAAAGCAGACTGGCAGTGAACAGGTTGCAGTTAAGTGGGAATTAAGATAGAAGAACAAATAATTAACTGATATATTATCCTGTTCTGGCAGAACCAGAACCATCCCCTTAGATAAGAGTCTAGACTCTGCTCTCCCATCTAGAATGTCTTGATGGGAAGGAAGGGGTTTATAAATAATGAGATCAGGTTGCCTTTTGGGTTTACCAATCCCTGTTCTACTACTGTTTACCCAGGGAAATCTAAAAAATTACAGTTTTGATGACTCTTACCTCTTACACTTTTCTTTTATATTCAACCCCTCACGTAAGAGAAGGAATCGGCTCTGTGAGTAAGAGATGAGACTGGCCTGGTTGCTGCACTAAGTCTCAGCTATATTCTGCTGGCGAACCACAATCGTTTGGGAAAACTTATTTAAAAAATTTACAAGCCTAGGCTGTTCCCTGAAGATTTTGACTGAGTAAATCAAGGAACACTTGGACGTGTGTGTTTAGAACTATTCCCTTGAGATTCTGATCCAGCCCTTGATGAATAACTATGGAGTGAACACATGTAATTTCTAAATGCACCCTTCACAAAAGAAAGTAGTCTCTAGAAGCATTTCGAGTTTGATCAGTGCTAGCTACTTCCATCAGCTCCCTCCTTTCCAACAACATTAGCCTGACTTTTTCTCTGCCCCTGTGTTTGAGACATTAAAATGAGTACCTTTGGCAATATCTATGGGCTGGAACGATAACTCCGTTTCCTTCCAACCAGTCATCATTCAGTGACATTCCGAGAGTCTTTAGAGATTTGCTCATGACAAAGTCACTTCATCTGTAGAGTCTGACCCTTTAAGGATTTTACACCTTCTCTTATCATCCAGGTCATTAGGTCAACAGATGTTTGTTACCAACAGGGTTTTCCTGACTGCAGTAATAGTAACTTAATGAGCCTTTTTTTGGTGTCAGCTGCAGGACAGACTCTTGCAGTGTGTCTGTTAGAATTGCTGATCCCTGACATAAGCAGAGGAGAGCTTTAAAACCCGTAAAGTTAGTAAGAGTAGAGAGGGGAATTGTTTTAAGCATTTATTTTCAGCAGGCTTAGTAAGTCATTATATGTTTGATTAACAATACAGAAGAATTCTAGAGATAGCTTGTAGTTTCAACAGGCAGTGGAAACATTCTTGACTGTGATTTAGGAGTCTTTTTAAAAGAATTTATGTTTAATTGAATTATGAGTCTCAATAGGCTTATTTACTACCTATTGGGACCCACTTTTTGTGAAACATATGATACTAAAGAAAGGAAAGGTTTCACAAACAAATATTTGCTTTATATCCACCTGTTTGGAAACAGCAAACATAAAACCAAAAGTGGGCAATAGACCAAATATGGCCCTTGGGTATGTTTAGTTTACCTCCACACATTGAGTCAACATTTCAAATTGACAAGGCTCATACAGAAGTTCAGGCTTCTCCAAGGAGCAAATCTGGGCCCCCTTGAGCCCATCGTACTGTTTGGTCTGCATGCAGAGGCTACCCCTTCTGTATGGGACATGTGTTTTGGGGGTTACCGGTCTCATCTGGCTTTTTCACTTACTCAGGTCATCAGCTTTCCATCCATAAGCATTTGAGTTTCCAATTTTTGATTGATAGTTTATTTTGATAAATATTTGAAGGTTTTAAAGACAGTCTAATCTATAATTGATTTCATATTTTAAAACTATTAAGAATGGGATGAATTTTTCAAATTAGAATTTTTAAGTTCATTGTGGTGGTTTCGCACTCAATAACTCTCACAAGCACACCAGATTATAAGAGACAGTGCAGGGAGAGCTCGTGGAGGAGCAGCTCCTGGAGAAAATGGTGGGCATGTATTTATTGGTAATTTTATGTTGCAATCTTTAACTAAGAGCAGGAAAGCGAGAGAGACGCCAGAACTCTGGGGTTTTGGAAGCTTCCTCCTGGTCGTCTGGAGGTAATCACATGAGAGTCATCAAGAAGGGTCTTTGAAGATAAGGTGGGGAGGGCGCTCATTCTGCATGGAGTTAGCATCTAGCTAATGCTGACCTGTCACCCAGAACGTCTGACTTAAGGAAGGGCAGTGGAAAGAGCAAGCAAGGAAGAGAGAATGAGTAAGATTAAATTCCAGGTGACATTTCTGAGAAAGCAGTAAAACAGGGTTCCCACAGTTGATTTTTTGAAAAAAAGAAAAAAAGTTTCTCTCTTTGTATGTTCATGTAGGGAATAGTATTCCCATTGGCAAGTCTGAAAACCTTTTGAGTTTACTCATGGTCATCCTTGGATGGGTTATGCATGCTACAGATAGTATTATATATTTCTGCCTCAGCATTGTTCCTAAAATATGCAGTTGATACAGTAGCTAAATGATACTGGCACCCCCTGCATTGGGAGCTTGACTCTTAGCCACTGGACCACCAGGGAAGGCCCAGAGGAGGAGCATGTTAAAGGAAAGGAAGGTGCACAGGGCGATGAGGAGGAGGGGGCACTTTTTCATTTACTTTCTGCATTGTATTTTTAAGTTCCGAGAGCCTATTGCACGATTTTAATGTCAGCTTAGAAATAGGTTAACTGTGTACATTAGAAATGGTTTTCCCTGTTTCACAGGATGGCCTCACACCATTGTTACTTGCTGTACATGAAAGGAGAGGAGAAATGGTGGAGTTTTTAGTAGACAAAGAAGCGAGTCTACATGCGGTTGACAAGATGAAAAGGTACCATTGTTCTTTTTCTTTTTAAAACCCTCAGTGCTGTTCTAGGATGGTAATATCAAGATTAAATGAATAAGAGGATTCATTTGTAATCAGCACATCATCACATAGGTAGAAAATCAATTATTCTGACTGGGAGTCATGAACAATATATAGCAGGAATGTATAGCAGGATTCATATTCCTTTATAATATTGACTAATGTCATATGCAACCTGTTTTTTGTTTGTTTGTTTTGTCGATCTTGGAATAGCTGAGGGATTTCAAATTAGTTTTATTATCTTTATGAAATATGGATTCTGCTTTTTAGTTTACCTCATGGCAGTATCGAGTTTCTTAATTCTTTTAAAAGAATTCTTTAACCTCTACTTTGTATGTATATACTTTTAAAAGATGGATAGTAAACCTAAAAGACTCGATTTTGTCTTTTGGATAACTCTTTGCTTTAAATTACTTTCTTTGAAGAACACTGATGTTATTAGGTTGCAAAAGAGTCAGACACAACATAGCAACTAAATAACAACAGCCACAAAAAGGTGATTATTACTCACTGTCACCAGATCCTGTGGGCTCATGAATTTTTATCCTTTCTCATTTTAGTACATTTTGATATTTTCATTTTTAATGCAGGTAGAAGGAAGAAAGATAGCTTTGTTGGATAAAGAGTTCCTTTAACAAAGCCAAGTCAGAGGTGGATGATACAGATGAAAATGATGGGCTTTAGATTCAGACTAGGTTCAATTCCTAGGTTTCCTACTGATTATGGTTATTTATCATTAGCAAATAAGTTTCCTGATATGCAAGACAAATAGTAGTGTATCTTTCAAAGGTGCCTGTGTGTGAGAAAGATTTTATATTTAGTATTTCATTTTTAGTGCCTAGCACATGCTTGTCCACATCATTAACTGCCACCATGACTATTTTTATTCCCATTATTATCAATATTTTTGATTTAAGCCTGCAAGTAGCCTTTTCTTAATCCAACCTCTAGCTGACTTTGAAGCCAAATATATCAGACTAAGGAGAAAATGGGGAATTCACCCCTTAAATAGTCACCTGCCTCAGATAAGTGACTTCAGCATCGTTTCTTGTCCACTAAGGATTTTATTATTCTTCTAAAAATACATTTATTTATTTATTTGGCTGCGTGGGGTCCTAGTTGTGGGAACTCTTAGTTGCAGCATATGGGATCAAGTTTCCTGACCAGGGATAGAAGCTGGGCCCCCTGCATTGGGAGCCTGGAGTCTTTCCCCTGGCCCACCAGGGAAGTCCCCATCAGGGACTTTTGAAATAGTAAGTGCTGCTACCTGGCATCCCAATGGGACAGGAGACTTCTTTTCTGTCCCTTCATTTTAGCCTTGGAGGTGATTTACAAAGATGAACCCTTGAGCCTGTAAATGGTCAATTCTTCATGAATGGGCAAGGTGTTCACTTGTTAAAACATATCAAATTAACTGTTTAAGTAAATTAACTCAACTTCCTGAGGCTGAAGTCATCTGTCTGTTGTTTTAGAACAGCCCTCATGCTTGCTGTCAAGCATGAATTACCAGAAATAGTCAGACTTCTTCTTCAGCAAGGTGTTGACATCTTTTCTCAAGATGTTTTTGGATCGACCGCAGAAGAATATGCTGCTATTAGTGGTTTTAATATGTAAGTGTTCACATTAAAATGCCAGTTCTCACTAAACTACAGCCAAATATAATTTTAACTGTTACTTGTTACGTGACCAGTGAGAGTTCCAGTTTGGTGTAGGCAGTTTGGAGAATGGTGGTGAAATGTTCCCCCTCAAGAGCTGAAAGCCAAGCAAAGGCCAGTTAGTTTCTCTTGGCTGTGGGTTTGGGGTGCTTTATCTCAGGACATGTAGACCTTGATACTTAGAAAGCTTGACATTAGCCATTTCATTCCAAGTGTGACCTCTCGGTATGGGGTATGAACAGTGTCACAGTTGTGATATTTCTAACTAGTTCTTTGGGTCTTGATGTATTTACTTCAGCAGCAAATCCTGTGTTTTCCCTTGAGGACTTTCCTCTCTATACGCTTCCCCTTGAAATTTCCAAGACCCCGACGATTCCCTAAGATGAACGGACAGTCCTCTTTCACAAGTCACTTGGAGGGGAGGAAATAGTGCTTTCCCACCACCCTGTTGCTTGCCTTGATTCTGCTGCTGCAGCACTGCTGTTCCAGCTGGTCTTGACGGGGTCTGCTTGGCAGCTGGATCTGGAGTCTGGATGTGGCTCTATAAAGACCTATAATAAAACATTTTAAAAGGAAAAAAACAAACTCATCGTGCAGTGGGCTCACGATTGACCTTTGTTCCCAGGCCGCCCCCGTGGGTCCAGCCTCTGAGGTGACTCACACGTCGACTTCAGAGTGAGAGCGCCTTTGTTCTCATAGGTAAGCTTGTCACTCAGTCACAGTTGCAAACAGCACCAGCACCCAGTTCCGGCAGCTGGGCCTTCTAGCTTCCCCCCTCACTCAGAGACCTTATGTGGAGCCCACGTGTAAGCCTAGATCTTCATGATTAGGTGCTGTTGAGGCTCTTATTTATCTTTTCTGCTAGCAGATGTCAATGGGGACCATTTTAGGCTGTCAGCGAGGGTCAAGTGCTCCTGCAGGGATTGAGCAGACTTCCCTTTTTCCTTTGTATCTAGACTTGAATCTCAAGGTGGCTCTCTGTCCTGTGGGGCGCACCTTTTCTCAGGTCACAGGTTCCCTGTCATCCTTCCCAGAGTAGTGGGTGACAGCTTGCCTGAGATTCCCTAATTATGCTTGGCCCCTCATGGGATCTGTTTCCTGTAATAAAGAAAATCTTCCAACGGATTCCTATCCGCCTCCACCTTATATGTTTTCAGAATCTGCCCCATAAAGAACTCATTCAGCAGAAATCCCTAAATCTCAAGTAAGATAGTTCAATTAATTAAGAATCTCAAGTAAGAATTCAGAGAGGTAAGCCCGGTCTAGAACTTGCCAGTATCCACTGTAAGAGTAGGGATATGTCTACCAAGTGAATTGGAGAGGAACATGGAGATTAAACATTGTCAGAAAGATCTGCTGGCTCAGAGTTTGAGTAGGTAGAGAAAGAAGAGTAGTGGTCCAGGCCAGGTCTTGATTGTGATTAGTTTTCTGTTCATGGTGTAATTAGTTGCAGTAATAATGGGGGATAATTATGTTCTCTCATGTAGTTAGTTCATAAGTTATAAATAAATTTAGGTATACATTATATAAGAGCTGAGATTCCCTAATTATAGATCACGAAGAACAGCTAATCACCAGAATTAATAACAGCTTCATGCAGCACTTGAATGTTAAATATATGAAAAAACACACATTGGGTTTTACTTGGAATTCCAAAGTAGTTCAAGCACAAATTATTCCATTCTTTGACTGTTTCTACATGCATTTTGGGGGTCTGTTATCTCATTAAATCCTCTTGGTCCTCTTGTGAAATCAGGCAGTAAGATCCAAGTTGTGTAGAGGAAGACTTTGAACTGAAGAGAAGCAACTCCTCCAGGAACAAAGAGCAGTTGGTTATAGAGTTAGGATTTGCAAGCTCGAGAGATTTTCTGTATGCCAAGCTAAATCTAGTTAACTATTGGAGCTGTACATGCCCCGAGTTCATGACTACTTCATCTTCCTTTTTTTCTCCTTTCAGTTCAGTTCAGTCACTCAGTCTTGTCTGACTCTTTGGGACCCCATGAACCGCCGCACACCAGGCCTCCCTGTTCATCATCAACTCCCAGAGTTTACCCAAACTCATGTCCATTGAGTTGGTATGCCATCCAGCCATCTCATCCTCTGTCATCCCCTTCTCCTCCTGCCTTCAATCTTTCCCAACATCAGGGTCTTATCAAATGAGTCAGCTCTTCGCATCAGGTGGCCAAAATATTGGAGTTTCAGCTTCAACATCAGTCCTTCCAATGAACACCCTGGACTGATTTCCTCTAGGATGCACTGGTTGGATCTCCTTGCAGTCCAAGGGACTCTCAAGAGTCTTCTCCAACACCATGGTTCAAAAGCATCAATTCTTCGGTGCTCAGCTTTTTTTCTTTCTTTCTTTTTTCATTTATTTTTATTAGTTGGAGGCAAATTACTTTAAAATATTGTAGTGGTTTCTGCCATACATTGACATGAATCAGCCATGGATTTACATGTGTTCCCCATCCTGAACCCCTCTCCCACCTCCCCCCCCCCCCCCCATCCCATCCCTCTGGGTCATCCCAGTGCACTAGCCTCGAGCACTTGTCTCATGCATCCAACCTGGACTGGCGATCTGTTTCACACTTGATAATATACATGTTTCGATGCTGTTCTTTACAGCCAAACTCTCACATCCATACATGACCACTGGAAAATCCATAGTCTTGACTAGACGGACCTTTGTTGGCAAAGTAATGTCTCTGCTTTTTAATATACTGTCTAGGTTGGTCATAACTTTCCTTCCAAGGAGTAAGCATCTTTTAATTTCATGGCTGCAATCACCATCTGCAGTGATTTTGGAGCCCCCAAGAAAGCAAAGTCAGCCACTCTTTCCACTGTTTTCCCATCTATTTTCCATGAAGTCATGTGACCGGATGCCATGGTCTTTGTTTTCTGAATGTTGAGTTTTAAGCCGACTTTTTCACTCTCCTCTTTCACTTTCCTCAAGAGGCTCTTTGGTTCTTCCTCACTTTCTGCCATAAGGCTGGTGTCATCTGCATATCTGAGGTTATTGATATTTCTCCCAGCAATCTTGATTCCAGCTGTGCTTCATCCAGCCCAGCCTTTCTCATGATGTACTCTGCATAGAGCTTAAATAAACAGGGTGACAATATACCTTTACTTTCTCCTTTACTACATGCTAAATGAAAGTGTATAGATCTTAGAAACTTGAAATGTATGGGACAATTGAAGTTTTGATATTATCTCTGACATTGTCTGAAATGGTCTAAGAATTTGGTAGTTTTTCATATCAGTGTTAAAATATTACTTATCACATTTTTAATACATAGCATTCACCAACTGATTTCTGAATATAAAGAAAAGAGACCTAAAACTTCTCCTGAAAAGAGCAACCCAGGTACGTCATATGATACCGAATTACTTTTGGTGATTCTACCATAGATAAAGTAGGAGTGAAGAAGTTTCAATAATGAAAGAACTATGAAAAATTAGCATAAATTGCATGTGCATTTTATTTTTTAAATTAATTTCTTAATACTCTAGTATTCAGAAGTGATTAAGAAGTTAATTGTAGGTGATTTAACATCAAAGACGGTATTGTCTGAAAAGAAATCCATCTATTTAATATGGCCCCTAAAGTTCTATGCTAGATCTTTGTGTAAATCAGAAAAAAAAAAATTAAGTGAGTATGATGTATATTTCACCTATAGTCATATTATAGCAGATTGGACTTCTTATGAAAGTGAACTTTCATTTATAGAAATGGTTTAAAAAAAAAAAGAAAGAAATGGTTTGCATTTAGTGAATGAATAGTTAGTAGTTACTGTGTAGTGATTAGTCTCACTAAAATAGTTACCATCATTAAAACTGGGAACCTGAATAATCCCTTCCTGGTAGGATAAGAAATGATAAACAATAAGAACTGCAAAGCTGAGCCAGTGTGCAGCATAGTAGTGAGAGATTATTTCTGAAAGATACTTACCAATAGTACCGAAGGCAGAAAAGCAATGCCTGGTTGAGAACCAGTTATTTTGCCTATTTTTGTACCAAGCAGGTGTAGCTTACCAACTTCATTCCTTACAGATCCAAAGAGAGTGAGATAGATTGACTTTATTAGGACCAGATGTTTTCTTTTGTGTGTTGCCCAATTGTCATGACAGTATAGTTTTGTAAGAACAAGATGCTCTCTTGCCATCAGTTAAAAAAGTATCATAATAGATCTCCAAACAGATGGACTTGGGACTCTGCAGGTTCTAATAAAAGCACAGAAATACTTTGCATTAACAAAAACTGCATTAGGTCCACTGTATGTGGCATCTAGCACATTGTACAGGGTATCTGAGGATACCGTTGACTGAGTAGACCTCTATCTAATCAAATGGGGCTTCCCAGGTGGCTCAGTAGTAAAGAATCCACCCGCCAATGCAGGAGATATGGTTTGATTCCTGTGTCGGGAAGATTCCATGGAGAAGGAAATGGCAATGCACTCCAGTACGCCTGCCTGGGAAATTCCATGGACAGAAGGGCCTGGTGAGCTGTAGTCCATGGGGTCACAAGAGTCAGACAGGACTTGGTGACTGAACAACAAAAACATCTATCAAAGAACTGTAGGTTGGTTTAATACATTAGTCAGAGGAGATACAGAGATGAGAGTGTCTTGGTCTTCAGTACGCTCAGAATAGAATAGAGTTTTCTCTGGTTAATTTCTGCATTTTTCTTTTTTTTCTTTTTTAATTTCTGTATTTTTCTAAACAAAATTTTCAAAAAAACATGCTTATTTATTTGCTCATTTGTTCACTAAACAGATAGCTTTCAAGTGTATTTTGTGTACTAAGCATTGTTCTGATGTCACAGAGTGAAACAGTTAAAATTCACTGCCCCTGCTCTCCAGGCTCAAGCTCGCAGTGCTCCTCTCCCCGTGGAGTCACTGCATGTGAGTCGTCCCTCCAGCATCAGATCATGACGACCCCTGGGAAATGTTTAGCAGAACCAGAGTCCGTGGCTCCCTCCATTCTTCCCTCCCTCCCCTTGTTCATCAGCTTAGGATGTGATGACGTATGCCTTCCAAGCTGGAAAAGCATGATTTCTATAAACATTTACCATATAATGGGAAGGATTGATATAATGCTAGCCCTCACTAGTACACAGCACTCTTTGGACCATCCTGCTCTATGTGGTGCAGATACTCTTGAGCAATGGAAGGAGACAGTCTCAAGAGATTCTTTTTAGACATATTAGTGTCTCTGTGTGTGTGTGGGTCTGTGTGTGTATGTGGGTCTGTGTGTGTATATATATATGGAACTTTTTTAAAAAGTTCAGCTTCTGTGTAACCTACTGCAATCTCACCACTACAAGTCTACAAGAAGAGTCCCCACTCTCAGCACCGAGTTGATCCCCTTTACCCGTTTGCCCTCCCCCACCTCCCTTTCAAGAGATTATCCTTTCTAAGTCTGGAATGACTACTTCTTTCATACTTCTCTTGTCTTTGGAAAGAGGGCCAGGAAGAGAAGACTTTGTTTCCTATGCTTTACCACACTCTGGAGTTCAGTGCCTGTGGACCAAGCTTCCCTGTGATAGGGTGTTTTCATTCTGAACTGAAGAGCCAGAGGAGTTGTCATGTCCCAGCAAGACACCTATAGTCTCTGTTCAGTGCTCCAGGCAATGGAAGTCCAGAAATACTGTGCTATTTAAGTGTGCTATTTTCAGCTTATAGTACTGATTCTATTAATGGCATAGTATCATTGTCTGTCAGTCTCCTAGAGTTTGGTTAGGATTATGGTCATTGTAAACAGCAGTTCTTTCTTTGTTTCTTTGTTTTGCATGTGATGACTATAAAGGGGAGGAGTGGTTCTTAGGCATTCTTAGGTGAGCCTTTGGAATAAAAAAAACTAATTTTTGGGTTGGTGTTTAACCCGGGGTTGGGAAACTGATTAGGGGTGTTTAAAACTTTTTGGGGACCTCATGAGTCAGCAAAAAAGCAGCTTCGCAAGAAAGTGGGGTCCATTTTAAACTTAATTGGGGCAACTGGGGTTTTTTCAGGGGGGTTTAATGATTGACCCTGGAAAAAAAGAGTTGACCGGGTGTTTTGGGAAAACTGGCTTTCCGGGCCCCCCACGTCCACTCCAGGGCCCCTTAGGCAGAGACTGAAAGTACCCGTGTAGCATATAATTTAAAAGGGATAAAAATTTTCCCCTTTTAAATTGGTAAAATTTTTTAATTTTTTGACATTGTGGTTAAAAACTCCCTGTACTCCCTCTTAGAGTAAAGGAGAGAAGTGGTGCCATCTCAATGAGTGGCACCCTGCTGATGGACCAAGACTCCCCTTTTGGACCAACTCAGATTCGTCTCTGAGCCTTGAACAGACAATGGAGAAGGCAAAGCCTATTCTTCCGCTTTGTTTTAAAACATCAGGTTTATTCCAGTTTGGGCAAGCAAGAATAATTTCAGTCCATCAATTGGATTTTCAGTTCAGCTATTAGAACTTTTTGGTGAAAACAAATTATTTTTAGGCTCTGCCAATATATTGGCTGTCACTCTCTGTTATGGAAACTAAGAATGATTGTTAAGTAGATATTTCATAGATTGGGAGACAAGGAAGCAGAAATAGGTAATGAAAAACATTTTTGGAGACTTCCCTGGGGGTGCAGTGGTTAAGATGGTTACTAAGACATCTTCTAGTGTAGGCAGTGTGGGTTCGATTCTCAGTCAGGGAAGCTAAGATCTCACATGCCTCGGGGTCAGACAGCCAAAACATAAAATAGAAGCACCATGGCACTAATTCAGTAAAGACTTTAAAAGTGGTCCACATCAAAAAATCTTTAAAAATTTTTAAAAAAGCTGTTTTAAAACAGGCCAAATTTTATTCATGTCAAGAAAGTTTATTTAATATATAGAGAGACTTTCACTTGTTTTTTTTTCTTTTTTCTTTTGTTCAAGGAAATGAGCTCACTCATTTTTTTTGTATGTTTCTGCTTTAAAGGTTTCCCAATGAACCTGGCGTTGATTTAAGGCCTACATCAAACAATGAAGTCTTAGATTTTAAAACCAAGGCAAAGTGTTCTGTTGTGAAATTTGTGTTCATGCTCTGAATTTAGTTTCATGTAGTATTTACTCTTATGATTAGACACTGCAAGTGACAAATAGATTCAAGAGATCAGATCTGATAATCAGAGTGCCTGAAGAACTATGGATGGAGATTCATGACATTGTACAGGAAGCAGTGATCAAGACCATCTTGGAGAGAAAGAAATGCAAAATGGCAAAATGGTTTTCTGAGGAGGCCTTCCAAATAACTGAGAAAAGAAGAGAAGCAAAAGGCAAAGGAGAAAAGGAAAGATATACCCGTTTGAATGCAGAGTTCCAAAGAATAGCAAGGAGAGATAAGAAAGCCTTTCTCAGGGATGAATGCAAAGAAATAGAGGAAACAATGGAATGGGAAAGACTAAACATCTCTTCAAGAAAATTAGAGATACCATGGGAACGTTTCATGCAAAGATGGGCACCATAAAGGACAAAATGGTATGGACCTAACAGAAGCAGAATACATTAAGATGAGGTGTATAAGAATACACAGAACTCTACAAAAAAGGTCTTCATGACCCAGATAACCAAGATGGTGTGATCACTCACCTAGACCCAAACATTCTGGAATGTGAAGTCAAGTGGGCCTTAGGAAGCATCACTACGAACAAAGCTAGTGCAGGTGATGGAATTGGAGTTGAGCTATTTGAAATCCTAAAAGATGATGCTGTGAAAGTGCTGTACTCAATATGCCAGCAAATCTGAAAATTCAGCAGTGGCCATGGGACTGGAAAAGTTCAGTTTTCCTTCCAATCCCAAAGAGAGGCAATGCCAAAGAATGTTCAAACTACCACATAATTGCACTCATCTCACACACTAGGAAAGTAATGCTCAAAATTCTCCAAGCCAGGCTTCAAGATTACATGAACCACGAACTTCATATCTTTAAGCTGGATTGAGAAAAGGCAGAGGAACCAGAGATCAAATTGTCAACATCCTCTGGATCATAAAAAAAGCAAGTGAGTTCCAGAAATGCATCTACTTATTGTTTATTGATTGTGCCAAATCATTTGACTCTGTGGATCACAACAAAGTGCAAAAAATTCTTCAAGTGATGGGAATACCAGACCACCTGACCTGCCTCCTAAGAAATCTGTATGCAGGACAAGAAGCAACAGTTAGGACTGGATATGGAACTATAGACTGGTTCCAAATGGGGAAAGGAGTACATCAAGGATGTAAATTGCCACCCTGCTTATTTAACTTACATGCAGAGTACATCATAAAATGCTGGGCTGGATGAAGCACAAGCTGGAATCAAGATAGCCAGAAGAAATATCAATAACCTCAGATACGCAGATGACACCACCATGATGGCAGAAATTAAAGAACTAAAGAGCCTCTTGATGAAAGTGAAAGAGGAGAGTGAAAATGTTGACTTACAACTCAACATTCAGAAAGCTGAAACTCCAATACTTTGGCCATCCAATGTGAAGAACCGACTCATTGGAAGATACCAATTCTGGGAAAGTTTGAAAGCGGGAGGAGAAGGGGACAGCAGAGGATGAGATGGTTGGATGGCAGCACCGACTCGATGGACATGAGTTTGTAAAACCTCCGGGAATTGGTGATGGACAGGGAAGCCTGGTGTGCTGCTGTCCATGGGATTACAAAGAGTCGCACACAGCTGAGCAACTGACCTGAACTGATGTTGATATCTTCATAAAATTTGAAGAACAGTGTAGATGCATATAATTAGATTAATAAAATCATATGAAAAAGAGGCTTTGCTCATAGTACATCCTTAAGAATACTGCTATATTACTGATCTTTTGTATATAAATTCTAAATATATGTGTTCCTCCACATACCTTATTATACTTTTTTTTCCCCCTGTGAAGTTTGTTCTTGATTAAGAATGTCTCACCTTTTCCTTTCTTCTTTCTCCTCTACCTTTTTAATTTCTTTTTAAAAATATTTACTGTTAATTTTTCCTCACAGAGCAAATTTCTTCAGTGTCTGTTCTTTCAGTCCATCTCTCTCTTCCCCTATTGTGCACGTGTTTTCTTATGGCTGTCTATTTAGAGTGTTTGTGGCTTTCATTCATGATCATTGCCCTATGGGTTTAACCTTGCTCTTTCGCTGTTTCATAGAAGCAGCTGATTCTTTTCCCCCTGTTTTATATCTCTAGCTGTTTGACAAACAGAATAGAAGTAGCTTATCCTGTTTGCAGTTCTAGCCCATCTAAATAAGGTTCTGCTAAAACCTAAACTTTCATATTTCCCTTCCCAAGTGATAATTCATGTGTATATTAATCATGGAAGCAGATTTAAAAATATAGCAATTAATTTAAATATCTTAGTTTTTCAATAGTGCTCTGAACTCCTAGGAATAAGTTATTACTCTCGAACATTTTGGTAGAGAAATTAATCTAGTGGGTGTCATCGTATTTGTATAGCTGTCAATTAGGGGTAAGGAGAGGAACATCCAGGGCTTCTGATGTCATCTGTCATAATTCTTTCCCCATGAGCAGGTCAGTCAGTGACAGAACTGGGATTTGAATCCACATCTGAATGACCACAGAGCCTGTGCTCTTTGTGTTAGATCATAGAGGAGTGAAGGATGTTATAAATTTATTCAGGTTGATACTTGTTATATTCTTCAAGCTCTTATTTTCTTCTCCAGCATGTCGTGAAACCAAAGTTAACAAAGCTCATGAAGCCTTCTCAGCAGTCGGACAGAAACAGTAAGTTATTCGAAAACTGTCCTTCTGGTGTTATTCCCTGATTTGAAATGACACATGTTCTCATGTACTCTCTCCTGTTTTCACTGTAGTAGAAGCAAAGTGTGGCATTTTGAGACCAGAGAGTACCACTTTCTCTGAGGACAATAATTCTGATAGTAACATTGAAGATGTGGTTGAAACATTTCCCAAACCATCACCCTGGTTTGAGGGCATCTGTCAGCCTGTCTTCCCATCACCTGAGCCTGTTCCAAAACTTCCCAAGTCTGTAGCAGGCCTTGGTCCTACAAAGGTAAGTGGTTCTGTTTGTAACTCTTCTTTCCCTGTACTTGTTTACATACCATTCCCCTGATCCTTATGAAGACAGAAAGAATCCCACCAGAGAAATAGAAGCCCTCAAAGTCACAATACGAAATGGTGTGATAATAAGAGTCATACATGTGCATGATTCAGATTTATAAATATTGGCATACTAAGTATACCATTATGAAAGTACTGAATTACAAAGCACTGAGGAAAAACAACTAGATGAATATGAAGATGGGGAGGAGGATGAAGGGGAAGAATTCCTTTAAGAAGGACAAGATGAATATAAGATGGAATGAGGGTGAAGATGAGACAGATTATTTTACACACACAACAGAAATAGTGGGGGTAAGTCAGACCAGGAACTCTTATGTTATATTTCTGCGAGACATTATTTCAAATTCAACGTAAGAAGAGAAAGTGAGGTCATGAAAAATCAATGCTCATACTCTTTTGAATGGCATATAGCTGATTTTTATGAAGAACTGAAAGAAAATGTGTTCCTTATTGTTTTTGGTGGTGGTTTTCGAGGTTGGTGGTGGTTCTTGCTTTTTCGTTCAATTGAAGTGTAGTCAGTTTAAAATACCGTGTAAGTTTCAGGTGTACAGTAACGTGATTTGTTCATACTTGTGTATGTACATATGTTTTTTGAATATAGTTCCCTTTGGAAGTCCATTTAAATTTGAAGTGTTTTCTCTTTAAAATTTTCTCTTTTAAAAATCTCACTTTGAAATTAATGAAGCAATGTCTTCTATTTAACCTAGCAAAACTTTTGTTTAGCGACAATTCAAGATGAGCCCTGTTTTAGGCCTTAGGAGATGTATTGTGAATTAAGAATTTTTGGCCCTTCTGTTTCTTGTGGTTTCTAACTTCAGTTCAGTTCAGTCGCTCATTCGTGTCTGACACTATATACTTAAATGTACTCACCTAATTTATCTTAAACTGTTTGCTATAACCTTGGTGGGTGTTTTAGATCTTTCTGAAAATAAAGAGGAAATAAAGAAGCATTCTATTTATCCTTTTTACTAAAATTATAATTTATAATTTTATAAATGAGATTCTTAATCTCTTTTCATTAAATGAGAAAATTTTCAGCTGCAACAACTTGAAAGAAAAACTGGAGAACTATATTTTTTCCTCTGGAGAAATTCTGATTTCTTTTTCTGAATGTCAGCAAATAATGGGTAATTACATACATTAAGTGAATGAAATCACGACTTATGCTTTTTTCTTATTTAGACTACTTGTTATTATAAAATCATAAGGAAAGAAAAAATACCACCAGAGTTTATAAAATTATCTATGGAAGATATTTTTTCTTTTAAAAATATCTCTAGCAACATGTACATTCTTTGTGATTTTTATTTATTTATTTTTTATTTTAATTGGAGGCTAATTATAGTATCATAGTGGTCTTGCCATATGTTGACATGGATCAGCCATGGATGTACAATGTGTTCCCCATCCTCAACCCCCCTCCCACCTCCCTCCCCATCCCATCCCTCAGGGTCATGCCAGTGCACCAGCCCTGAGCACCCTGTCTCATGCATCAAACCTGGACTGGCAATCGGTTTCACATATGATAATATATATGTTTCAATGCTATTCTCTCAAATCATCCCACCCTCGCCTTCTCCCATAGAGTCCAAAAGACTGTTCTATACATCTGTGTCTCTTTTACAGTCTCACATATAGGGTCATCATTACCATCTTTCTAAATTCCCTATATATGTGTTAATATACTGAGTTGGTGTTTTTTACTTTCTGACTTACTTCACTCTGTATAATGGGCTCCAGTTTCATCCACCGCATTAGAACTGATTCAAATGCATTCTTTTTAATGGCTGTGTAATATTCCATTGTGTATTTGTACCATGGCTTTCTCATCCATTTGTCTGCTGATGGACATCTAGGTTGCTTCCACGTCCTGACTATTGTAAACAATGCTGTGATGAACACTAGGGTACATGTGTCTCTTTCACTTCTGGTTTCCTCAGTGTGTATGCCCAGGAGTGGGATTGCTGGGTCATATGGCAGTTCTATTTCCGGATTTTTAAGGAATCTCCACACTGTTCTCCATAGTGGCTGTACTAGTTTGCATTCCCACGAACAGTGTAAGAAGGTTCCCTTTTCTCCACACTCTCTCCAGCATTTACTGTTTGTATCCATTCTGACTGGAGTTAAAATTGGGAATCTTTTTGGTTTTTATTTGCAAATTTCCCCTGATAATGATGGGTGTTGAAACATCTTTTAAAGTGTTTTTTTAGCCATCTGTAAAGTCTTCTTTGGAGAAAAAGTCTGTTTTTTTCTTTGGCCCCTTTTCTGATTGGGTCGTTTATTTTTTTGGAAAATTTAGCTGCAAGAGCCCGCTTATATATAAACTGGATTAATTTTTTCTCAGCTGCTTCATTTGCCTTTTTTTTTCTTTCCCCTTCCCAAGGCTGTCCCTTTTTACTTTTTTTTATAGTTTCGCTTGTTGTGCAGGAGGGTTTTAAATTTAATTAAAGGGCCCATTTTTTACTTTTGGGTTTTTATTTTTATTACTTGGGAGGTGGGTTTATAGAGGATCCCGCTATTTTTATGTCGGGGGAAATCTTTTTGCCTATATTTTTTCCTCTAGGAGTTTTGTAGTTTCTGGTCTTACATTTAGATCTTGAAGCCATTTTGAGTTTATTTATGTGTATGGTGTTAGGAAGTGTTGTAGTTTCATTCTTTTACAAGTGGTTGACCAGTTTTCCCAGCACCAATTTTTAAAGAGATTGTCTTTTCTCCATTGTATATTCTTGCCTCCTTTGTCATCGATAAGGTGTCCATAGCTGCATGGATTTACCTCTGGGCTTTCTATTTTCTTCCATTGATCTATTCTGTCTTTGTGCCAGTACCATACTGTCTTGATGACTGTAACTTTGTAGTATAGCCTGAAGTCAGGCAGGTTGACTCCTCCAGTTCCATTCTTCTTTCTCAAGATTGCTTTGGCTATTCGAGGTTTCTTGCATTTGCATACAAATTGTGATATTATTTGTTCTAGTTCTGTGAAAAATACTGTTGGTGGCTTGATAGAGATTGCATTTAATCGATAAATTTCTTTGGATCGTATGCTCATTTTCACTATATTGATTCTTCAAGTCCATGAATAAGGTATATTTCCCCATCTATTTGTGCAGTCTTTGATTTTTTTTAACACTGTTTCATAGTTTTCCATAGATAGGTTTTTGTTTCTTTAGGTAGGTATATTCCTAAGTATTTTATTTTCATTGCAATGGTGAATGGAATTGTTTCCTTAATTTCTTTTTCTCTTTTCTCATTGTTAGTGTATAGGAATGAAAGGGATTTCTTTCTTTTTTTTCTTCCCCAATTATTTTTATTATTTGGAGGCTACTTACTTTACAATATTGTAGTTTTTTTTTTTTTGCCATACATTGACACGAATCAGCCATGGATTTACATGTGTTCCCCATCCTGAACCTACCTCCCACCTCCCTTCCCATCCCATCCCTCCGTGTCATCCCAGTGCACCAACCTAAGCACTTGTCTCATGCATCCAACCTGGACTGGCAATCTGTTTCACACTTGATAATATACACGTTTTGATGCTGTTTTCTCAGATCATCCCCTCGCCTTCTCCCATAGAGACCAAAAGTCTGTTCTATACATCTGTGTCTCTTTTTCTGTCTTGCATATAGGGTTATCGTTACCATCATTCTAAATTCCATATATATGCGTTAGTATACTGTATTGGTGTTTTTCATTCTGGCTCACTTCACTCTGTATAATGGGCTCCAGTTTCATCCACCTTATTAGAACTGATTCAAATGCATTCCTTTTCATGGCTGAGTAATATTCCATTCTGTATATATACCACAGCTTTCTTATCCATTCGTCTGCTGATGGGCATCTAGGTTGCTTCCATGTCCTGGCTATTATAAACAGTGCTGTGATGAACATTGGGGTACACGTGTCTCTTTCACTTCTGGTTTCCTTGGTGTGTATGCCCAGGAGTGGGATTACTGGGTCATATGGCAGTTCTGTTTCCGGATTTTTAAGGAATCTCCACACTGTTCTCCATACTGGCTGTACTGGTTTGCATGCCCACCAACAATATAAGAGTGTTCCCTTTTCTCCACACCTTCTCCAGCATTTATTGCTTGTAGAGTTTTGGATAGCAGCCATTCTGACTGGCGTGTAATAGTACCTCATTGAGTTTTTGATTTGCATTTCTCTGATAATGAGTGATGTTGAGCATCTTTTCATGTGTTTGTTATCCATCTGTATCTCTTCTTTGGAGAAAAAACTGTTTAGATCTTTGGCCCATTTATTGCTTGCGTCATTTATTTTTCTGGAATTGAGCTGCAGGAGTTGCTTTTATATTTTTGAGATTACTCCTTTGTCTGTTTCTTCATTTGCTATTATTTTCTCCCATTCTGAAGGCTGTCTTTTCACCTTGCTTATAGCTTCTTTTGTTGTGCAAAAACTTTTTTTCCCATTTATTTTTATGAGTTGGAGGCTAATTACTTTACAGTATTGTAGTGGTTTTTGCCATACATTGTCATGAATCCGCCATGGATTAACATGTATTCCCCATTCCGATCCTCTCTCCCACCTCCCTCTTCACCGTGGAATATTACTCAGCCATTAAAAAGTATTCATTTGAATCAGTTCTAATGAGATGGATGAAACTGGAGCCCATTATACAGAGTGAAGTAAGCCATAAAGATAAAGACCAATACAGTATACTAATGCATATATATGGAATTTAGAAAGATGGTAACGATAACTCTATATGCAAAACAGAAAAAGAGACACAGATGTGCAAAAGCTTTTAAGTTTAATTAGGTCCCATTTGTTTATTTTTGCTTTCAGTTCCAATATTCTGGGAGGTGGGTCATAGAGGATCTTGCTGTGATTTATGTCGGAGAGTGTTTTGCCTATATTTTCCTCTAGGAAGTTTTGTAGTTTCTGGTCTTACGTTTAGATCTTGAAGCCACTTTGAGTTTATTTTTGTGTATGGTGTTAGGAAGTGTTGTAGTTTCATTCTTTTACAAGTGATTGACCAGTTTTCCCAGCACCACTTGTTAAAGAGATTGTCTTTTCTCCTGTATATTCTTGCCTCCTTTGTCATCGATAAGGTGTCCATAGGTGCATGGATTTACCTCTGGACTTTCTATTTTCTTCCATTGATCTGTATTTTTGTCTTTGTGCCAGTACCATACTGTCTTGATGACTGTTACTTTGTAGTATAGCCTGAAGTCAGGCAGGTTGACTCCTCCAGTTCCATTCTTCTTTCTCAAGATTGCCTTGGCTATTCGAGGTTTCTTGTATTTGCATACAAATTGTGATATTATTTGTTCTAGTTCTGTGAAAAATACCATTGGTAGCTTGATAGGGATTGCATTGAATCGATAGATTGCTTTGGCTCGTATGCTCATTTTCACTATATTGATTCTTCCAGTCCATGAACATGGTATATGTCTCCATCTATTTGTGTCCTCTCTGATTTCTTTCATCAGTGTTTTATTGTTTTCTATATACAGGTCTTTTGTTTCTTTAGGTAAGTAGATTCATAAGTATTTTATTTTTTTCGTTGCAATGCTGAATGGAATTGTTTCCTTAATTTCTCTCTCTGTTTTCTCCTTGTTAGTATATAGGAATGCAAGGGATTTCTGTGTGTTAATTTTATATCCTGCAACTTTTCTATATGCATTGGTTAGCTCTAGGAATTTTCTGGTAGAGCCTTTAGGGTTTTCTATGTAGAGGATCATGTCATCTGCAAACAGTGAGAGTTTTACTTCCTCTTTTCCTATCTGGATTCCTTTTATTTCTTTTTCTGCTCTGATTGCTGTGGCCAAGACTTCCAAAAGTATGTTGAATAGTAGTGGTGAGAGTGGGCACCCTTGTCTTGTTCCTGACTTTAGGCGAAATGATTCCAGTTTCTCACCATTGAGGATAGTGTTTCCTGTGGGTTTGTCATATACAACTTTTATTGTGTTGAGGTATGTTCTTTCTATTCCTGATTTCTTGAGTTTTTTTTTTAATTATAAATGAATGTTGAATTTTGTCAAAGGCTTTTTCTGCATCTATTGAGATATTCATATGGGTTTTATCTTTCAATTTGTTAATGTGGTGTATTACATTGGTTGATTTGTAGATATTGAAGAATCCTTGCATCCCTGGGATAAAGCCCATTTGGCCATGATGTATGATCTTTTTAATATGTTGTTGGATTCTGTTTGCTAGAATTTTGTTAAGGATTTTCGCATCTACGTTCCTCAATGATATTGGCCTGTAGTTTTCTTTTCCTGTGGCATCTTTGTCAGGTTTTCATATGAGGGTGATGGTGGCCTCATAGAATGAGTTTGGATGTTTACATTCTTCTGCAATTTTCTGGAAGAGTTTGAGTAGGATAGGTGTTAGCACTTCACTAAATTTTTGGTAGAATTCAGCTGTGAAGTCGTCTGGTCCTGGGCTTTTGTTTGCTGGAAGAGTTCTGATTACAGTTTCAATTTCTGTGCTTGTGATGGGTCTGGAATGATTTTCTATTTCTTCTTGGTTTAGTTTGGGAAAGATACTTTTCTAAGAATTTGTTCATTTCTTCCAAGTTGTTCACTTTATTGGCATATAGTGGCTGATATTCGCCTCTTATGATCCATTGTATTTCTGTGTTGTCTTTTGTGATCTCTCCATTTTCATTTCTAATTTCGTTGATTTGATTTTTCTCCCTTTGTTTCTTGAGGAGTCTGACTAATGGTTTGTCAATTTTTTTTTAAATCTTCTCAAAGAACCAGCTTTTAGCTCTGTTGACTTCTGCTATGGTCTCTTTTGTTTCTTTTGCATTTATTTCTGCCCCAATTTTTAAGATTTATTTCCTTCTACTAACCCACGGTTCTTCATTTCTTCCTTTTCTAGTTGCTCTAGGTGTAGAGTTAGGTTATGTATTTGACTTTTTTCTTGTTTCTTGATATAAGCCTGTATTGCTATGAACCTTCCCCTTAGCATTGCTTTTACAATGTCCCATAGGTTTTAGATTGTTGCGTTTTTGTTTTCATTCATGTCTATGCATATTTTCATTTCTTTTTTTATTTCTTCTGTGATTTATTGGTTTTTCAGGAGCGTGATGTTCAGCCTCCATTTGTTGGAATTTTTAATAAGTTTTCTCCTTTAATGGACCTCTAATCTTCCTGCATTGTGGTCAGGAAAGATGCTTGGAATGATTTCAGCTTTTTAAAATTTACCAAGGCTAGATGTATGGCCCAGGATGTGATTTGTCTTGGAGAACGTTCCATGTGCACTTGAGAGAAAGGTGAAATTCATTGTTTTGGAGTGAAATGTCCTATAGATATCAATTGGGTCTAGCTGATGCATTGTGTCATTTAAAGTTTGTGTTTCCTTGTTAATTTTCTGTTTAGTTGAAATATCCATAGGTGTGAGTGCACGTATTAAAGTCTCCTACTATTATTGTGTTATTGTTAATTTCCCCTTTCATACTTGTTAGCATTTGCCTTACATAATGTGGTGCTCCTATGTTGGGTGCATATATATTTATAATTGTTATGTCTTCTTCCTGGATTGATCCTTTGATCATTATGTAGTGTCCTTTGTCTCTTTTCACAGCCTTTATTTTAAGTCTATTTCATCTGATATGAGTATTGCTACTCCTGCTTTCTTTTGGTCTCTATCTGCATGGAAAATGTTTTTTGAGGGAAGCATCATACCTTGGGCTTCCTATGAAGCTTTGCAGGATGATGCCTTTAAAATTCTTAGGCTCTTAAGATCCTTAAAGGAATCTGAGGCACCACCTTAAGTCTTTCCAGGGTCAACATTCAGAATACTGAGATCATGGCATCTGGTCTCATCAGTTCTTGGAAAATAGATGGGGAAAATGTGGAAACAGTAGTTGACTTTATTTTTCTGGGCTCCAAAATCACTGTAGATAGTGACTGCAGCAATGAAATTAAAAGACGCTTACTCCTTGGAAGGAACGTTACGACCAACCTAGATAGCATATTAAAAAGCAGAGACATTACTCTGCCAACAAAGGTCCGTCTAGTCAAGGCTATGGTTTTTCCAGTGGTCATGTATGGATGTGAGAGCTGGACTATAAAGAAAGCTGAGCACTGAAGAATTGATGCTTTTGAACCGTGGTGTTGGAGAAGAATCCTGAGAGTCCCTTGGACTGCAAGGAGATCCAACCAGTCCATCTTAAAGGAGATCAGTCCTGAGTGCTCATTGGAAGGACTGCTGCTGAAGCTGAAACTCGAATACTTTGGCCACCTTATGTGAAGAGCTGACTCATTTGAAAAGACCCTTGATTCTGGGAAAGATTGAGGACAGGAGGCGAAGGGGATGACAGAGGATGAAATGGTTAGATGGCATCACAGACTTGATGGACATGTTTGGGTGGACTCCGAGAGTTGGTGATGGACAGGGAGGCCTGGCATACTACGGTTCATGGGGTCGCAAAGAGGTGGACAAGACTGAGCATCTGAATGTGGGGTTTTACAGTCTACAGGTTTTACGTTTACACCATGATTTCCTTGCTAGCACCCTAGATTTGACCTTAGCCAAGAAGCCATTTCTGTCTTTTTGTGTCATGTGACAATTGGACAGGTAGAGATGCTGTAAGGGGATACAGATATTGAACCAAGTGAGTCCTGGTTCCTGTATATTTAATAGTGCTTTTTTTGGGTCTCATAGCTTATGCTTCTCACTGATTTTACTTTCAGCTAGTTCATAGCAAGAGTCTCCGTTCCCCCATGTTTCATGTCATTTTCTTCTCTTGCCTAGAAGCTGTCACTGGCAGCCTCTTCAAGGGCCATCAGGCTTCTGTTTACAAACTCATGAAGCCCTCTGGGTTTCCATTTCTTTCTATGTATCCATTCGGGTCCCACCTACATCCAGGTTCAAAAGCATTCTCACATGTTTTAGTTCTTTTTTAATGGCAATACCTCATTTTTGGGCATCACTGACTTGATGGACATGAGTTTGAGCAAGCTCGAGGAGTTGGTGATGGACAGGGAATCCTGGTGTGATGCAGTCCATGGGGTCACAAAGAGTCAGGCATGACTGAGTGAACTGCACTGAACCCCATTTTTAATATCCGTATCTGTGCCAGTAACTTATTGCTAACAAATTGTATTAGAGATCACCCAAAGCCTAGTGGCTCAAAACAGCATTTCCTTTGTTCACAAGTCTGTGTTGGGGCAAGGCTCAGCGAGTGAGCCCAGCTCATTTCTTCTCCAGTCGTCATCAGCTGGGATGTCGTGAAGGTGGGGACCAGAGTCATCTGAAGACCTGTCCATGCACATGTCCGGCAGTTGGAGCTGGCTTTTAGATGGGTCATTAGGTGGGGGCAGTCAGTGGGGACACTGACATGTGCTCAGTATGTGGCCTGGGCTTCTTCAAAGCCTGGTGACTGATGCTAAGAGTGGGCTTCCCCACGGAGCCAGTCAGAAGCTATTTAGTTTGAGAAATCACATAGCAGTTCCCCTAGACTCTGTCCACTAGGATCAGTTACTGAGGCCAGCACATGTTTAAGGAGAGGGAATTTCACAAGAAAATTGTCAAAGAACTTGTAGACATGTTTGAAAACCACCGCCTCCACTCACCTCAACTTACCAAGTAATCATTCTGTCTAAATGAAAGTTCTTTCCAACTCTGTGTCACTGAAATTCCAGCAAATATTTTTTGTGTGTTTTCTTTGGTATATTCTCCTATTCTGTGGAAAGTAACAAAGGAGGCATTTTTCTCTTGTTCAGAAAAATGTATGGATCATCTCACTAAACTCTTAGGAGACGGGATATCTTTAGCCTTGCAAATCATTTCTCTCTGGAATGCAATTCAAATTAGCAAAAACTATTTCTAGTTCAGAAAAAGGCTTATTGGATTAAAATCCATACTTAAAAGATTTATTAATTAGAGCCTTATTCTTACAATCTTCTTTTGGGAGGCATTTATTAACTCAGCCTTAGATAACTCAATACAGTATACCTCAAACTTCTTGAAAAACCATGGGATATGTTGGGGGGGACGGAGTAAGAGACGTTCTACTAAGGGGTGACTTGTAGTCATTCCATGGAAGAATGATAGAAAAGTACTATTATAGAACAACAAAAGAGTGTAAAATCAAGTGCAAATGTTGTGTGACAAAGATGATGACAGTGAAGAATATATCTTGTGACTCTTGGTGGTTTGAACTTCTTTCTTGATTCTCTGAGTAATTCCTGGTCCTACATTCAACAATACAGATACCATCATATTTATTTGAGCCTTGGTTTGTGTTAGGCTGGGTTCAGTCCACTTCCCTCATTAACAAATGGTATTTGTTTTATTCTTGCAGATTGATGATCTTCCAGCAGAGCTGGAAACTGTATGTTCACAGTGTCTGCACATGAATGCAAAAATTCAAGTTCTTCGAGAGGAGCTATTATGCATGACAGGAATGCAAAAGAAATGTGCAAAACTAGAGAAGAATAACAAGAAGCTGGAGCAAAAGATAGTGAACCTCAAAAGTCATATAGAAATGAATATGACAGAACAGTCAAGTAGAGCAGTATAAACAGGAGATTGAAGATAGAGCGAGACAGAATCTACTAGAGAACATAAAAGAAGTCAACATGGTTTTACAGGTTAATTTGTTGATCTGTCATATCCTTGAATTCACCTCACTGTAAATTACATTGGACGTATACAGCTTATGTGTTTCCTCTGCTTCCCTTAGAGCAGTTTGTTTGGTAGATTTCTGGAAGGAAGGGGGCACTTGTCTCTCTCTGAAGAGAGAAATATTTCAATTTCCATCACAGTTTTCACTCAATTGATCTTTCAGAATGATTCTGACTAGAGGATCCTTTTACTTATAAGACCAATTGGTATAAAACAGGACCATGAGAAGGAAACAAAGTATTGTGGTTTAGAACGGGTACCATCCTCTTGAATTATTCTCAAGTTGTCTTGTTCAGTTTTTAAAATTTTAAGTTGATCCTCTTATTATTTGAATTATCAGGTTACATAAATACTACTATAACATTGATTCCACTTTAATTTTATAATTCAGATTTAATTCATTTCATATTGACCATGATTATTTTTAAAGTTTCACTTTTCTTTTTTTCACACTTAAAATCGCTCTCTGAATTACTGACTCAAAACTAAAGGGAACAAATTTAATTATTTCAGGTTATAATCATTAACCAAAGAAATATATCTTTTAAAATTTGACTTAGATACAAGCAGCGTCTCAAAAAAACTTAGAGCAGGCACGAGAGGAGCATATTGCTTCCTTAAGAAGTCAGATGGAAGTGAGAATTAAAGAGCTGGAATCTGAACTCTTCAAGATGGAAACTTATCAAGCAGAATTGGAAAAATATAAGAAACTCTACCTAGAAGAACTAAAAGTTAGAAAGTCTTTGGAAAACAAGCTAAACAAGTAAGTCAAAACCCAGAATCACAAACTAAATTTAGTCCATTAATTTGTCTCTGAAGCCTAGTTTTTAGAGAGCCAGGTTCTTGAGATTAGTAGGCAGTGAAAGCTAACTAGACAGTCACTGCTAAGGGGGTGCCCTAAGACAAATTAGTGACACTACATCCTGGTACGTTTTCCTACACTGTGTAAAAGCATGCTTGTGAAATCGGGGAATATTCACACAGGGGTGAAAGGCAGGGTAATTCACAGAGTGGCTGACGCTGGCATGGTGACCTGACTGAGTGGGGGGTGTGGAGGCTGGAAGGGGCAGATCCCACCTGCAGTGCCGTCTGAAAGCAGAGCACTCCTAGGACACCTTTCCTTAGCTCAGAGAGCATACAGCAAAGGAGCAGGGACCCGAGGACGCATTCTGCTAGTCATGCGTACAATAAGTACACACAAGGGAAGCACAGGTGCTCCCAGAGAGGGTTCAGGGCTGTGGGACTTGATGCTGGGATGTGGGCTGTGGCTTCCAGGGAAGGAGCTTGGTGGGGCCAGTCGCCCTGTTTGTGGAGCGCGATGCCTCTCGCTGTAAAAACATGCACTGAACGCCGTTTCAGCTTTTTGCCTTTTTAAATGAAACCAAAAATCCTCTTCAGAATTTTTTTTTTCTTTTTCTTTTTTTAATGAAAAACAGGTGCCTATGTAGGCCCCTCGTAGAAGTGAAGTAACATAAAATGAACTTTGGAAAAGCAGGGGATACTTGTAATTGTTCCTGGGGCTGTTTTAGTCCTTTTCAGTCTCACCCACTGACTTTCTCATCCTCCCTCGAGATTGTGGCTCTAGGTGATTCCTCAGAGCAACGTGGTTAATTTTTCCGAGGTCATGAGTGAAACATTTATACAAGGGTGGTGAAAGCAAATGCTTGAAAGTGGCTTTGTGGGAGGTGTTTTTCTTCATCCCTGAACGGTTTCCTGAGGGCAGGCGTGTCCCAGAGGCAGCAGGTGTCACTGTGAGCCCACCTCCCTTTCTCTCTGACGCCCGTTCTCTCCTCCCCCAGCTGTGACTTGTTACCTGAGGAGCCCAGACACACGTGTGCTTCTTTACAACAAGGTCACAGCTGTCACTGTTTACAGCAGGTCTGCTGTGTGCTTTCAGCGTTCACATGGTGTGATGGGAATTCCATTTACTGTGTGGCAACTTACAAAATGCAAATCCTTTAGGGACTCGTGAACAAAACTGGTGCTTTCCATCTTCCCCAGGACTAATTGGAGGCTGGCAGAGATGAGCACCGAACTTGAGGTGGAGAAACAGCAGAACAGATCTTTACTGAGCACTCTCACCACGAGGCCAGTCCTGGAGCCGCCCTTGCATTGGAAATTTCAGCACTTCAATATGACTCTTTCTCCAGAATCAAATGTAGGATTTTCTGCCTCAATTCCATTCCCTTCAAATAACAGCATGGTGACTGACTTGATCAAGTTTAGTTCTACTAACATTTTTCCCTTGGGTTTAGGATTTCTGATATGAATGATTCTTATTTTCAACTTCTGAGCTGTTTATTTGACTTATGTGCACTAAGTAAAAGCCATAATTAACTGTGCTAACAAGGAGACAAAAATTTTATGGCTTTTTTTGTCCTAGATCTCTATTTTTAAGAGATACTTGTTAACTTCTTGAATTTCTTGAAAAGCTATATTTAAATTCTACTTTAGAAATGAAATCTTGTTGCCTAGTAACCGAATATATACTTTCAGATATTTGACCTCCTTTCTAATTGATTTCACCTTGGCAAGTGTTCATAATCATCTCCAAGCTCCGCTGAACCCACTGCAGTTTTTCTACCCCTAAGCCTAAGTAAATGACTGGCATCTAAACACTAACCACATATGGATGTTTTAGTATTTGAAGGAATCCTAGATAAATCCTTTTTATGAATTAAAAAACTTGTAGCACTATATCAGCAGATTAATTTCTAGTTTTCAGTCAACATTTTGGTCATTTTCTTACACAAGAATGCATCTTTAATCGCTATTTTACTTATAGCCTTGTTACTTAAATTTCTAAGAAATATTTTCTGAGCAATTGTAGAACATTTCTAAGTTTGTAGTTAAAGCAAACATTAAAAAATTTTAAATGAAGCTCACTTTTGTCTCTATCTCAACAGCACCTGGATGATTGATGACTAAGAGCAATGATGGGGAGTCTAAATTGCAGCTAGTTTTCATTGTGTATTCGTTGTGATTAAAATATCCATTTTAGTCAGAGCACACGGGTTTATGGTTTTGATGGTGTTTTCATGATGTTTATGGTGCAGATAAAAATAGCCCTTGTGAAATGCAGTCTCAACCTGTTTTCCCATTTGGCTCCTTGCCACCATAGAGCAATCTAAGGTTTCTTCGACAGCACTGCGGCTATGTTGGGTCTTAGTACTTGAGAGCCATGAACCTGGAGGACGTGCTTTAGCTGTGCAGTCACAGTGGGCCTCCAGACACTTCATCCCAAGTCAGACACTGCCCCACGCAGGCCTAAGAGGAGGAAGCAAAGGCTCAATCCCCACCCCAGGGGCTGGCTGCCTACCGCAGACCCAAGTTCACGGTGCTGTGAGCACACATATCTTTTCAAAGAAGAGATTGGGAACCAAGCAAGCACTTCCTAGTTCCTTCTCCCAAACTCACCCGTTGGGTAAATCTCTCTTCTCATGAGGAGGGTAGGAGTATAAGTGCTCCCCTTGAAACTTCAGGCTGAGGAAATGAAGTTCAACTGCAATTTCTGACCAGATTTAGATTATAGTTGAGATTACACTCATGCTTTTTGTATATACCAATTAATTATGACAGCTTGAATAGAAGTATGCTAAGTAGTAGAGAGAGATCTTATTTGTGTTTTAAATTGTGTCTTAAATAACTCAAAATGTGGATAATTCATTTTGCTGATTCATTTTAATAAACCAGGTTTTATCTGGAGGAAATGAACATCCTTTTAAGATGAATCTCTTCAGTTTTGGCCTGCTTGATTCAACTAAAGATTTTCTCTTTCAAGTTTCCTGTCCTGTGTTTAAAAAATATTTATGCTTTACAAATTAACTATATCGACTGGTACAAATAGGAGTTTGATATTGATTTATTTTTGTTCATGCATTTAAGACATATAATTTAAAACATTTATTAAATGCCACAAGCATTATTGAACTATGTAACAAGGTTTTACATATTCATTTTCTCTACGTTACAGTTAAAAATCTATATGTGTTTTCTTAATCTGAGGAAGGAGCTGGCATAGGACTCTAGACTCAGTAAGAAGTCCATTGGCCTTATTACTTCTTTTGTAGAATTAGGAAGTTTGACTAAATCAATGACTCTCATGCCTTTAAAAAAAGTTTGTTTTTTTTTTTTTCCCAAAGAAAACAACCTTTCTTTTAAAAAAAACTTCTGAGTGGAATGGTATTATATGAAAGAGACAAATATAGAGCCATTTAAAAGGAGTGGCCAGAGACCGTGCAGCTGTGGCTTCTCTGTTCCTCACCCCTGCAGTGACCCCCGTGGGACCTTCCCCTTCTATGGGACATAGATCGCAAACTAACACTTATGACAGAATGCTTCTAGCTAAACTCCTTTAGAATTAAAACTTGCCAATACATTGTTTTCTTGTGTATAATTTTCTCACCTTTCTATGTTTTCGCTAAATGGAAAAGTTTAAAGAAAACTGCAGATGTGTTCTCCTTATTAACATTCGACTTCAGACTACTTCCTCCATATGACATGATCCTCACCTAGAAATCAAAATAAAGGTCTCGGAAGTACATATTTAGGGCAGGACCTGTTAAAGGAGAAGATAGTGATCTTGTGGGTCATTACTAGGATTATGGGTCATTTCCTAATTCTCTGAAATTATGTGTACTCAGTAGACTGGTATTTATTATACTTTTTATCAGATTAATCTAAATAGCATTCCATATATATGTTCTCTGTTATCTAAAAGCAAAATAAGTAGGAATTCATTTTCTTCTATTTATGTGATGATTTTTCTACTTAAGTAATCTTCAAGTTAGGTCTAGTCTCTAAAAGTATTTAAATATCACATGTAAATTATATGTAATTCCTATGATAATTCTCCTGTTTATCTTAAACATAAATAATATTTGACGTATTTCAGATGCTGCAGGAGTTGGACAGGCGTCTTACTAGAGAACTAGAAGAAGGTATGTTGCCAAAACGTACGAATTAAATTTAGACATTGATTTCTGAAACACATGGTAGTCAGTGGCATCTCTTTCCATTGTTTGGATGACAGTTGCTATCTTAAATACTTTTTCTTACATATAGCTAATGAAGAATGTGAAAGCATGAGCAGTCATAGTGAAAAATATCCTTCTTCCTCATTGATTCATCATGTTCCATAGCTTGAAAAACAATCCCTAAAGGTCTATGTATTTCTTTTATTTCTGGCTATTTCCTTCTTCTACTGCCTCCATCCCTGTGGAACGACCTGCCTGCACCTGACAGTATTCTCAGGAAATGTGGCGTTCACCCGCTTCTCAGGCGCTGGTAGCAGTTAAGGCTGGAAACCCAGACTCAAGCAGTCACGTGTGTGTAGCAGTCACTTGGTGGGTGACTAAAATTTCTCTGTCACTGACTTTGCCACCAGTTTATCTTTCACCCTCAGGAAAAGCTCCAAACACCCACATCGGTTTGGGTCCTGCCAAAGTAGGCGGCCTTATCTCCTTACCACCCTCCTCTGCCCTCAGCTCTGCATCTAACCAGCCAGACTACAGGATCCCACAGCTGTGCGTCCTCACCTGCGGGCTTTGTACATGCTCCTCCCCTCCGTCTCCTGTACTTTTTCCTGTCCTCCAGGCATCTGCTTCCATAGCACCTCCACCAGAAAGCTGGCAGTACTGACACGAAGCTGGCTGTCCCTTCTGAGTGTCCCAGTGCCATCTTTTATATCTGTTTTGTATTTATGAGTCTGTGTGGAAGTTGCCTGTTTGTCTGTTTTTCCAGTTGAGGGCATATCATTTTCCAGGGTGGACCTGGGTCACCTTCATCTTATAATTGCAGTCCTTGTCCCAGCACCTTTGCACACAGTTACTGAGTAAACCAGTGAAGAATGAGGAAACCAGGAATCTGATGCTCAGCCACACGTGCGACCATGAGCAGGTTATAGAATTGTAATCTTGTATTTCCCGTCATGCCACCTATAGATAGCTTTCATTTTTCTGAAAACTAGGAAAGCTCTCAGGTTTTTTCATTCTCTTGTTGGTTTGTTGTAACTAATACTTACTTAACTCAAGTATTTCAGGTGAAGAATATAATTCTTTCCTTTTCTTTCCAGTTGAGGCTGAATTGGCATCTGATGCCTTTCAAGTGCCTTCTCGAAGACCGTCAGATGGGTCAAATGTGTATGATGACCAACTTTTGAAAGCAAAAGCAGAGTATCAACAGATTTTGTTTGAAAAATATAAGATTTAGAAAGATAAATAGTAAACATTTCCCTACTGGACTGTTTCCATGACATTTCGTTGTTTCCCATTAAAGATGATGAGAAAATCTTTTTGAAAAGAAAATATTTTTGTGTTACGTGTGTAAGATGAAAATTTACATAGTATTTTAAGTGGTGTTTCTCTGCATCTAACTTACCTTTAAGCAGATTTAAAAGCCAGCACTGTTGAGTTTTCCATATTCTAAGCGATAGTGTTAGTCACTTAATCGTGTCCAACTGTTTGCGACCCCATGGACTGTAGCCCACCAATCTCCTCTGTCCATGGAATTCTCCAGGCAGGAATACTGGAGTGGGGAGCCATTCCCTTCTCCAGGGCATCTTCCAGACCCTGGGATCACACTCGGGTCACGTGCGTTGCAGGTGGATTCTTTACCAGCTGTTTAAACAGCACCCAAAGAGCCAGACTTGTCATTAATATTTAGTGGTGTTGATTGACAGCTTTTTGGTATATTCCACTTTTTATCACTATATATAGACCCAAAGATTTAGATACTGCTGTTATGGCTACCATCAATGTTTTGACGTGTTACAATTGTTAATAGTGGCATAAAACTTACTATATGTAACTTTAAACAGATTCATAAGTCCTTTCTCATGGAGAAGTAAGGTTTGGCTAAGTTTTCGCTTTTTAAATGAACTTTTATAAATTAAATTTTTATTTTTATTTAGAGGATAATTACTTTACAATATTGTGATGGTTTCTGCCATACATTGACGAATCGGCCATAGGAATGCATTTGTCCCCTCCCTCTTGACCCTCCTTCCCACCTCCCTCCCCTTTCCACCCCTCTAGGTTGTCTGAAAGTACCAGCTTTGGGTTCCCTGCATCATACAGCAAATTCCAAAAAGACACATATACCTCAGTGTTCATTGCAGCATTATTTACAATACCTAGGACATGGAAGTAACCTAGATGACCTGCAACAGAGGAATGGATCAGGAAGCTGTGTATTAATCAGCTCTAAAAAGGAGTGCATTTGAGTCCGTTTAAATTGACTTCTGATTTACTCCTGGAGACAGTGTTAAAATTAGAGAAAGGTCTTCCTTTCTCATAGCAGTGGCTTCCCCTGTTGCAGAGCCCTGGCTCGAGAGTGCAGGCTCAGCAGTTGTGGTGGTTGGGCTTAGTTGCTCCGCAGCCTGAGGGATCCACCCAGACTAGGGATCGAACCCCATGTCCCTTCAATTGGCAGCGGATTCTTAACCACTAGACCACCAGGGAGGTACACGTTCATTTTAAAACAGGGCCTGGGAATTCCCTGCTGGGCCAGTCATTAGGAATCTGGGCTTTCACTGCCAGGGGCCCGAGTTCAACCCTGGTTTGGAAATTAAGATCCCACAGAATGCAAAACAAACAAACAAACAAACAGAAACTTAGAAAACAGTGCCTATAATTGTGTTGGTCATCTTACCGTTGAAGGAAGAGTATTTTTCCCCCCACAGAGCTCAATAAAAGTGGTCTCATTTTGAATGAGAAAAAAAAAACCTAGCTTGGAAAGATTCCTGAGTTGGTTCGTGGGCAGAAACAAATGAAGAACCACCGTAAACCCGTCCCTGCTGGCCCCGGGGGAGCTTCGAGGCGCATCGGCCCCCTGTCCCTTCCCCCAGAGCCCGTGTGGCCGGCGCTGCCAGCATAGCTGCTCCTGGGCCGAGGAGGGCCCCGCCTCACACACCCAGCCCACGGGCTCGGGCGCTTTGCCGCTGCTGCCTTTCCTTGTGGACTTCAGACTCAGGTGTGGCAACTCCCCTCGTGGTCCAGTGGTGAAGACTCCGTGCTTCCACTGCAGGGGAACTTGTTCCGTACCTGGCTGGTGACTAAGATGCCTCATGCCATTCGTGGTGTGGCCAGAAAGAAAAAAACAAACAAACAAAAAAAACGGGTATAATTTTGATCGCTGATGTCCTAGCCCCTCTTGATATCACCTGGAATTGTATTCGAGGGCTACGTGAGCAAAAGGCACATTTGCGAAAATCAGCACTGGTTAAAACAGCATAAACAAGGTTATCTGGTTTCCTTGATGTTTTTTTATCCTGGCCCTTCGTCCTTTTGTGAGCTGTGATGGGAGAGGACACAGAAACACAGTCAAATGGTATCAGTTAAAACAGCAGCACACTCAGCCATCAGATTCCCTCCTGTTTTTGTTTTTTGTTTTTTAATTTTTGCTAACGCTACACAGCTCATGCGGTCTTAGTGCTCCAACCAAGATTGAACCTGGGCTCTTGGCTGTGAGAGTGCATTGTCCTAACCACTGAGCCACCAGAGAATTTCCAAATCCCCTCCCGTTTGATGGCTCAGAAGAAAGCTGATGAGTATTATCAAAGACACAAAAGAAATCTGAGATTGAATCAAACAAAATGGCCATTTTATTGTGCTCCCATGTAGTCAAGAAGTTTTTTTTTTTTTTTAATATTTATTTATTTAGCTGTACCAGTCTTCCCTGCAACATGTGGGATATTTAGTTGGGGGATTAAACTCTTACCTGCATCATGTGAGATCTAGTTCCGTGACCAGCATTGGAGCTGGGTCCCCTGCATTGGAAGCTTGGAGACTTAGCCACTGGCCTACCAGGGAAGTCCCTCAACAAGTATTTTTGAGCACTTATTATGTGCTAGGCAACATCTAGAAGCTAGAAATGTAAAATGAAAGTAATACAATATCTCTGTGAAATGAAAGCTGTGCAAGAATATTCTTTCTAGTATTGATCCACATGGCAAAAGTCTGGACACAGCCTTTTCAATATGAGATTAGTTAGGTCCATATAGTCAAAGCAGTGGTTTTTCCAGCAGTGTTGTATGGATGTGAGAGTTGGATCATAAAGAAGACTGAGTGCCAAAGAATTGACGCCTTTGAATTGTGGTGCTGGAGAATATTTTTGAGTTATAAGGAGATCAACCAGTCAATCCTAAAGGCAATCAACCTGGAATATTCATTGGAAGGACTGATGCTGAAGCTGAAGCTCCAATACTCTGGCCACTGATGGGAAGAGCCAACTCATTGGAAAAGACTCTGATGCTGGGAAAGATTAAGGGTAGGGAGGAGAAGGGGACAACAGAGAATGAGATGGTTGGATGGCATCACCGACATGACATGAACTTTGGGAAACTCTGGGAGATGGTGAGGGACAGGGGAAGCCTGGTGTGTTGCAGTCCATGGGGTCGCCAAAAGTTGGACATGATTTATGACTGAACAACAATAAATTAGTAGATCCACTTGATGAAATTGATGCATCCTCGTAAATATGAGGGAAGAAGTTTCAGACATCATCATATTAGCAGTTTAGCAAATTCACGCCCACCTTCCAGTGAGGGCTACTAAAATGGTAAGCCCATACAGCACAAGGAAGAGTAGTCCGCACTCGCCACAAATAGAGAAAGGCTGCATGCAGCAATGAAGACCCAGCACAGCCAAAAATAAATAAGCATTTTTTTTAAAAGAAGAAAGGTGAAAGAATGTCTCCTTGAGAAGGTGAATTCTGCTCAGTTTTGAAAGGATATAGAGACTAACACATCCAATAGACATTTGTTGAGTATTTACAATGTGTCAGCCGTGAGACCACATGCTAGTTGGGGAGCCAGAAGATAAACACAGGTATAAGTAGTCCACCTTCAAGTCTGATAGTGTATAACCCAGGCAGAGACATTCCACATCCAACAGCTGCATTTAGTGCTCAGAGGCAGCAGCAGAAATGTGCTCATTCAAGTTCTGTGCCACGTTTGGGAAGCATGCTTGCAACAGGAGCCCCAGGCCTGCTTCTCTAGCACATATCGGTGACATTTTGACCTACAAGTATCTCTTGCATTGATTTCTTTCTGTGTGACTTCAGGTGAAGCACAGGCAGAGAAAAGAGTTGGGAAGTGTGCAGGTCAGTGAACATCCATTCCAAGCACACCTGGGCCCCCAGCATCCTGCATCCCTCCTCAGGTGCCCCTGAGGTCCCTCTGGCTCCAACAGTTGCCACTATCTTGATGAGAACAGCAGAGATTTGTTTGCCTATTTCTGAATTTCATACAGGTCGACATATATACAGCACATGCTCAGTGCATACTCTGGTTCTTTTACTCAGTATTATGTCTGCAGTCTGTATTCAGAGAGTGTAGGTCAGTGTCCATTTATTGTCTCTGTCAGTATTCTTGTTTCCACTGTTGTCATCTTTCATTGTCTGACTGAATCACAGTCTATTTACCCATTTTGTTTAGGTACATCTGGATCATTTCCAATATTCTTTACATAAATTATGTTTTTGCTGAAAAAAGAATCAAAGTGAAATGAAAACATTTCAGACAATCACACTGAAAGAGCTTAGCACCAGCATCCTTAAGCAAAATGTAAGTCTCAAAGATCTACTTCAGATAGATGGAAAACTATCCCAGGCAGAAGGTCGGAAATGAAGGAAGAAAGGAAAAACAAAGTGGCAAATATTTGAATAATTCTAAATGAACATTGGCTATAAAAAACAAAAATATCTTGTAAGCAGTTAAAATAAATGATAACAAAGGCACAAATTATCAGACAGGCTTTGTGTTGTCCCTGAAGAGGGTGAAACTGGTTGGTATGAAACTTTTAAGCTCTATAAGAAAGCTAGTCTCTAGGGGAAACAGCACTACTGAACTGAAGAGGGTCAGCATTGTATAGTGACAAAACATTCATTTTACCAAGAGGATATAAATGTATATTCTGTGACCCAGCAATCCCATTCTTAGGTGCATATACTCCAGAGAAACTCGTAAGACATATGTGTGACTGTTCAGAGCTTTTTCTTCCCCCCCAGTGTAGGGGCGTGGGATTTAATCAGGAAAGGAACCTTGGTGGAGGACTAGCCTAGGTGCTGGCATGTTCTCTTTCTTGGTGGGTAGTGAAGGCATTGGATGTTTCTTTATGTGCTAATGTTTGTGGTCATCAGACTCCTCTTTTCTACACTGGTTTCTAACTATATTATCTAATTTCCTTTTATGGAGTTAATAGTGTTTTTTGGTGAATGGCTTATGATTCACTCTTAATTGCCTCACTGTATCTTCAGGTTTTTAAAACCTTAAGTAAATATTTGAAAAAATAAATGTCCTCAGTGCTGAAGGCAACATAAGAATCTTCCATCTGAGAAAACCCCAAAGGCCAGTGTGTTATGTATGTGGCCTGTCGAAAGCAGTGTTGACCACTTTTCTAAAATTCACAGGTTAACTTCAAGAAATGTAAGGACGGTTTAGTGGCTGTGTTGTCATTACAGGCTGGTCTTGCCTCCTCAGATGAAGACAGTGGGTCTTTGGAGTCAGGTAAGAGGCCTTTCTGGTCTTCTTTCCGTCTCTTTCCATCACTCTGTGACTTCTGGAGTATGACGTTTTAGCTGAACGCAGCAGGTCTATGTTCCCCAGCTACATGGAATGGGACCATGGGCTGCAGCACCTGGGTTTTTTTCTTCTTTGGCTCCCTTATTTGTGAAATGGTTCTGCAAGGGGAAAACTCTTCTGTTTTCGTCTGCACTGCACAAAATCCTCTGAATACCCTGGCACTTCTGGCCACCAGATCTGTGTAATTTCCCCTGCACCAGGCCATTTTGCAACACCAGCTGGGTGTCCTGCAGTTGAACTCCATTCTGACACCATCCCCCTGGACACAGCTGCAGACACCACAGGCTAAGACAGCAATGCCTTCAGACAACAATCTCAAGTCCAGCTTGTCACCAGTGCCTCTGACCCACTGGCTAAAGATCAGAGGTGCCCACGGCCTCCTCAGATTCAATTAGTTTGCTAGAGCAGCTCAGGAAAACCCATTAGTAGATCAGCGGTTTATTCCAAAAGGATGTAACTCAGGGTGAGAGGTGCATGGGCTGTGGGAAGAGGCTCAGAGCCCCCACACCCTCTCCAGGCCTCATTCATCCCCAGGCCTCTCCATGTTTCACCAACCCAGAAGGTCTCTGAATGCTGTCCTTTTGGGGTTTATGGAGGTTTTGTTACAAAGCCATGACTGATCCAGTGATGGGGCATCAGTGATTGAATTCAACATCCAGCCTCTGAGCTCCCTAGAAGTCAGGGGTAGGGCTGAAAGTTCCAACCTCTAATCACATCCTTGGTTTCCCTGGCAACCAGCCCATCTCAAGGTGTGGTTCTCAAAGTCACCTTATCAGCATAAACTTGGGTGTGGTTGCTGTTATCACTTAGGAAATTCGAGGGTTTTAGAAGCTGTGCAAGGGACGGGAGGAAGACCAATTCATATTTATTCCAAGTCACAATCTCAGGAATGTCAAGCAATATCTAATGTGGTCCTTACAGGGTAAGGTGTAGACAAGATGGAGTGGGTGTGGACAGGTGGAAGAATTTGATCATCCCAAGCGCAGTGCGGCTGTAAGGAGCTGGACAGGCTGGGAGGCTGGTGGAGCTGGCAGGATGCCGCCAGCTGAGGCAGCCCTCCGCCTGTCTTCTGTCTCAGACAGTAGTGCTCTGCTCCTCCGACTTCTTAGAATCCTGGTTTCCAGTGGGACCCGTGGAACAAAGGTAATATTTCAAAACAAGTGAAGAGGGGCTTTGATACTTGTGAGGAGGTGGAGGGAGAATTCTGGAGGGAGGCCCGCTTGGAGGTGTGGCCTGTGGGTCCAGTGGGAAGGTGATGGCGGACGTGCTCCTTAGAAGATGGGCCAACTCCTTGGCTGGCAGCGCCTGCCGTGCTCTGGCCAGATGACCGGTGGAGGCTGCATCTGAGGAGTGCTGGGAGGGAGAGTGCAGTGGCCAGCGGGTCCCTCCCTCCCCCACGGGGCAAGGATTCGAGGCGTCTGCCCCACACAGGCCCCTGTCGGCTCCCAGACCCCAGATGGGTTCTTGGTCGGGAGCAGGTGCATGACTGGGGCAGCGGGTGTCATTGGGAAGTTTGGGGCTTATGTACCTTCATGCAGATTCCAGTGAGCCCCCCAGAAGCCCCCCAACTCCCAAAATCCTGTGGCTGATCATACCCATTACTCAGGAGGGATTTTCTAGTCTGGAGCTAGGCCCTTGGGGAAGCACTTGTGGCCTCCCCTGGGGCCGAAGTCGGTTGGTGTCCCACCGCCCCCTGCTGGAGCCAAGTGGAGACCCTGACTTGGGGTAGAGGAGCCTGACGGAGGAGGAGTCTGATAAGCGGGGAAGAGTCTGACCAGGGGAGGAGTCTGACAAGGGGTTGGAGTTTGATAAGGGGGTGGGGCCTGACTGGGGGTGGTGGGGCGTGGGGGCAGAGGGAGTCTGACCAGGGAAGGAGTCTGACCAGGGGGAGGAGCCATCTTGTCAGGGGCCACCCTGGGACCTGAAGGGTCCGGTCATTGGTTGGTTTGTCTCATGTTTCTCTTCCATGAGGTGGGAAGAAGGCCCCTTGCCTTTCTGGACTTGGGGTGTGATCGTGTGACCCTGGGCATGAAGTGCCCGAGAAAGGCCTCGCCCGTGTCATCAATCCCTTTTCTGTGCTGGAACTCCTGTGAGTCGGCAACTTCTGTCGATTTGGTACAGCTTTTGTGTACCAACCCCGGTTTTGTTTTTTGTTGATTTTCTCCTCTTTCAATTTTCAGAGCTTTCCACAATTACCCAGTGAGTTGGTGGGTCAGTCATAGGCCTGCCTGAGGTGGCTCAGCCAGGGTTGGTGCACACGGGCAGGCCCTGTTCTGAGTGCCCGGCGAGCCCTGCCCCCGCCCTCCGGGGCTGTGTGCTTCCCACAAGGGCCACCCTCGCGGTCTCCCCCATGGGCCTCATCCCTGCTTCCCTGGCCAGTCCACAGCATCCCTCTCTCCAGCTTTCTAATCTATCTGGTGGTCCTTCCCAGTGACTCATGCCAGGATTGGAAACATGTGCTTTGATGCTCCAGGAATGTGCGTGGCACCCTGGGGCCAAATGGCGGGGGCTTTGAAGAACATTCTGCTTCTCAGTCGTTCTGCTCTTTCAGTGAAGGCCATCACAGAACACACAACCAAAAAAACTTTTTTTTTTTTTTGTTTAGTCTTTTGGTTCCCCCACTGGGGATTGATCCTCTGTCCCCAGCATCAGCATCACAGAGTCCTAATCAGAGGGGTCCACCAGGGAGTTCCTAAACCAAGGCATTTTTCACTTGTAGAGTTTGGCATTCTGCTCCTATGAATAAATATGCACACACAGGAGGCACAAGGGTCGGCTGACCCTGTGGTCTGCTGACGGGGGAAGTGTGTGGGGGCTGGCCGTGACCCCCAGAGGTTCCCACTGAGAGGCCACAGCTCTGTGCTCTGTGTGTGGTGAGACGCTGACCCCTCCTGGCCTGATTTGCTGCGTGGACACGTTCCTGGAGACCCATTTCCCCCTGGTGGAGGGAGGAGGTGACACTTTCGGAGAACATTTATGAACAGGTCGTGCGGCTCCCCAGGACCCCGTGGTCTATACAACACTTGATTTGACACAGAGAAAGCCCTTCTCCAGCCTCCCTCTCAGTCCCCCGAAGTCCTCGGCTTGCATATGCCCCCTTCTCTGTCTGTCCCTTTGTCCAAGAAGGGGGATCTGTCCAGCCCGAGTCATGCCCACCTCCGAGGCAGGGACAGTGAGGGGAAGAGCTGTATGTTGACAGTGGGAGGGGGACCTCAGTGTTGACATGGACCTGGGGAGAGGGACCCCAGAGGGATGGGTGCAGGGGAGAGGGTCCACTCAAGATGTGGAGACTTTGCAGACAGAAAAGGAAGGTACTGGGACAGTGAAGTGTGGCTTGTGGGAGCCACAGGTGTCCGGAGGTCCACTCATCCTGCCTGACGATGGGCCTTGCTGTTTTCAGAGCCTTGACTTCAGTGTGGACGAGAAGGTGAACCATTTCGAGCTGACCTGGGATCTGGAGAAGGAGGTCATGATGGTGGGCGGGGTCACCCAGCAGGCAGCCTTGGCCTGCTACCCCCAGGAGCTGAGCTTCTGCCAGTAAGAGCCCCGCTGGGGGGTGGCGTGGGGTGACATTGGCCAAGTTGGCCTCCCCGCCCAGGGCGCGGGCAGCCAGCAGGACGAGAAACCATGCTTCCAGCATGGTCAGAAAGCACTACGTAGCGATTGGTCCAAGAATGCGTTCCATTTTAATTGGGTTTGGCTCCAGTTGAACAGGATATTCAGGCCATCCATCTACTGAGCCAGTTGGCATAGGGATTGTTATTGTGTTTTTATTGATGCCCTGAAGCTACAGAAAAGCTTGGCACTAATTCCAATCTCCATCCTCAAGACTTTGCATCTCCTTAGGTACCAACAGATGAGACCTCTGACATCAGGCAACTCTGCAGAGGGGCCCAGAGGAAGACTGCTTTGGGAGGATGAGGAAGGGAGACAAGCTTGCTGCTTCTCCAGTGGGAGAAACAGACACCAGGATAGCCGGTGCACTGAGCCTCGGGCAGGGCCTGGGGTGATTGGACAGAGACAGGCGTCTCCTCTGCTCTGGGCAACTCCCTGGCGCTAACTCAGGTGACTGGCTACAGGTGGCAAGGCTGTGACCAGGCAGGATAATGGGTGTCCAGCCTTCTACCCTTCATGTGTCCAGTCCCATGTTAGGTTCTAAGGATGCCTGTGGCCGGAGACCCAGCTGCAGGCATGAGGGAGCATGGATAATTTCCCACCTGTTCTAAGGTCATCTGCAGGGGCGAACGCTGCATGCCCCAGGCTCGAAACTCCTGGTTCAGAAATCTGCTGGAAACACATTGCAAGCCAGTTAGCTTCTTGCTGTATGTACTTCTGTGAAACAGACTCAATAACTACAGAAATCATACTGGTAGGAGGAGGGTCAGGCTTCCCAGGTGGCGCTAGTGGTAAACAACCCACTTGCCAATGGTAGTGCAACCTGCTTGCCAATGCAAGAGGCATGAGAGATGCGAGTTCGATCCCTGTGTCAGGAAGATCCCCTGGAGGAGGCCATGACAGCCCACTCTAGTATTCTTGCCTGGAAAATCTCTTGGACAGAGGAGACTGGAGGGCTACAGTCCATAGGATTGCACAGTCAGACACAACTCCAGCGACTTGGCACACATGCACAGGAGGTGGGTGAGAGCCCAATACTGGCCACTGCTCAGCACTCTTAGGCCAGCTGAGTTTGCTCCTTCAGACTGGCGCTCTAGGCCCAGAGCGGTGTCCCCAGTGATCCTTCCCTGCTTCTGCCAGGCAGCAGGTGGAGCAGATGGCCAGGGAGTGAGATAAGGCAAGGCAAGACCTGGAGAAAGCTGAGCAGAGGAACCTGGAGTTTGTGAAGGAGGTGGACAACCTGCACTCCGCCCTGGAGCAGCTCGTGGAGGAGAAGGTCAGGTAGGTCCTGCCAGGGTCCTGGGCCAGGGCGGATGGTGGACACAGGCTGCTGCCAACTGAGGCCCTGCTGTCTCACCCTGAGCCCACAGCAGGGAGCCCGCAGACCAGGCATCACCCATGCAGTGGGCTGAGCAGATTCCCGCAGAGTCAGCCCAGCTGGTGGCGAACAGGCCAGAGGAAAGCATTTCTGACCTTCATGAAAGTCTTTCCCCTCTCTTGATGTGCCACCTGTCTCCCTGTGGTCCTTTGCCGTGGCTCTGTTCGGCCCTGTCCCAGACAAGAGAGTCACCGGGTCTGCATGGACGCACACAGAGTTGTGCCTTGTGGGGCCTCGTGGGGCTCCCCACTGGGGGGCAGCCTGACTGTACACGCCCTTCTTCTGCGGCTAGCTCTACCCTCCCCAAGTGCCCACAAGCCAACAGCAACTGATTTTAGGCCATCATTCGGGGAGCCGAGAATGGATTTGCGTTGGTCTCAGCCAGCCTGACCTGATTCTCCCAACCACCCCGAAGGGACTCGGTGAAGTTCTTTCTGCATCAGAGAACCGGATACTCATTATCTCCATCCCAGAATCTGGCTGGGGGACACAAGGCCTCGAGGGCCATGTAGGTGTTTGGATTTTGCTCCATGAGTAACACGGTATCACCGGTACATGTTTAGAAACAGCGTTTGTAGTTGTGTTAGGTTACTCTAATAGAAAAGTATTAAGGGATACATGTTCATTGTAGAAAACTTAGAAAATACACTTACAAGGCAACATAAAAGCAAACATTTCACGTCCACAGAGGTTATCACTCCTAACATTTTCCTGAGTGCCTTGCATCTTCCTGTGCAGGAGGTCGCGTTCATAGAGGTGTCATTGGTGTCGTGTTGCATATACTTTCTGATGGCCACTGAGCATCCGTCATGAGGCTCTGCCATATGTTACTGAACCTTCCCTTTTAAAGAGGGAAGTGATATGATCAAGTGTGTGAAACTCGCCCCAAGATCTGCAGGCTGTTAGGTTAATCAGGCTCATCAAACTGTTTCCCTGAGTGACAGCTGCCCTTGTGCCCCAAAGCTCTGCAGTGAGTCTGAGGGAGGTCGAGCCAATCATTTCTGGCTCTGACCATAATCAGTTGATTGTGGACCCAGCCAGGCTCTGTGAAATAAGAGTTCCCACTCGTCTTCAGTCTGGATACACTGGGTTGGAGAATCCTGTTAAACACCTGTTTTAGTGACGCTGTTGTTCACTCACTCAGTCATGTCCAAGTCTTTGTGACCCCACGGACTGCAGCACACAAGGCTGCCCTGTCCTCCACCATCTCCTGGAGTTTTGTCAAACTCATGTCCATTGAGTTAGTGATGCCATCCAACCATCTTGTCCTCTGTCATGCCCTTCTCCTCCTGCCTTCCATCTTTCCCAGCATCAGGGTCTTTTCCAGTGAGTTGGCTCTTGGCATCAGGTGGCCAAAGTGTTGGGAACTTCAGCTTTAGCATCAGTCCTTCCAGTGAATGTTCAGGACTGATTTCCTTTAGGATGGACTGGTTGCATCTCCTTGCTGACCAAGGGACTCTCAAATATCTTCTCCAACACCACACTTCAAAAGCATTAATTCTTTCACACTCAGCTTTCTTTATGGTCCAGCTCTCGCATCTATGCATGACTACTAGAAAAGCCATAGCATTGACTAGATGGACCTTTGTCAGCAAGGTGATGTCTCTGCTTTTAATATGCTGTCTAGGTTGGTCATAGCTTTTCTTACAAAGATCAAGCATCATTTAATTTCATGGCTGCATTCACCATCTGCAGTGATTTTGGAGCCCAAGGAAATAAAGTCTGTCACTGTTTCCATTGTTGCCCTATCTGTTTGCCATGAAGTGATGGCACTGGATGCCATGATATTAGTTTTCTGAATGTTGAGTTTTAAGCCAGCTTTTTCAATGTCTTCTTTCACTTTCATCAAGAGGTTCTTTAGATTCTCTTTACTTTCTGCCATAAAGTTTGTGTCATCCGCATATCTGAGGTTATTGATATTTCTCCTGGCAATCCTGATTCCATCTTGTGCTTCATCCAGCCTGGCATTTCACATGATGTACTCTTCATATAAGTTAAAGAAGCAGGGTGACAATATACAGCGTTGACATACTCCTTTCCCAATTGCAAACCAGTCTGTTGTTCCATGTCTAGTTCTCACTGTTGCTTCTTGAAACCTGCATACAGGCTTCACAGGAGGCAGGTAAGCTGGCTTGGTATTCCCATCTCTCTAAGAATTTTGCACAGTTTGTTGTGGTCTCCACAGTCAGAGGGTTTAGTAGAGTCAATGAACCGGAAGTATATGTTTTTTTGTGGAATTCTCTAGCTTTTTCTTTGACCCAGTGGATGTTGGCAATTTGATCTCTGGTTCCTCTGCCTTTTCTAAATCCAGCTTGTACATACTGTTGAAGGCTAGCTTGAAGGATTTTGAGCATTACTTTGTTAGCACATGAAATGAATGCCATTGTGTGGTAGTTCGAACATTCTTTCGGATTGAAATACAGGGAAATAGAATCTGTCAGTACTTCCACCTTTTCTCCTTCTTTTTGCCATGAAGTGATGGGACCGGATGCTGTGATCTTAGTTTTTTGAATGTTGAGTTTCAAGCCCAGTTTTCACTCTCCTCTTTCACCATCATCAAGAGGCTCTTTGGTTCCTCTTTGCTTTCTGCTGTTAGAGTGGTAACATCTGTATATCTGAGGTTGTTGGTATTTCTCCCGGGATTTTGCATGAAATACTCTACGTATAAGTTAAATAAGCAAGGTGACAATATACAGCCTTGATGTACTCTGTTCTCAATTTGGAACTAGTCCATTGTTCCATATCCAGTTCTGTTGCTTCTTCACCCACATACAGGTTTCTCAGGAGGCAGGTGAGGTGGTCTGATATTCCTAGCTCTTGAAGAATTTTCCACAGTTTATTGTGATCCACATAGTCAAAGACTTTTAACATAGTCAATGAAGCAGAAGTAGATGTTTTTCTGGAATTCTCTGGCTTTTTCGATGATCCAGTGGATGTTGGCAACTTGATTTCTAGGTCCTCTGCCTTTTCTAAATCCAGTGTGGACATGTGGCAGTTCTTGGTTTATGTATTGTTGAAGCCTAGCTTGAAGGATTTTGAGCATTACCTTGCTAAAATGTGGAATAAGTGCAACGGTGCAGTCGTGTGAACTTTCTTTAACATTGCCCTCCTTTGGGATTAAAATGAAAATTGACCTTTTCCAGTCCTGTGGCCATTGCTGAGTTTTCCAAATTTGCTGGCATACTGAGTGCAGCACTTTAACAGCATCATCTTTTAGGATTTTAAATAGCTCAGCTCCACTAGCTTTAGTGATAAAGCTAAGGTTTGGCACCGTTTTCCCTGCTGATAGGCATGGTTGTTGCAAAAGATCACTGCAGAGTCTGAGGGGAATGGGCCCCGCTCCATCCTCTCTCTGCCTTGGGATTCGCTGTGTGCTGGGCTTCCAATGCTTGTGGTGGAGGCTGGCGTCTCTGCGCCTTCATTCACCAAGGGCCCCGATGCTGCCTTTATTAACTGGTGCATTTTTTGATGACATGGAGAAGGTTGAATGGCCAAGGGGTGCCAGATACACACGCAGAGGTCACCTCCTAACTCACCCCATGGGCTGAGGGACCCGCTGGCTCCCTCGTCTGAGTGGGGTCACCTCCGCCAACCCCGAGGGGCGCAGTTCATGAGGCCTCTGCTGCCCCACAACACTGCAACTCACCTGTCTCTCTGGCGGGAACAAACGCGTCCCCAAAGCACAGGCCAAGTGCACTGACGGCATACCCGTGGCGCCCCCAGGGAGCCTGATGCACCGTGAGCCGTGTGCCTTGCAGACGCCTGGAACAGGGCTACCAGGGGAGGCTGAACCTCCTGCGGTCCGAGGTGGAGGTGGAACGCGAGCTGTTCTGGGAGCAAGCCCAGCGGCAGAGGACCTGCAGCGCCTGCAGGAGGAGGAGACCGGCCTCTGCGAGAAGCTGACCCCGGCCCTGAAGGTAGGGGTTTCAGGGTGCTGCGGGGCACCTCCTCAGGGCCCCCACATGAAAAGAGGGAGGCCACATTACCTGAGGGTCCCTCTTCCACACCCACCCATTCCTGGGCCAGGACTGAACCCTCCCCGCGGCCCTGGGGGCTTGACACTAAAGAACGGTTTCTGCAGCCACAGAGAGCCCATTTCTCAGCCGAAGCAGAAGCGTCCTGGCTTCTCCAGGAGAGTCCAGGCCTCCTCTGCAGCCGTGTGGGCAGCACAATGGGGGCCCCGGGGCTCTCAGGCTCTGGGCCAGCGGCTGCTGCCTCGCCTGCCCCCCCCCGGGACTGGAGCCCTGGACCAAAGACAAAAGGGCCACCCGCCCCCAGTGCTGGCTGTGTGACCCAGATCAGGGGCACACTTCCGGCCTGTGGAGAGTGTCCCTGACCTACTCCCCGCCTGCGTTCACTTCCGGGGAGGTGGCCCCGGCTCCCCTGCTTCTTCCCTGACTCATTACTGTGGGTTCTTCCACACCTGCCCTGCCTCCCTCGCCTCCCTCCCCAAGAGGAGAAGCCAGGCCTGCCTTCTGATTGTTTCCTGTGTCTGCGGACACCGCTTTCCTTCCGGTGGACTCCTAGAGTGTTGCAGTGCAGCTTCAAATCCATCCTTTCAAAGATGGCTCGGGACGGGTTGTCACCGCCTTCCACTCCTGCTGCTTATGACCTTGTCGAGAGCTCAGGCGGGCGGGAGAGTCTCCCCCAGGGCTCCTGCTCCAGAGCCCTGCCTCTGGCTCCCTCCTCCATCCCCAGAGCTGGCCAACCACTGACCTGTGTCTCGTAGGAAAATAGTCGATTGCAGAAGGAGATGATTGAAGTCATGGAGAAGCTCTCAGACTCAGAGAAGCTAGTCCTGAAGCTGCAGAATGACCTGGAGTTTGTGTGGAAGGACAAGGCAAGTCCTCTACCAGACTCTGAGTCCCCAGAGAAGCGCCTGTGCATGCTGGGTAAAGGGCATCAGGGTCTTGATGGAGAATACACAGGAGACGGAATTGGGTTTTTCTGCTAAACTTCCATGTGCTGCTCAGTCACTCAGGCATGTCTCAATGTTTGTGACCCCATGGAGTGGGTTGCCAAGCTCTCCTCCAGGGGATCTTCGCGACCCAGGGATCAAACTCACATCAACTTACATCTCCTGCATTGGCAGGCAAGTTGTTTACCACAGGTGCCACCTGGGAAGCCCCAAGCAAAGCATGTACCCACACACATTTTATGAAAAACCTCCAAATAATAATGCCCCTACTGATGGATCTCTAGCAACTAACATAACAAGACCCTTTATTTTGTTAAGAGTAGTTTTCCATACAGCATTTAGAATTACCCCTACCATTCTCAAACAGACCAAAAACTACTGAAAAGCAAAGGTTAAAACAAAAAGACAAATACTATAAATACTATTACAGAAGCTGAGCCACAAGCTCAGTCAGTTTCCAAATTAACAAATTTGAAAAAGAGTGCTAACTTACCTCTTCAGCAGACATGTGAAATTGTAAAGCACTTGGCAAGACACTGCCATAATCCCACCTGAGGGCGCTAATCCGAAGCAGCCGGTCATGCCTAGAACATTAATACAGCATTGGATCAGAAGTTGTCTTGATCAGGAGAGGCTTACAACTGAAGCACCAGAAGGTAACACGTGGATTTGATTTGGTTCCGGAGGCAAACAAACCACTGTAAGAGGACACCTTCGGGACAGCAGGGAAAAGAGGAACAGACTGGATGGATGCTGTGAAGGGATGGTCACTGCTCTAGACAGGAGAATTACACAGTGGTCACAGGTCAACTATACAGTGAGAAAAGGCCCCAGAGGTCCTTATTTCTTAAAGATGCACACAAAACTATTCAGTGGAAAATGCCCAGTGTTTAGCCTAGACACATAAAACAAGAAGCAGCAAGGATGGCAAAATGTTAAGAACTGTTTGACGTATATGATGGCTCCACGGGGGGCTGTAATATTATTCCCTAGTTTTAAGAATACTGCAATTTTCCATGACAAAAAATGTTTAAGGGGAAACAAAGAGAAAATTCAGAATGCTCATAGAAGAGAGACATCTCCAAGAATTTCTGACACCCACTGGGACGGGAACCCCCCACTGCTCCCTGCCACCCCTGCAAACACAGAGAAGCTCACAGGCAGTCTCCGGCGCAGCGCTGACTTCTTAGCAAAGAACAGTGTCGAAACTTGATGGCTGGGATCAACTCACCTCGTCCACTTGACTTAGCGTTATTCCTGGTAAAACATTCAAGGAAAAGAATGTCTATTGAGTACAAGTCAAATTTTCAAAGCCAGCTAACAACTGATGCCATATTGTTGTTAGCCATTTGTGTTAGTAGTTAACCTACCTGCCTGCCTCCACATCAGAGCTTTTGCTAATAGGATAAAATAGAAAAGAGTCAGGGAATTCCCTGGTGGTCCAATGTTTAAGACACTGCACTTTCACTGCTGAGGGCACAGGTTCAATCCCTGGTCAGGGAACTAAGATCCTGCAAGCTGTGTGGACAAACTTAAATTAAAAAAATAAATAAATACCTAAGTAATTTGCCTAGGATCACAATCCCATTCTCTTGTTTAGCCACGTGGCACATTGGGTTTTGCACACTGATTAATTTCCATTGTCTCCAAAAGACAAATTTTTGCCTCACATTTTAGAATCCCTTTTTAATGATGGGATAAGAGATCGAATATCACGGTGCATAAGATTATGGCCTCACATCATGTTCTCATCCTACAGACTCTTCTTTCTATGGTATCAGTACTTTCAAATCCTCATTCCCAAAAGTGAGCAAAGGACTCTAAAGTCAAATGTTCCTCCACTCATCCAAGAAGTAGTTCTTGATCTTCAACTATGTGCATGTTTGTACTTTAGGGTCCTTGACACAGAGAGGGAGAAAATTTTGGTTTTCCCCTATCAAATATAAGTCTCCTTAGATATCAGACAAGCATCACCCTTTCCAATCAGATGTACATTTGTTTACTGGGTATGGTGTTTCACCTTTGTAAAATGAAGAGTTCTGGAGAAGGTGGTGGTGGTGATAGCTATATGACACTAGGAATGTTTTGAATACACTCAATAGTATGTGTGCTCAGGCACTCAGTCGTGTCTGACTCTTTCTGACCCCATGAGCTGTAGCCTGCCAGGCTCCGCTATCCATGGAATTTTCCAGGCAAGAGAACTGGGGTGGGTCCCCAGTTCCTTCTCCAGGGGATCTCCCTGACCCAGGGAATGCATCTCCTGCATTGGCAGTCAGATTCTCTACCACTGAGCTACCTGGTGTGTGTCTTAACCACAACTGAAAAGAAAAGGGGGGAAACTGTTGGCCCTTTAATGGACCAGAACCTGGTGGTCCAGAGTCAAAGATGAGAAACTGAAAGAAGGAAAGAGGCTAATATTCCCTGGGTTACGCATCCGGCTTTCACGTTCCAGGGAATCAGCCAGAAATAGAGAAAGAGAAAGAGAGGAAGAGAAAGAGAGACAGCAGACACGGGGACCAAAGCTCTGATGGAGCAAAGGGATTTAATCAACATGGCGTGGGCATATATACTGTCTTCCAAGGTAGGTATTCTCAGCAAAGATGAAGATTAAAATTCCAGACTTACAAAACACAAGCTGATCCCTATTAAAGAGAGAAGAGCGTACATATCACCCTAATGAGAAACGAACAAAGGAAATGTCTGGATTCCTCAGCCCAGGGAAAGGCTTGCCTCTCCTCTTAATTCCTGAACAATAAGGGCCAGAGAGTTCCTGACAGATCCAAAACTGCACACAGGAAGCCTCCTGTTAAATGCTTCTTGACAGGAAACAAAACGAAAGCAGATGTACAGAATTGCTAAGTATCTACTTTGGAGTTTTAAAAGGAAACAGATAAATACAAAATGCATGTGCCTGCTCTAGGCCCTGAAAATAGAGGCAAAATATATGTCCCATGGCTTCTAGATCTGTACCATGTACACAGGTACATGTACCATGTACATAGATGTGCCATGTCTTCTAGATCTGTTCTAGACACGTCTGCCACTTCACAAACGTTAGATTTATTCTCCACACTGCTTACAACGTGCTTTTGATTATAATGAAATAGCACAAATAAAATACACCCAACTTAACATCAAAGTTCTTGATCAAGAATACAAAAACTTCCTTAAAAAATTCACATTTCCATGTAAGCAATTAAATAGGAATATATTTCTCCTGACAAAGAATTTTTACCAGAAACTGGTAATAGTGACTATCCTGCCCAGAACCAAACTAGGAGGATAGGACACTGAATATTGGATCCTGAATTTCCTAAGGGTACGAATACAGGAAAATCATTCCCTTACTGGACCACGGCCTGTTCAGTCAGCTCCTAAACAGGTGTGTAAACTGTTCTTTCCCCTAGTCTGACTCACCTCTCCTATCACCTGCATGACCACCATCCTCCCTCTCGATTCCACCATCCACTATCCACATGGCGGCCAGGGTGGTCCTTACAACACAAACATGCCACCCGCGGCCCCCAAAGTTTAAAAATCTCCCCTCGTGTCGCCCTCGGCCTTCTCACTAAGCTACAGCCACACTGGCTTTTGGGAATGACCAGGTCCCTGGGCATCCCACCCTCTTTCAAGACTCAGGGCCTTTGCACATGCTATTTTGTCCAACTAGAATGTTCTCTGCCCACAGTTACTTCCTCGCTAAAACCCACGTCTTCAGGCTCCAACTGAAGAGTCTCTTCCTCAGAGAGAATTTCCCAGATTTCTCCATCTACCAATATTTTGAGTGCATGACACTCTCTCCAAGTGTGGTGTTTTCCTTCATGGCACGTACTCTGACCCGCGTTACCTGCATTGAACATCTGCCTTCTGCATGACACTGTTGATGGCCACGGGGGCAAACCTCTTGATTCTGCTCTTTACAACAGAAACACCAGAGCCTTTTATCAGCTCATAACTGCTGAGTGCATATCTGTTGCAGGAACAAATGAAGGACTTGGGAACCTGAGTGCAGGACTTTCCATTTCCCTTACATTTACTGCAGACCTCTTGCACATCAGTTCCTCATCATCAGTATCTATCCTTAAACACAGTCACTGCAAAGTGTTCCTACTGTTCTGTGTACTCCACACACCCTAACAACACACTACTGATTTCTATGCCCAACTAACTGATGAAAACACTACCTAACAAGGCCAGGGATGAAATCTCAAGTTGCAGACAGACTTCTCTCCAGGATGAGCTCTCAATAACTCATTTTTCCTCCAGCAGTCAGTAGTCTTGTGTCTTATTCTTCACCCAATCACAGGTCCTCTGAAGTCTGTCATTCAGCTCAAATTCTCCTCTGTGCCCACTCCCACGCTTGGCTCTAAACAGTCTGCAACTCCAGAACCCTCTAACCTACCAAGCTGTAGTGTTCTGCAGCACGAGTTCCCAGCCCACTTCACTCAAGCTTTCGGAAGTCACTGCTACTCCTGCTAAATTTGCAAACTGCCTGTTCTCCCTTTAAACCCACTAAGGCCTCACCTGATGAAAACAAGCAGCGGGAACAATACACTGCACTCATTAGGTCTCTTACTTGCTCTTGTGTCATCTCTCTTGGATCCACCCTAATTCCTTTCAAGTCATACCAGTCAAACGAGAAGTATTTATTGAACATCTACCATGTGCCAAGCACTATTTCGTCCCTAGAGACATAACAATCATTAACACAAATCCTTCTACTTCTGTATAGCTAGGGTATGATCAGGCTCACAGAGAATTAAAAAAAAAGAAAACATATCCAAAAACTAATGTTAAGATGATCTAACATCAATATCATATTTCTTAAAACTGTTTTAGAATATCAACTGACCAACTTACACACTAGGTAGGTTTTGCTCATATAAAACTTTCATCTCCTCTAGAACTTGCCTCCGTCCATCCTCCTGGAACATATAAAATTACACTCCTTAATTCCCCCACCAAGTTTTTAGCAATACTCTATGTTTATGTACCTTATGAAAAACCAATAGTCCTTCCACACCTACTAACATGGCTATAATGACAAGTGTTGCAGAGGATGGGGAGAACCTGGAACCCTTGTCCAATGCAGGTAGGAATGGAAAATGGTACAGCCCTATAGAAAACAGTCTTCTGGGTCCACAAAAAGTCAAATTTCAAATTCCCACATTATCCAGCAATTCCTCTTCTAGGTATACACTCAAGAGAACTGAAAACCTATGTTCATACAAAGTATGTCTATTCAATGGAAAATTACTCAGTCAAAAAAAAAATGCTGATAGATACAACAACATGAACTTTGAAAACACTGCTTAGTGAAATAAGCCAGACACAAAAGGACAAATATTGTATGATGCAACTTATCTGAAATGTCTAGAATAGGCAAACTCATAGAAACAAAGTAGATTAGAGGCTACCAGGCTGAGGGGGTAGAAGAGTGGGTAGTTACTGCTTAAAAGCTATAGAGTTTATTTGGGGTTATGAAAAAGCTTTGGAAATAGAGGTGATGGTTGCACAACAATGGGAATATAATTAATGCCACTGAAGTGGACACAGAAGAATGGTTAGAAATGGCAACATTTAAGTTTTGTATCATTTACCACAATTAAAAAAAAATAAAAGGAATGACTTACTAACAAAATACACAATCAGTACAGTCATTGAGGATAATCTTAAAGACACTGTACTGAGAAGTCAGACAGAAAGGAGTATACACTGGGGTGGCAGACATCTTGATTGGGTTGCTGGTTACAAGGATTGTATACATTTGTCAAAACTCTAGGAAAATGTGTATTGTGTTGTACATAAATTATACCTCAATAAAACTAATGACAAAAAACCAATAGTCTACAGAAGTAATAACACATGACAAAAGCATGTAAAATACTTATTTATTGGAAAATGATCTTAAAAAGTTACTACCCACCACTCCCCCCCCCCCCAAAAAAAAACCCTACACACTGCTAGGAGAGAAGACAGAAAGGCCAAAGGAGTTTTTCTGCTATCTACTTTGGCAAATTTCTAAAAAAACTTCCCTTGGAAGGATAAAAACATGAGAATTATAAAATTCATAAATGCTACACAATATCTGTCAACAAGCAACACCTACACCTGAAACACTGTAAATAAACTATATTTCAATTAATTTTACAAAAAAAAACCCAATAATGCTGTAACAATGACAACCAAAAGAAAAAAAAATCTCAAAACAAAACGATAAACAACCCATTTACAGTTAGAGCCAAAATAAATGCATTAGCAAAAAAAAAAATGCTTTACCACTATGGGTATAACTAAAAAATTACACTATTTAATGCAGCTTCAATGTAAGAAATGATTTCTAATGAAAAATGAAAGCTTGACTTCTACCTACTCTTTCATCAACTGGTTAAAAAGATATCATGGAAAATTCTGCTTTACTAGAATTCAATTAAATATTCCTTTTATCACAAATATTATTTTAAGGGACAGCTGAAACTCTTGCACGATTAGATCAGCAGGTATACAAAAGACAAGTATGAAATAAACTTGCAAAGGTACAACCGAGTTTCCAGATCTAAATTTTTATTTATTTTTTTAAGACTTAAACTTTTAAAATTCACACTGGGAATTGCATCATTTTGTGCTCCCACCTCCAGCTGTAAGCCTCTGGGTACTCAAGATAATTTTTCTAAAGACTCAAATGGTTATCAGTTCTGCAGATACAAAGGGAATCATTCCAACCTGCCAAACACAGCACCTAACCATGAGGGATTCTGGAATGAAAAAGGCAGAGTCCCTGCTCTCAACAGCTACCATCTGCCACGGAGGCATGATTCTCGAAAGCATGTGTGGGTCCAGGGTGTGAGGGGTCAATCAGATCAAGACCAATTCTTAGTCTAACCCAGCTCAGCTGTCCCAGTGGCCAGCCCCCAAAGGCAGCCAGGGCTGCAAGAAAAGGTGCACTGACGCCCTCTAAGACCCAGAAAAGCCAGTGATTTTACACTTCTAAGTTCACCCCTGATTCCCCCCCTCCACCCTGCCACTTCCCAAAGTGGGAAACCAGCACTTCAAGTCTGAGCGAAACAGAGAGTTGGACTCACAGGCTGAAAAGCCAGCACCTGTGGGCAGTGTCTGCGCCTTTGCGCTCCTTTCTCCCCGTGTGATCTAGTCTTCCCACCCTAGTGGGGACTTACTGGAAAGCCTCCACCCCTCTCAAACATCTGGCTTAAAACTCAGCATTCAAAAACTAAGATCATGGTATCCGGTCCCATCACTTCATGGCAAATAGATGGGGAAAAAATGAAAACAGTGGCAGAATTTATTTTCTTGGGCTCCTAAATCATTGCGGATGGTGACAGCAGCGATGAAACTTAAAGACCCTGGCTCCTTGGAAGAAAAGCTATGACAAGCCTAGAGAGCGTTTTAAAAAGCAGAGATACCACTTTGCAGACAAAAGTCCCTATAGTCAAAGCTATGGTTTCTCCAGGAGTCATGTATGGATATGAGAGTTGGACCATAAAGAAGGCTGAGCACCGAAGAATTGATGCTTTTGAACTGTAGTGTTAGAAAAGACTCTCCAGAATCCCTTGGACAGCAAGGAAATCAATTCAGTCAATCCTAAAGGAAATCAACCCTGAATATTCCTTGGAAGGACCGATGCTGATGCTGAAGCTCCAATACTTTGGCCACCTGATGTAAAGACCTGACTCATTGGAAAAGACCCTGATGCTGGGAAAGATTGAGGATATGACGAAGGAGAAGGGGGCTACAGAGGGTGAGATGGTTGGATGACATCACTGACCCAATGGACATGAATTTGAGCAAACTCAGGGAGACAGGGAAGAACAGGGAAGCCTGGTGTCGTGCCTCAGTACATGCGGCCATAAAGACTGGGGCATGACTTACAGACTGAACAACAACCCTCTGAGTTCTGTCTCCAGGGAACCTCCCACTGTGGTCTCCTAACATTTTAGATAAGGTAACTGCCTGAAGTTGCAAGAATAACAGACTGGAACCAAAGAAGAGTGTTCAAGTTGGGGCTCTGCTTCCAAAAGTTGCAAGTTCAGACAAGCCCTTTAACTTGATGCAGAATTCCAGTGGCTCAGCTTCCTCATCTGTTAAACGGCCCAAGTGTCAGACTAAGTGCTCTTGGATGTTCAAAACAAGACTCACCTTACCCAAAGGCTCTTCCTGCTGACTGCCAGATGTTTACTCTGCTACCTGAGAGAAGCCTCCAGAGGTGAGGTCCCTCCCCTCCCCTTCTACTCCTCTCACCTCCACCTCTGTCCTTGTACCTACAAGACCTGTCCTTTCAGGACACGGTGTTCAGTGACCCCCGACCGGGCTGTTGACCACATCCATCTCTCTTGCTGTCTATTATAACCCACTCAGAACCAGTCTTTCTTCTATCCGATCCATTCCCCTAAGGACTGCGTGGTGCTTTAGTCCCTAAATCGTGTCCGACTCTTGCAAGCCCACGGACTGCAGACCGCCAGGCTCCTCTGTCCATGGGATTCTCCAGGCAGGAATACTGGAATGGGTTGCCAATTCCTTTTCCAGAGGAGCTTCCCAACCCGGGTCTCCTGCACTGCAGGCAGATTCTTTACCGACTGAGCTATGAGGGAAGCCCCGTCATCAGTGGAGAAGCCCCTTAATTAGTGAAGTGAAAGTCGCTCAGTCTGACTCTTCGTAAAGTCTGACTCATTGGGACAGTCCATGCCAGAAGAGTGGAGTGAGTAGCCTTTCCCTTCTCCAGGGGATCTTCCCAACCCAGGGATTGAATCCAGGTCTCCCACATTGCAGGCAGATTCTTTCTTTACCAGATGAGCCATAAGCGCTGCGACAGCTATCTAAACACAGAGTAATCCCATGGCTTCTCTGAAATGCCTTGTGAGTGAAGAGCGAACCTCTGGCTTCAGAGCCCCGTTGCTGCCCGCCCTTCCCCGGCGGGGAGGGGAGGGTGTTTGCAGGGCCGGCTCCCCGGCGGGGCTACCCTCACCGCAGCCCTCAGGGCGCGGCCCTAACGCCCGGGCTACCCCGTCCCCACCTCTCCGGGGTAACTCGCACCTGAGCTCCAGCAGCCCGTCTCCCGGTCTCTCCGCGCGTCACCGGGGCGAGACGCCCACCGGAGCCGGCGCGCACAGCGGCTTCGAGGACTGGGAGCGGCGGGGGGCGGTTGTGGGCACTGAGGAAGTGGCAGCGACGCCCGCGCACGCGGGAAGCTGCCGAAACCGACCTGCCCACAGCCACGGAGTGGAACCACAGGCACACCCACGACCCCACTCGCGGTTGTGCAGCCCCAGAGCAGGGGCCCCGGGAGGCGCCCGCCCGCCTCCGCCCTCACGGCGCCCCGCCTCAGGTAGCCTTCCTTCGGCCGCGCGGGGCGGCTCCAGGGCCCGCTCCATGGCCTCTCGCAGAACGTGGTGCCAGGCGGAGAACTTAGGCTGGGCCTCTGAGAGCGTCGGCGGCGCGCGGGGGGCGTGTGAGCTGCGAATAGCAGCCGGCGCCTGGGGGCGGGGGTTGTGTGGGCGGTGAGCCGGGCGTACGCCTGCGCGGGGGACGTGCGGCCGTGGAGCGCGTGCCGGCGTCGGGGGTCGTGAGAGCGGGGAGCGCGGCCCGGCGCACTGGGGCGAGGCCGGTGTGAGCCGGAGCCGGGCCGGTTGGGAGCGGCCGGAGAGGCGCATGTGAGCGGGGAGCCAGAGCCTGGCCGGCAGGGGGCAGGGAGAGGGGCGCGTGTGAGCGGGGAGGGTGAGCTGGCAGCGTGTGAGTCGCGAGCCGGGCCCGCGCGGGGCGGGGGGCCCGGGGAGGGGGGCGGGGTCGTGTGAGCCGGATAAGGGGCTCTGTCAGTAGGACACGCGGGCCGGCGTCCAGGGGCGCTGTGAGCCGGGCCTGCGGCGCAGGGGGCGTGTGAGCTGCGACTACCTGCGGGCGCCTGGGGGCGGGGGTTGTGTGGACCGCGAGACGGGCGTGCGCCTGCGCGGTGGACGTGCGGCCGTGGAGCGCGTGCCGGCGTAGGGGGTCGTGAGAGCGCGGAGCGCGGCCCGGCGCACTGGTGCGAGGGCAGCGTGTGAGCGGCGAGCACCGGACGACGCAGGGGATCCGGGGTTGTGAGGGCGGCGAGCCGGGCGTGCGCCTGCGCGGGGCGGGTGCGGCCGGGGAGCGCGTGCCGGCGTCGGGGGTTGTGAGAGCGGGGAGCCCGGCCCGGCGCACTGGGGCGAGGCGGCGTGTGAGCCGTGAGCCGGGCCGGCTGGGAGCGGCCGGAGGGGTGCTTGTGAGCAGGGAGCGTGAGCCGGGCCGGCGGGGCCGGGGAGAGGGGTGAGTGTGAGCGGTGACCGTTGAGCCGGCGGCGTGTGAGCGGCGAGCAGGGCCGGCGCGGGGCGGGGAGAGGGGCGCGTGTGAGCGGGGAGCGAGAGCCGGGCCAGCGCGGGGCGGGGGGGGCCGGGGAGGGGGGCGGGGGTCGTGTGAGCCGGATAAGGGGATCTGTCAGTCGGACACGCGGGCCGGCGTCCCGGGGCGCTGTGAGCCGAGTCTGCAGCGCAGGGGGCGTGTGAGCCAGAAGTGGGGCCCTGGGAGCCAGGAGGGCAGGCGGTCACCATCTGGCCTGAGGGCCTGGCAGCTGGAGGTTGAAACCGGACCCCCTCCGCGTGGGGCTGGCGGGGCGCCCATAGAAAGCTAGGAGGCTCCAGCGGTGGGCTTGGCCAGTGCGTGCGTCCTGCCGCCACCGGGCTGCTTATTGTTTTTAATTTGAAGACAGTGACAATATCCTGATTTACCTACCCTACACTTTGGGTTCTGAAGTGGCTTTTATCTAAAAATTACTGCATAATGCCAGGTCAGTCTATAGCCAAATGTTTGTGTCTCTTCCTTCTGTTCTCAAGAGAAGAAGTTTAGAGAGTACAGTTGGTTTACAATATTGTGTTAGTGTCAGGGGTGCAGCAAAGTGAATCACTTATGTGTATATATGTATATCTGCTCTTTATAAAAACACTTTTTCCATATGGGCTGTTACAGAATGTTGAGTTCCCTGTGGTATAGAGTTGGTCCTCCTTAGTTATCTATTTTATCAACAATAGTGTGTAATGTGGCATGTGTAAGTCCCAGTCTCCCAACAAGTGTATGTTTCTCTGGTACCTGTGCATGTGTAAAACTGCTAGAGAGGATCAGAGAGAGACAGGCTGAATGGTGGTTTTTTACCCCTTTGGCCTTGAAAAGATAGTTCTTGAAAGTTGAAAGTATTGATGTGTTTGGATTGTCAAGCTGATCTTCAGGGAACATTTCAAGAGACACAAAAGCATGGAGGAGGTAGTGATAAATATATGGACTTATGACAACAGCAATTTACTTTAGTGATGTTTTAATATGGGCTTCCCTGATCGCCTAGTTGGTAAAGAATCCGGCTGCAGTGCTGGAGACTACTATAACTACTATAACATTGATTCCACGTTAATTTTATAATTCAGATTTAATTCATGTCACATTAACGATGATTATTTTCAAGTTCCGATTTTCTTATTTTCGCATTTAAAATCGCTCTCTGAATTACTGACTCAAAACTAAATGGAACAAATATTATTCAGGTTATAATCATTAAAAAAAGTATCTTTTTAAATTTGACTTAGATACAAGCAGCATCTGAAGAAAATTTACAGCAGTTCCAAGAGGAGCATATTGCTTCCATAAGAAGTCAGATGGAACTCAGAACTAAAGACTTGGGATCTGAACTCTCCAAGATGAAAACTTTTGAAGATTCTAATAAAGCAGAGTTGGAAAAATATAAGCAACACTACCTAGAGGAACTAAAAGTTAGAAAGTCATTGGAAAAGAAACTAGACAAGTAAGTCAAAACCCAGAATCACAGAAAATATATTTAGTCCATTAATTTGTGTCTGAAGCCTAATTTTTATAGAGCCAGGTTCCTGAGATTAGTAGGAAGTGAAAGCTAACTAGATAATCACTCCAAAAGTCACCCTAAGAAAAATGAGTAATAAGATATCCTGGTAAGTTTTCCTACACTAAGTAAAAGCATGCTTGTGAAATCGGGGAATATTCACACAGGGGTGAAAGGCAGGGTAATTCACAGAGTGGCTGACGCTGGCATGGCGACCTGACTGAGGGGGGGTGTGGAGGCTGGAAGGGGCAGATCCCACCTGCAGTGCCATCTGAAAGCAGAGCACTCCTAGGACGCCTTTCCTAAGCCCAGAGAGCATACAGCAAAGGAGCAGGGACCCGAGGACGCGTTCTGCTAGTCATGCGTACAATAAGTACACACAAGGGAAGCACAGGTCAGGGCTGTGGGACTTGATGCTGGGATGTGGGGTGTGGCTTCTGGGGAAGGAGCTTGGTGGGGCCAGTCTCCCTGCATGGGGAGCACCATGCCTCTCCTTCTGAAGCATACGCTCAACGCTGTTTAGAGTTTTGGCATTTTAAATGAGACCAAAATTTGTCTTTGGATCCTTATTTATTTATTTATTTTGGATCATCAAAAAGAGGTGCTGACATAGGCCATTAATAGAAGTGAAGTAAAGTAAGGTGAACTTTGGAAAAGCAGGGGATACTTGTCATTGTTCCTGGGGCTGTTTTAGCTCTCTTCAGTCTCACCCACTGACTTTCTCATCCTCCCCTTGAGATTGTGGCTTGAGGTGATTCCTCAGAGCCAAGTGCTTAATTTCTCTGAGGTCATGAGTGACACGTATGTACAAGGGTGGTGAGAGGAAGCACTTGAACGTGGCTTTGTGGGAGGTGTGTTTCTTCATCCCTGAACTGTCCTGGGGCAGGCGTGTCCCAGAGGCAGCAGGTGTCACTGTGAGCCCACCTCCCTCTCTCTGACGCCCTTTCGCTCCCCTGGCAGCTGTGACTTGTTGCCTGAGGAGCCCAGACACAGGTGTACTTCTATAGAACAGGGTCACAGCTGTCACTGTTTCCAGCAGGTCTACTCTGTTTTCAGTGTTCACACAGGGTAATGGAAATTATGGCAGCTTACAAACTGCAAGTATTTAGGGAAGCGTGAATGAAATCAGTGCTTTCCATCTTCCCAAGGACTAATGAGAGGCTGGCAGAGATGAGCACCGAACTTGAGGTGGAGAAACAGCAGAACAGATCTTTACTCAGCACTCTTCGCAGCACACCATTCCTGGAGCCCTCTTCTGTTGGAAATTTCAATCCTACTTCAGGGTTCAATGCAAATCTTATTTCAGGAGCAAACGTAGGGTTTTCTACCTCAATTCCACACCGTTCAAATGACAGCGTGGAGACTTACTTGACCAAGGTTAGTTCTTTTCTTTTTTTTCCCACTGGGTTTCAGATTTCTGATATAAATGATCCTTATTTTTAATTTGGTGAACTTCTGAGTTTTTTTGAGTTATGCACACTAAGTAAAACCATAATCAACTGTGATAATCAAGGAGACATTTAATGATTTTTTTGTGTGCTAGATCTCTCGTTTTTAAGAGATAACTTCTTTAATTCTTAAATTTCTTGAAAAGCTACATTGAAATTCTACTTTAGTAATGAAATCTTATTGTCTAGTAACCAGAAAGTGTACTTTCAGATGTTTGATTTACTTTCTAATTGATTTCACTTTGGCAGTGGTTCACAATCATTTCCAGGCTCTGCTGCTCCCACCACAGTTTTTCTACCCCTAAGTGTAAGTGACTGGCATCTAAACACTAACCACATATGGGTGTTTTTTATTTGAAGGAATCCTAGATAAATCCTTTTTATGAATTAAACAAACTTGTGATACATAATCAAAAGATTAATTTCTGGTTTTAGGTTAACATTTTTTGTTTTTTTCTTGTACAAGAGTACAACTTTAATTGCTATTTTACTTACAGAATTTTGGTTTAAATTTCTAAAACATATCTTGCTGAGCATTTGTAGAATGTTTCTAAGTTTGTAGTTAGATCACATATTGAAAACTTGTAAATGAAGCTCACTTTTGTCTCTGTCTTGACATCACCTGGATGAATGATGACTGAGATAGCAATGAAGGGGAGTCTTTAAATTGCAACTAGTTTTCATTGTGAAATCATTGTGATTAAAATCTCCATTTCAGTCAGTGCACAGGGGTTTGTGGTTTTGATGGTATTTTCATGATGTTGGTGATGCAGAGAAAAGCAGCCGTTGTTAAATGCAGTCTCAACCTGTTTTCCCATTTGGCTTCTTGCCATCACAAAAGAGCAATCTAGGGTTTCTTCGACAGCACTGGAGCTACGTTGGGTCTTAGTACTTGAGAGCCATGAACCTGGAGGACGTGCTTTAGCTGCGCAGTCACAGCGAGCCTCCAAATACTTCATCCCAAGTCAGAGACCTGCCCACGCAGATGCAGGCCTAAGAGGAGGAAGCAAATGCTTGACCCCCGTCCCAGGGGCGGCTGCCTACCACAGACCCAAGTTCACAGGGCTGTGCGCACATACATCTTTTCAAAGAAGAGATGGGGAACCAAGCAAGGGCTTCTTAGTTCCTTCTCCCATACTCACCTGTTAGGTAAATCTCGATTCTCATGAAGAGGGTAGGAGTATAAGCGCTCCCCTTGAAACTTCAGGCTGGGGAAATGAAGTTCAACTGCAGCTTCTTACCGGATTTAGATTATAGTTGAGATTACACCCATGCTTTTTGTATATACCAACTAATGATGAGAGCCTGGATAGAAGTATGCTGAACAGTAAAGAGAGATCTGTTGTATGTTTAAAATTTTGTCCTCAATAACCCAAAATGTGGATAATTCATTGCTGAGTCATTTTAGCAAGCCAGGTTTTATCTAGAGGAAATGAACATCTTTTTAAGGTTGAATCTCTTCACTTTTGGCCTACTTCATTCGACTAAAGATTCTCTCCTTCAAGTTCCCTGTCCTCTGTTTAAAAAATACGTATGCTTTCTAAATTAACTGTATCGACTGTGACAAATAGGAATTTGATATTGATTTATTCTTGTTCATGCATTTAAAACACATAATTTACTTCGAAAGTCATGTCACACCACAAGCATTAAGCAACTGTATAACAAGGTTTTACATGTTCATTTTGTGTATGTTATAGTTAAAAATCTAAGTGTTTTTCCTTAATCTGAGAAAGTAGGTGTCCTAGGACTCTGGACTCAGTCAGAAGGACATGGCCTTTGTTACTTCTTTTGTAGAATTAGGAACTTTGACTAAATCAATGACTCTCATACCTTACAAAAATTTCTTTTTTTCCCAAAGAAAGGAAACTTTCTTTTAAAAGAGAAAACTCCTGCAGGGAACCGTGTTATATGAAACGGAGACAAGCATAGAACCTTGTAGCTGAAGAGCGGTCAGAGGCCCTGCAGCTGTGACTTCTGTGTTCCTCAGCCCTGCAGTGACCCCTGTGGGACCTTCCCTGTCTATGGGGCATAGTTCAGAAACACACTTAGGAGAGAATCCCTCTGGCTAAACATCTTCAGGATTGAAAGTTGCTGGTACGCTGGTTCTTGTGTGTAAATTTTCTCACCTTTCTGTCTTTTCCTTAAATGGAAAAGTTTGAAGAAAATCACAGATGTGTTGTTCTCCTTCTTAACATTCGACTTCAGACTTCTTCCTCCATTTGAACATGATTTGAACATGGCAGCGAATTCTTAACCACTAGACCACCAGAGAGGTACACACGTTCATTTTAAAACAGCGCCTGGGAATGCCCTGGTGGGCCAGTCATTAGGAATCTGGGCTTTCACTGCCAGGGGCCCTGTTCAGTCCCTGGTTTGGAAATTAAGATCCCACAGTCTGGGGAAAACAAAGAAAAAAACAAACCGGAAACAAAAACGCAGTGTCTATAGTTGTGTTGGCCATCTGACCTTTGAAGGAAGAGTATTTTTCCCCCCACAGAGCTCAATAAAAGTGGTCTCATTTTGAATGAGGAAAAAAACCTAGCCTGGAAAGATTCCTGAGTTGGTTCTTGGGCAGAAACAAGTGAAGAACCACCGTAAACCCCTCCCTGCTGCCCCGGGGGAGCTTCGAGGCGCATCGGCCTCCTGTCCCTTCCCCCAGAGCCCGTGTGGCCGGCGCTGCCAGCATAGCTGCTCCTGGGCCGAGGAGGGCCCTGCCTCACACACCCAGCCCACGCGGCTCGGGCGCTTTGCCGCTGCTGCCTTTCTTTGTGGACTTCAGACTCAGGTGCGGCAACTCCCCTCGTGGTCCAGTGGTGAAGACTCCGTGCTTCCACTGCAGGGGAACTTGTTCCATACATGGCTGGTGACTAAGATGCCTCATGCCATTCGTGGTGTGGCCAGAAAGAAAAAAACAAAACAAAAAATGGGTGTGACTTTGATCACTGCTGTCCTAGCCCCTCTTGATATCATCTGGAATTGTATCCGAGGGCTAGGTGAGTAAAAGGCACATTTGTGAAAATCAACACTGGTTAGAACAGCATAAACAGGTTATCTGGTTTCCTTGATGTGTTTTATCCTGGCCCTTCATCCCTTTGTGACCTGTGATGGGAGAGGACACAGAAACACAGTCAAATGGTATCAGTTAAAACAGCAGCACACTCAGCCATCAGATTCCCTCCTGTTTTTTTGTTTGTTTGTTTTTTGCCTGTAACTCTACACAGCTTGTGGGATCTTAGTTCCCCAACCAGGGATTGAACCTAGGCTCTTGGCTGTGAGAGTGCAGAGTCCTAGCTACTGAACCACCAGAGAATTCCCAAATCCCCATCTGTTTGATGGCTTAAAGGAAAGCTGATAAGTATTATCAAAGACACAAAAGAAATCTGAGATTGGATCAAACAAAATGGCCATTTCATTCTGCTCCCAGGTTGTCAAGGTTTTTGTTTTTGTTGTTGTTTTTTAATATTTACTTATTTAGCTTCACCAGTCTTCCCTGTGACATGCGGGATCTTTAGTTGGGGCATTCGAACTCTTAGCTGCGGCATGTGAGATCTAGTTCCGTGACCAGCAGTGGAGCTGGGTCCCCTGCATTGGGAGCTTGGAGTCTTAGCCACTGGACTACCAGGGAAGTCCCTCAACAAGTATTTTTGAGCACTTATTATGTGCTAGACAATATGTAGAAGCTCAGAAGGTAAAATGAAAGCAATACAATATCTCTGTGAAATGAAAGCTATGCAAGAATATTCTTTCTAGTATTGATCCACATGGCAAAAGTCTGGACACAGCCTTTTCAATATGAGATTAGTTAAGGTCCATATAGTCAAAGCAGTGGTTTTTCCAGCAGTCATGTACGGATGTAAGAGTTGGATCATAAAGAAGGCTAAGTGCCGTTTACTAACACAGATATATGGAATTTAGAAAGATGGTAATGATAACCCTATATGCAAAACAGAAAAAGAGACTCAGATGTATAGAACAGACTTGTGGACTCTGGGAGAAGGCGAGGTTGGGATGTTTCAAGAGAACAGTATCGAAACATAAATATTATCTAGGGTGAAACAGATCACCAGCCCAGGTTGGGTGCATGAGACAAGTGCTCGGGCCTGGTGCACTGGGGAGACCCAGAGGGATCGGGTGGAGAGGGAGGTGGGAGGGGGACCGGGATGGGGAATACATGTAAATCCATGGCTAATTCATTTCAATGTATGACAAAAACCACTGCAATGATGTAATTAGCCTCCAACTAATAAAAATAAATGGAAAAGAAAAAAAGAAAAGAAGGCTAAGTGCCAAAGAATTGATGATTTTGAATTGTGGTGCTGAAGAAGATTTTTGAGTCAGAAGGAGATCAGACCAGTCAGTCCTAAAGAAAATCAACCTGGAATAGTCACTGGAAGGACTGAGGCTGAAGCTCCAATACTCTGGCCAATGATGGGAAGAGCCAACTCATTGGAAAAGACTCTGATGCTGGGAAAGATTAAGGGTAGGGAGGAGAAGTGGACAACAGAGAATGAGACGGTTGGATGACATCACCGATATGACATGAACTTTGGGAAACTCTGGGAGATGGTGAAGGAGAGGGGAGACCTGCTGTGTTGCAGTCCATGGGGTCACAAAAATTTGGGACATGACTTGTGGCTGAACAACAATAAATTAATAGATCCACTTGAAGAAATTGATGCGTCATCGTAAAAAAGAAGTTTCAGACATTATTATACTAGCAGTTTAGCAAATTCACGCCCACCTTCCAGTGAGGGCTACTAAAATGGTAAGCCCATACAGCACAAGGAAGAGTAGTTCCCCTCTCGCCACAAATAGAGAAAGCATGCAGCAGCAAAGACCCAGCACAGCCAAAAATAGATAGATAGATTTTTTTTTTTTTAAGAAAAAAGGTGAAGGAATGTCTCCTTGAGAAGGTGAATTCTGCTCAGTTTTGAAAGGCTATAGAGACCCCCCACATCCAGTAGACATTTGTTGAGTATTTACAATGTGTCAGCCGTGAGACCACATGTTATTTGGGGAGCCAGAAGATAAACACAGGTATAAGTACTCCACCTTCAAGTCTGATAGTGTATAACCCAGGCAGAGACATTCCACAGCCAACAGCTGCATTTAATGCTCAGAGGAAGCAGTAGAAATGTGCTCATTCAAGTTCTGTGCCAGGTTTGGGAAGCATGCTTGGAACTAGAGCCCCAGGCCTGCTTCTCTAGCACATATCAGTGACATTTTGACCTACAAGTATCTCTTGTGTTGATTTCCTTCTGTGTGACTTCAGGTGAAGCAGAGGCAGAGAAAAGAGTTGGAAAGTGTGCAGCACAGTGAACATCCATTCCAAGCACACCTGGGCCCCCAGCATCCTGCATCCCTCCTCAGGTGCCCCGGGGTCCCTCTGGCTCCAACAGTTGCCACTATCTTGATGAGAACAGTAGAGATTTGTTTGCCTATTTCTGAATTTCATACAGGTGGATGTATACAGCACACGCTCAGTGCATACTCTGGTTCTTTTACTCAGTATCATGTCTGCAGTCTGTATTCAGAGAATGTAGGTCAGTGTCCATGTGTTGTCTCTGTCTGTGTTTTTGTTTCCCCTGTTGTCGTCTTTCATTGTCTGACTGAGTCACAGTTTATTTACCCATTTTCTTTAAGTACGTCTGGATCATTTCCAATATTCTTTTATTAAATTATGCTTTTGCTGAAAAAAGAATCAAAGTGAAAGGAAAAGATTTCAGACAATCACACTAAAAGAGCTTAGCCCCAGCATACTTAAGCAAAGCATAAGTCTCAAAGATCTACTTAAGATAGATGGAAAACTATCCCAGGCAGAAGGTTGGAAATGAAGGAAGAAAGGAAAAACAAAGTGGCAAATATTTGAATAATTCTAAATGAACCTTGGCTATATAAAACAAAAATATCTTGTTAAGAGTTAAAATAAATGGTAACAAAGACACAAATTATCAGAGGTGCTTTGTGTTGGCCCTGAAGCGGGTAAAACTGGTTGATGTGAAACTTTTAAGCTCCATAAGAAAGTCTCTAGGGTAAAAAGCATGAGCGAACTGAAGCGGGTCAGCATTGTATAGTGACAAAAGATTCAATTTGCCAAGAGGATATAAATGATATATTCTGTGACCCAGCAATCCCATTCTTAGGTGCGTATACTCCAGAGAAACTCTTAGGACATATGTGTGAGTATTCAGAGCTTTTTTTTTTTTTTTGCCCCAGTGTAGGGGCGTGGGATTTAATCAGGAAAGGAACCTTGGTGGAGGACTAGCCTAGGTGCTGGCATGTTCTCTTTCTTGGTGGGTAGTGAAGGCATGGATATTTCTTTATGTGCTAATGTTTGTGGTCATCAGACGCCTCTTTTCTGCACTGTTTTCTAACTATCTTATCTAATTTCCTTTTATGGAGTTGTTGATAGTGTTTTTTGGTGAAGGACTTATGATTCACTCTTTATTGCCTCACTATATCTTCAGGTTTTTAAAACCTTAAGTCAGTATTTGAAAAAATAAATGTCCTCAGTGTTGAAGGCAACATAAGATCTGAGAAAATGCCAAAGTCCAGTGTGTTATGTACGTGGCCTGTCGAAAGCAGTGTTGACCGCTTTTCTCACATTCACAGGTTAACTTCGAGGAATTTAAGGACGGTTTTGTGGCTGTGTTTTCATCACAGGCTGGTCTTGCCTCCTCAGATGAAGACAGTGGGTCTTTGGAGTCAGGTGAGAGGCCTTTGTGGCCTTCTTTACATCTCTTTCTGTGATTCTGTGACTTCTGGAATATGATGTTGTACCTGAACAATGCAGCAGGTCTATGATCCCCAGCTGCATGGACTGGATCCATGGACTGCAGCACCTGGGTGTTTTTATTCTTTGGCTTCCTGATTTGTTAAATGGTTCTGTTAGGGGAAAACTCTCGTGTTTTCGTCTGCACTGCACAAAATCCTCTGAATACCCTGGCACTTCTGGTCACTAGATCTGTGTAATTTCCCCTGCACCAGGCCATTTTGCAACACCAGCTGGGTGTCCTGCAGTTGAACTCCATTCTGACACCATCCCCCTGGACACAGCTGCAGACCCCACAGGCAAAGACAGCAATGCCTTCAGACAACAATCTCAAGTCCAGCTTGTCACCTGTGCTTCTGACCCACTGGCTAAAGATCAGAGGTGCCCACGGCCTCCTCAGATTCAGTTAATTTGCTAGAGCAGCTCAGGGAAACCCATTAGTGGATCAGCAGTTTATTCCAAAAGGATGTAACTCAGGGTGAGAGGTGCATGGGCTGTGGGACGAGGCTCAGAGCCCCCACGCCCTCTCCAGGCCTCATTCATCCCCAGTTTCCCCGTGTTCACCAACCCAGCATCTCTCTGAATGCTGTCCTTTTGGGGTTTATGGAGGTTTCGTTACACAGTCATGACTGATCCAGTGATGAGGCATCAGTGATTGAATTCAACATCCAGCCTCTGACCTTTCTAGAAGTCAGGGGTAGGGCTGAAAGTTCCAACCTCTAATCACATCCTTGATTTCCATGGCAACCAGCCTATCTCAAGGTGTGGTTCTCAAAGTCACCTTATCAGCATAAACTTGGGTGTGGTTGCTGTTATCACTTAGGATATTGGAGGGTTTTGGAAGCTGTGCAATAGATGGGAGGAAGACCAAATTCATATTTATTATAAGTCACAATCTCACAAATGTCAAGTACTATATAGTGCTGAAATTAGAGTGAAGGGTGTAGACAAGATGGAGTGGGTGTGGACAGGTGGAAGAATTTGATCATCCCAAGGGCAGTGCGGCTGTAAGGAGCTGGACGGGCTGGGAGGCTGGTGGAGCTGGCAGGATGCCGCCAGCTGAGGCAGCCCTCCGCCTGTCTTCTGTCTCAGACAGTAGTGCTCTGCTCCTCCGACTTCTTAGAATCCTGGTTTCCAGTGGGACCCGTGGAACAAAGGTAATATTTCAAAACAAGTGAAGAGGGGCTTTGATACTTGTCAGGAGGTGGAGGGAGAATTCTGGAGGGAGGCCCACGTGGAGGTGTGGCCTGTGGGTCCAGCGGGAAGGTGATGGCGGACGTTCTCCTTAGAAGATGGGCCAACTCCTTGTCTGGCAGCGCCTGCCGTGCTCTGGCCAGATGACCGGTGGAGGCTGCATCTGAGGAGTGCTGGGAGGGAGAGTGCAGTGGCCAGTGGGTCCCTTCCTCCCCCACGGTGCAGGGGTTCGAGGCATCTGCCCCACACAGGCCCCTGGTCGGCTCCCAGACCCCAGGACGGGCCTTGGTCAGGAGCAGGTGCATGACTGTGGCAGCCGGTGCTATTGGGAGGTTTGGGGCTTATGTACCTTTCATGTAGATTCCAGTGAGCCCCCCAGACTCCCCCACCCCTGAAATCCTGTGGCTGATCGTTCCCATTACTCAGGTGAGGTTTTCTAGTCTGGAGCTAGGCTCTTGGGGAAGCACTTGTGGCCTCCCCTGGGGCTGAAATCGGTTGGTGTCCCACAGCCTGCTGCTGGAACCACGTGGGAGCTGTGACCTGGGAGAGAGGAGGCTGATGGGGCAGGAGTCTGATAAGGGGGCGGAGTCAGAGCAGGGGAGGAGTCTGATAAGGGGGTGGAGTCTGCCCGGGGGAGGAGTCTGATAGGAGGGTGAAGTCTGACCAGGGGGAGGAGCCTGTCGGGAGTTGTCTGATAAGGGTTTGTGGTGTGACGGGCTGGGTGGGGGGGCGCAGAGGGAATTGACTGGTGGAGGAGTCTAACCAGGGGATGGAGCCAGCTTGTCAGCGGCCGCCCTGGGACCTGAAGGGTCTGGTCATTGGTTGCTTTGTCTCACGTTTCTCTTTCCTGAGGTGGGAAGAAGGCCACTTGCTTTTCCCGACTTGGGGTGTGATCGTGTGACCCTGGGCATGAAGGTGCCTGAGAAAGGCCACGCCCGTGTCATCGCTCCCTTTTCTGTGCTGGAACTCCTGTGAGTCCTCAACTTGTGTCCTCTTCGTGACTGGTGCTTTTCTCTGCCAACCCCCGTTTTGTTTTGTGTTGTTTTTGTCTTCGTTCAATTTTCAGAGCTTTCCTCAATTACCCAGTCAGTGGGTGGGTCAGTCATAGGCCTCCTTGAGGTCGCTCGGCCAGGGCTGGTACACACGGGCAGCCCCTGTTGTGAGACCGCAGGGAGCCCTGCCCCTGCCCTCCGGGACTGTGTGCTTCCCACGTGGGCCACCCTGAGGTCTCCCCCATGGGCTTCATCCCTGCTTCCTCGGCCAATCCACAGCGTCCCTCTCTCCGGCTTTCTAATCTATCTGGTGGTCCTTCCCAGCGACTCATGCCAGGATTGGATACATGTGCTTTGATGCTCCAGGAATGTGCATGGCACCTTGGGGCCAACTGGCTGGGGTTTTGAGAAACATTCTGCTTCTCAGTCGTTCTGCTCCTTCAGTGAAGGCCATCACAGAACACATAACGAAAAAAAGTTTTCTTTTTGCTTGTTTAATCTCTTGGCCATGCCTCTCATCATGCTGAGAGCATCCCGCTCCTATGAATGAATATGCACACACAGGAGGCACAAGGCTCGGTTGACCTTGTGGTCTGCTGGCCGTCTTGGCAGCAGGTGCGGACTGGCCGTGACCCCCAGAGGTTCCCACTGAGAGGCCACAGCTCTGTGCTCTGTGGGTGGTGAGACGCTACCCCCTCCTGGCCGGATTTGTCTCGTGGACACGTTCCTGGAGACGCATTTCCACCTGATGGAGGGAGGGCGTGACACTTTCAGAAAACATTTATGAACCGGTCCTAATGTGTGTGATTTCTGGGCGTCTCGTTTCCC